>NC_134356.1:629763520-630063520 GCF_048569485.1 Anomaloglossus baeobatrachus | reverse complement strand
GCTACAGAGGTACTGGGGCCCACTCCTTCCTGATTTACAAATTCTAGGGTCTTTATCATTACCCCCTGGAACTGAAGGAAGGTTCCAGTCTGGCCTGCACACTGTTTACACTGCCATCTGTACAATATGCACGGCCAGCTTCTTGTACCACACCTTAGCTTTTCGCATGGAGGACTTGATCAGAGAGATTAACTTCCCACATGTTTTTATTGTTCCCCAGGACTGCGCACTGGTACCTCGCACAGTGGTGGAGGTGCTGCCATCACCATGAATTTTGGTCAAGAAAAGGATATCCCTGTTGTCCTTCAGCTTGACCACCAGCTTGTTGACGTTACATTGGGCTCTGGTCTTGCCCTTTCGGAGAAGCTGCCCACTTAATGTCTTAGTGAGGCCTCTCTGGTTTTTCTTTGTCGCTCCATTGGGAGACCCAGACAATTGGGTGTATAGCTTCTGCCTCCGGAGACCACACAAAGTATTACACTTAAAAGTGTAACCCCTCCCCTCTGCTTATACACCCCCCCGTGCATCACGGGCTCCTCAGTTTTTATGCTTTGTGTTGAAGGAGGCGCACATGCACGCAAGCTCCACAATTTAGTCAGCAGCAGCTGCTGACTATATCGGATGGAAGAAAAGAGGGCCCATAACAGGGCCCCCGGCATGCTCCCTTCTCACCCCACTCTGGTCGGCGGTGCTGTTAAGGTTAAGGTACCCATTGCGGGTACAAAGGCTGGAGCCACATGCTGTTTTCCTTCCCCATCCCTTAGGGGCTCTGGGTGAAGTGGGATCCTAACCGGTCACCAGGCACTGGGACCGGGCTCCCTCCGCAGCCCCTGGGGGAATCTGCTGGACAGGAGACCGGGTATCGTCCGGGACAGGCCCTGCTCCTCTGAGGTACTCTGTGTCCCCTTGGGGACGGCGCATAGAGCGCCTGTGTAACGGACGCTGCAGCAGCTGCTGGGTGTGTTTGTGCGCCGGGACTACCGCGCTGACCGCGCTTGTTTGCCGGCCGCGCTTATAACTTTAGTCCCCGGCTTTTGCGGCCTAGTACCGCATACTCCCGCCCCCGGGCCTGCCAGTCAGGGGTAAGGGCGGGACGCTGCACTGGACGTCAGCGCTGATGGCTGGAGCATACTTAGTATCCTCCTCCCCCCTCACTGAGCACCGTGGGGCACCAGATTCCCGCACTTTCTGAGGCACGCCCACGGCTCCCTCCTCCTCTCAGAACGCTGGCAGCCATTCCTATCAGCACTTCTGACGCTGGAGAACTTCAGAGACGAGCTCCACAGCTCTGGGAGGCCCAGGCAGGGAATCTGGTGGTCACACAACCGCTGAGGGCGGTCGGTAAGCCGCATCTGTTACTAGGTGCTGGCCCCCCTGGGTGCCAAAGTGTATATTTATATGCTTATATTGTATACATTTACTCTGTACGGCCGCACTATTGCTTTGGCTACATACCCTCTCTGATTGCTCTAAGAGGAGACAACAGCATGTCGTCCGCAAAAAGCAAGGGTGCCAAGGCACAGGCTTACTTTGCAACCTGTACCTCATGTGCGGCTATGCTACCTGCAGGTTCCACCTACCCTCATTGTGTGCAATGCTCGGCCCCTGTGACACTCACTCAGCCGGAGCCTCTGCCACTAGTGGGACCCTCGGCCCAGGTGGAACCTCCGGCCCCCACTGTACAGGTGGCAGGGACAGAGTTTGCAGTATTCGCTGACAAACTTTCTGAGTCTATGGATAAATGGTCTGCTAAGATACTAGAACAGACCTGGGCAAGGGGCGGCCCGCGGGCCACATCCGGCCCGCCTGCCCTCTGTGACCGGCCCGCCCGTCTTCAGCCGGTGCAGTGGAGCCGGGCTGCAGCGTGCCGAGCAAGGAGAGATCCTGTGCAGGTCCGCACAGTCAGTGCAGGCAGCGGAACGCAGGAGTCTTTCCTCTGTTCCCTGCCGGCACTAATTGTCAGTGACACGCGCGCGCTCTGACGTTGTCAGTACTGCGCTGCGTGTGTCATTTCAAAAGTTCCCGCCGGGCAGGAGAAGAAGCAGCACAGCAGACGGAATAATTCATACTGCACTGTAGGACCTGCGATGATGTCACGCCCATGTGACTGTGTGGGAGGAGACACAGGATGCCGGGCAGAAAGCAAGACATGCTGAATGCTGAAGATGTGGACACATGATGACTGGTAATGAGAAAAGAGGGGACATGAGGGGGAGGGGGCTGCAGGGTGAGTGCATATGTGGGAACATGGAGCTGCAGGGTGAGTGGCATATGTGGGAACATGGAGCTGCAGGGTGAGTGCATATGTGGGAACATGGAGCTGCAGGGTGAGTGGCATATGTGGGAACATGGAGCTGCAGGGTGAGTGGCATATGTGGGAACATGGAGCTGCAGGGTGAGTGCATATGTGGGAACATGGAGCTGCAGGGTGAGTGGCATATGTGGGAACATGGAGCTGCAGGGTGAGTGGCATATGTGGGAACATGGAGCTGCAGGGTGAGTGGCATATGTGGGAACATGGAGCTGCAGGGTGAGTGCATATGTGGGAACATGGAGCTGCAGGGTGAGAGGCATATGTGGGAACATGGAGCTGCAGGGTGAGTGGCATATGTGGGAACATGGAGCTGCAGGGTGAGAGGCATATGTGGGAACATGGAGCTGCAGGGTGAGTGCATATGTGGGAAGATGGAGTTGCAGGGTGAGTGGCATATGACGGCTGCAGACTGACAGAAGGATGTGAAGGGGTGCAGAGTGTTTGAGAGGGGTAAGTTGGGGTACAGGCAGGGTGAAATATGTGGGCAGGGTGTGTGACATATGGGGGTGTAGTGTGTGTGATATGGGGGTGCAGGCTGTATGGGGAGCAGGGTGTGTGACATATGGGGGTGTAGTATAATACAGGTGTACTATATGGAGGTGTAGTATATTACAGGTGTGCTATATGGAGGTGTAGTATACTACAGGTGTGCTATATAGGGGGGTATATTACAGGTGTATATAGGGGTGTAGTGATGTAGTATATTACAGGTGTGCTATATGGAGGTGTAGTATATTACAGGCGTGCTATATGGAGGTGTACTATATTACAGGTGTATATAGGGGTGTAGTGATGTAGTATATTACAGGTGTAGTATATAGGGGTGTAATGATGTAGTATATCGGAGGTGTATTATATAGTGGTGTAGTATAATACAGGTGTATATGGGGGTGTAGTATATTACAGGTATATGGAGGGAGTGTAGTATAATACAGGTGTATATGGGGAGTGTAGTATAATACAGGTGTAGTATATAGGGGTGTAGTGGTGTAGTTTATTACAGGTGTAGTATATGGAGGGGGTGTAGTGATGTAATATATTGGGTAGAACTGAGGTAATTATATTAGTCCGGCCCTCTAAACCAATCCCAATTTCTCATGCGGCCCCATGGGAAAATTAATTGCCCACCCCTGTACTAGAAGCTTTGCAGTCCAGACCTGTAACACAGGCCCCAGGCACTGTTGAATCATTGCCCTCAGACCCCCCTCGGTCGGCGCAGCAAAGTGCTCCTGGGGCGACTCATAGGTCCCACGGTGAGGATTCCGACACGGACCGCAGTCCCAGACCGGCTAAGCGGGCTCGCTGGGAGCTTCCCTCGACTTCATCACACTGTTCAGGGTCTCAGCATGAGGACTCTCTGGAGGATGAAGCGGAGGTGGCAGATCAGGGCTCTGATTCTGACGCCGCTCTCAACCTTGATACACCTGAAGGGGACGCCATAGTAAACGACCTTATAACGTCCATCAATCAGGTGTTGGATCTTTCTCCTCCAGCTCCTCTGATTGAGGAGTCAGCTTCTCAGCAGGAGAAATTCCATTTTAGGTTTCCCAAACGTACACGGAGTGCGTTTCTTGATCACTCCGACTTCAGAGATACAGTCCAGAAACACCAAGCTTTTCCAGATAAGCGCTTTACTAAGCGCCTTAATGACACACGTTATCCCTTCCCCCCTGACGTAGTCAAGGGTTGGGCTCAGTGTCCCAAGGTGGATCCTCCAGTCTCTAGACTGGCGGCTAGATCCATAGTTGCAGTGGCAGATGGTGCATCACTCAAGGATGCCACTGACAGGCAGATAGAGCTCCTGATGAAATCCATCTATGAAGCTATCGGCGCGTCCTTTGCTCCGGCATTCGCAGCCGTATGGGCACTCCAAGCTATCTCAGCTTGTCAAGTCTGAGATTAATGCAGTCACACGTGCCTCTACTCCGCAGGTTGTGTCCTTAACCTGTCAGGCGTCGGCGTTTGCGTCCTACGCCATGAATGCTGTCCTGGACTCTGCGAGCCGTACGGCGGTAGCATCCGCCAATTCGGTGGCAGTCCGCAGGGCCATGTGGCTACGTGAATGGAAGGCAGACTCTGCTTCCAAAAAGTTCTTAACCGGTTTGCCATTTTCTGGCGACCGCCTGTTTGGCGAGCAATTGGATGAAATCATTAAACAATCCAAGGGAAAGGACTCGTCCTTACCCCAGTCCAAACCAAACAGACCTCAACAACGGAAGGTACAATCGAGGTTTCGGTCCTTTCGGCCCTCAGCCAGGTCTCAATTCTCCTCGTCCAACAGGCCACAGAAGGGTCAGAGGAACGCTGATTCATGGCGGTCTAAGTCACGTCCTAAAAAGACCGCCGGAGGAACCGCTCCCAAAGCGGCCTCCTCATGACTTTCGGCCTCCCCAAACCGCATCCTCGGTCGGTGGCAGGCTCTCCCGCTTTTGCGACGCCTGGTTGCCACATGTCCAAGACCGATGGGTGAGAGACATTCTGTCTCACGGTTACAGGATAGAGTTCCGCTCTCGTCCTCCGACTCGTTTCTTCAGAACATCTCTGCCCCCCGAGCGAGCCGATGCTCTTCTTCAGGCGGTGAGCACTCTGAAGGCAGAAGGAGTGGTGATCCCTGTTCCCCTTCAGCAATGGGGTCACGGTTTTTACTCCAACTTGTTTGTGGTGCCAAAAAAGGACGGATCTTTCCGTCCCGTTCTGGACCTCAAACTGCTCAACAGACACGTGAAAACCAGGCGGTTCCGGATGGAATCTCTCCGCTCCGTCATCGCCTCGATGTCCCAAGGAGACTTCCTAGCATCAATCGACATCAGGGATGCTTATCTCCACGTGCCGATTGCACCAGAGCATCAGCGCTTCCTGCGTTTCGCCATCGGGGACGAACACCTTCAGTTCGTGGCACTGCCTTTCGGCCTGGCGACAGCCCCACGGGCCTTCACCAAGGTCATGGCAACAGTGGTAGCAGTCCTACACTCTCAGGGACACTCGGTGATCCCTTACTTAGACGATCTCCTTGTCAAGGCCCCCTCTCGGGTGACATGCCAACACAGCCTGAACATTGCTCTGGAGACTCTCCAGAGATTCGGGTGGATCATCAATTTCCCAAAGTCAAAATTGACACCGACCCAATCGCTGACATATCTCGGGATGGAGTTTCATACTCTCTCAGCGATAGTGAAACTTCCGCTGGACAAACAGCGTTCACTACGGACAGGGGTGCAATCTCTCCTTCGAGTTCAGTCGCACCCCTTGAGGCGCCTCATGCACTTCCTAGGGAAGATGGTGGCAGCAATGGAGGCAGTTCCATTTGCGCAGTTTCATCTGCGTCCACTTCAATGGGACATTCTCCGCAAATGGGACAGGAAGTCGACGTCCCTCGACAGGAACGTCTCCCTTTCTCGGGCAGCCAAGGCCTCCCTTCAGTGGTGGCTTCTTCCCACTTCTTTGTCGAAGGGGAAATCATTCCTGCCCCCATCCTGGGCTGTGGTCACGACGGACGCGAGTCTGTCAGGGTGGGGAGCGGTCTTCCTCCACCACAGGGCTCAGGGTACCTGGACTCAGCCAGAGTCCTCCCTTCAGATCAATGTTCTGGAGATAAGGGCAGTGTATCTAGCCCTAAAGGCGTTCCAGCCGTGGCTGGAAGGCAGGCAGATCCGAATTCAGTCGGACAACGCCACGGCGGTGGCATACATCAACCACCAAGGCGGCACACGCAGTCGGCAAGCCTTCCAGGAAGTTCGGCGGATTCTGCTGTGGGTGGAAGCCACAGCCTCCACCATCTCCGCAGTTCACATCCCGGGCGTAGAAAACTGGGAAGCAGACTTTCTCAGTCGCCAGGGCATGGACGCAGGGGAATGGTCTCTTCACCCAGACGTGTTTCAAGAGATCTGTTGCCGCTGGGGGAAGCCGGACGTCGACCTAATGGCGTCCCGGCACAACAACAAGGTCCCGGCATTCATGGCACGGTCTCAAGATCACAGAGCTCTGGCGGCAGACGCATTAGTTCAGGATTGGTCGCAGTTTCGACTGCCTTATGTATTTCCTCCTCTGGCACTGCTGCCCAGAGTATTACGCAACATCAGGTCCGACTGCCGCCGCGCCATCCTCATCGCCCCAGACTGGCCGAGGAGGTCGTGGTACCCGGATCTGTGGCATCTCACGGTGGGTCAACCGTGGGCACTACCAGACCGTCCAGACTTACTGTCTCAAGGGCCATTTTTCCATCTGAATTCTGCGGCCCTCAACCTGACTGTGTGGCCATTGAGTCCTGGATCCTAGCATCTTCAGGGTTATCTCAAGAGGTCATTGCCACTATGAGACAGGCCAGGAAACCAACGTCCGCCAAGATCTACCACAGGACGTGGAGGATCTTCTTATCCTGGTGCTCTGATCAGGGTTTTACTCCCTGGCCATTTGCCTTGCCCACTTTTCTGTCCTTCCTTCAATCCGGGATGGAAAAGGGTTTGTCTCTCGGCTCTCTTAAGGGACAAGTCTCGGCGCTCTCTGTGTTTTTTCAAAAGCGTCTAGCCAGGCTTCCGCAGGTACGCACGTTCCTGCAGGGGGTTTGCCACATAGTCCCTCCTTACAAGCGTCCGCTAGAACCCTGGGATCTGAACAGGGTGCTAACGGCTCTTCAGAAACCACCTTTCGAGCCAATGAGAGATATTTCTCTTTCACGCCTTTCGCAGAAGGTGGTCTTCCTAGTGGCAGTCACATCTCTTCGGAGAGTGTCTGAGCTAGCTGCACTGTCATGCAAAGCCCCCTTCCTGGTGTTTCACCAGGACAAGGTGGTTCTGCGTCCGGTTCCGGAATTTCTCCCTAAGGTGGTATCCCCTTTTCATCTGAATCAGGATATCTCCTTACCTTCTTTTTGCCCTCATCCAGTTCACCAATGTGAAAAGGATTTGCACTTGTTAGATCTTGTGAGAGCACTTAGACTCTACATTTCTCGTACGGCGCCCCTGCGCCGCTCGGATGCGCTCTTTGTCCTTGTCGCTGGCCAGCGTAAAGGGTCGCAGGCTTCCAAGTCAACCTTGGCTCGGTGGATCAAGGAACCAATTCTTGAAGCCTACCGTTCATCTGGGCTTCCGGTTCCTTCAGGGCTGAAAGCCCATTCTACCAGAGCCGTGGGTGCGTCCTGGGCTTTGCGGCACCAGGCTACGGCTCAGCAGGTGTGTCAGGCAGCTACCTGGTCGAGTCTGCACACTTTCACGAAACACTATCAGGTGCATACCTATGCTTCGGCAGATGCCAGCCTAGGTAGGCGAGTCCTTCAGGCGGCGGTTGCCCACCTGTAGGAAGGGGCCGTTTTACGGCTCTATTACCGAGGTATTCTTTTACCCACCCAGGGACTGCTTTTGGACGTCCCAATTGTCTGGGTCTCCCAATGGAGCGACAAAGAAGAAGGGAATTTTGTTTACTTACCGTAAATTCCTTTTCTTCTAGCTCCAATTGGGAGACCCAGCACCCGCCCCTGTTCCCTTCGGGCTGTTGTTCTTTTGTGTACACATGTTGTTCATGTTGAATTGTTCTGGGTTCATGGTTTTCAGTTCTCTGAACATCCTTCGGATTGAATTTACCTTAGACCAATTATAAGTTTCCTCCTTCCTGCTTTTGCACCAAAACTGAGGAGCCCGTGATGCACGGGGGGGTGTATAGGCAGAGGGGAGGGGTTACACTTTTAAGTGTAATACTTTGTGTGGCCTCCGGAGGCAGAAGCTATACACCCAATTGTCTGGGTCTCCCAATTGGAGCTAGAAGAAAAGGAATTTACGGTAAGTAAACAAAATTCCCTTCTTCCGCACGGTACCACAAGCTGCGGAAGCTCTGGCGGAGAGGATACAGTGGGATGATGGGGTAGTAGTTATCTACGTACAGATGGTAACCCTGATCCTGCAGTGGGTGCACTAAATCCCACACAAGTTTCCCACTCACTCCCAGGACAGGTGGGCAGTCAGGAGGTTGGACCTGGGTGTCCTTCCCTTTTATAAACCCTAAATTTGAGGGTGTACCCTGAGGTACTCGTGCACAGCCGTTAGAGTTTAATTCCATGTCTTGCCCTCTTACGGGGCAGGTACTGCCGGAATTTGAGCCCCCTTTTGAAGTGGATGAGGGACTCGTCCACACAGATGTCCCTTTGGGGAATATAGACTTCAGCAAACTTGTTGCTGAAATGATCGATGACTGGAGTGTTATGGGTGTGTTATTTAAAATATCAGCACTCCAATGTTGCCAAAGTTATGGCTTCTTCACTATAACCCCATGTGAAGAACAAGGCCCCAAAACTGAACCTACGGGAGTCCAATTAGCAAATGAAGTGCGGTTTTGGGCAAAAAAAAATTGGTTGTGCATACAAATTTTGTTTTGGCCACCATACGATTTACAAAATCCTCAGAGAAAAAGACTTTGAAGAAGTCAATTTTTGTGAAGCGGGTAGTGTCAAATTGGATTCCTTATTGGGCCACAAAATCAGTAATCTGGGGTCCTAATATTCGGGGGGTGAGGTCCATAAGTAGTCACTAATGCTTGGATGGTGGTTCATTTGGTGTCCTAGGGCATCTCCTTGGGGGTTCGTTATCGCTGGGGGAAGAAGAGGAAAAATAAAGAGAGGTGGGATCCTCTCCTTACTAGCAGTGTCGAAGGCAAGGATGGCGTATGACTCCTCGACCAAATACAGTCTTCCTGATGAGCGAGTTATTTTATTTTTTTATTTGTGTGTAAAATAACCAAATTTTTGTTTGTGTGCGTATGTTATTTTTGGTGTAAACGTTTATGTATTAAAATAGAGACAGAGGGGGGAAAAAAGAATAGAAGAAAATGATGTAGAAAGAAAAATATAACAAAATTAAAAGGAGAATATAAAAATTTGGTAAAATTAATACGAAATGAAGGACAGTAATATCAATTACAGAGCGAGCACAACAAACTACACTGAGCAACTACAAGCTACACTACAAACCTGAAATTACAGTTATTAAATGGATATCAGTGAAGAAAAAAAATAAGTTACTCAGTGCTCACAACTATCTGACATTAATCTTGACTATATTCAGTAACAAAAAATACGGTAGTAAACACCGATTACTGCAGTATGTTTTTACTGTCTCTAATCTCGCCCTACCAACTAATACTAAAATATTGTTTTTATTTGATCATTTTATTTTTTTTTTTTTTTGGAAACCAATAACTGGATACCGATCAATGTTCAATGGCTGCAGGTAATGGATGAGGTGCAAAAGAAGGGGGGGGGGAGACGCACAGGAAGTAAAAAAAAAAAAAAGTCCTGGCCAAAAGTGAGCATGGACGCCAATCAGTGATGTATGTGGGTCACTGACCAGTGGCTTGGTGGCTGTAGGGATCAAGCCCAGACAAAGCGCTATCAAGTACTAATCAGTGCTCAACGACCAAAGGAGGGGAAGGGGTTTAGGGAGAAAGGGTGAAGGGAGCGTAGAGGGATTAGGGTGGACTGAAAAAGAGTAAAGGATAGGAACAAGTTAGGTGGAGGAAAAAAAAAAAGATCTATCATCACCGTCAGTCATGGACAACCCAAGTGGATGTGTACCACTGTTTTACAAAGCATGAGGTGCTGCCTTGTAGCCGACAAGTTACTCTGACCTGTATTGTATATGTGTCACAGCAGGGTCCTAGAGAAGACAGCTGGAATATGTACGGACCACCTAACCCCTACCAGTGGCACTCTGCACCGCCGCCCAACCCGAACGACACGCATTATATAACTGCAGGGAGATCACCCTGGCCCGGAGGAGATGTCCAGTCGCCAGTTTATGATGTAAAGGTAGGTCATCCACGTAGACTATAATAATAAGTATAATACAGCCTGAACCTGGCGTGTGTGCAGTGGGCTTAGCTGCTGAGCATGGCAAGAGACGTCTGAAATGTCACTGTGAAATGCCAAATTTATCAAAGTATGGGAACACTTTAATAGGTTTCTGATTGATGACACTGCTGCTGGAATCATTGCTGCTTCATTGTTTGACAGGCTCCCGACACGCTAGGTATGGAGAAGTACCAAGCAAGTGGCGAAAGGGAAGGGAAACAATGTGTCTAAGAAATGGGAAGATGGTGACCCCTGACCAATCCTACTACTGGTCCCTGGGGTCCTTCACCACCCTAGATAGGTTCCGCACCTATGAGCCGAGCCGCATACCTGACCCTAAGTATGCCTAGTGCTGGGCCCTAAATAGAGAACAAATGGAATGAGCTCTTTGTCAACCCCACTAAACACTATAGAAGACACAAGGAGGACACACAGGGGGGAAAATCATGAATTTATCATTAGATGACTCAGGTAGAAGTTCAGCAGAATTTTCAGCAATGATACCACAGAGGAGTACAAGCCACCTGCTAGCACCCAGGGTTTGAAAAAACTGAAAAATATCACTAGCACCAATCCAAGAAAGGAAGGGCTATTTAAGCACCAAGATAATACTGATGACCAGCAGCTGGGTGGAAGGCGAGCTCCTGCTGGGTCCAAAAGGGGGAGCGCTGAGTCCAGCAGGAATGCGATCTATACCAATTAATACTAACAGCAGGTACAATGGAAAGTCAGGGAGCATTCTGTGCAGCCAGACGCTGCGACCTTCTATGGCCAGAAACCACATGACTGTCTGTCAACCATTTCGTGCATTTAGTATTAGGTGCACCTGCTTTCACGGTTCAGTCCCATTCACTTGACTAGTACCGAGTGGTTCTGAGTTGTAATGGCAGACAAAGTCCCAAACAGTGGCTGTCGTGGCTGCCATCAGTGGATTGCTGCGGGCTCATTTCAGTTTTATACTACACTAGCAATGTTATGTTTGCCATAATGCTATGGATGGAGGACACGTAAGATTAACACCTGTCATAACTTTTTTTTTTTTGGTCTCTTCATTCTCCTTTTTAGGATGCGCCTCAAAATCCTGGGTACAACCATCAAAGGCCATTCCCTGGTTACCCCTCAGACATGCCCCAATCATGTCCACCTTCCGAACCGAAGCCAAACCTTCCTCCACCAAACCTTCCTCCGCCAAACCCTCATTACAGCGCTACTCCACAAATGTATAATAGGAAGGAGCCTTCAAATCCAGAATCTGGTCCCAGGCCCAAAGAAGCCAACAATTCCCCAGCTGATTTTTCGAGCAACGCGCATCCGGGAATATTGAAGATCTGCCAGGTCTTGGAAAGGGTGGAGGATCTGGACCAAGAAGTGGACGAGTTTGTGGGGAAAAAGACTGATATGAGTTACCGGTGTTTAGAAGAAATGTTGACCAAGGAATTACTAGAGTTAGATTCGGTAGAAACCGGCGGCTTGGACAGTATTCGGCAAGCACGGAAGGAAGCCGTGAAAAAACTGCAGTCTATTTTGGAAAGGCTTGAGAGGAAGGGGCTGTGATTACAAGGTGGATCTTCAAACCAGCAAATGGCATCAGTCAAAATAAAGGAATTTCGAGAGTTCTTGAGGAACATACGTGGCCATTGTGTTCGTTGATGACCCGAAGAAGCGAAGATCTAACCAAAGGAAGGCGATAATAAACCATCTCCAGAGGTGTTATGTGGATTTTTGAGAAATGAGGGGAAAATAAGGCATCATTTTTTTTTTTGAGAGGGTGATGGGAGAGACTTTGAGGGAAAGTTTCCCACTAGATGAACAAGGCTGACACGTATACAGATGTACCGCCATTTCTGAGTCACCGTGAAGAATGTACAGAAAAGACAATTATTTCCAAAAACTTTTCGATTTAAATAATAATAATTTAAAATAAGTTTTACGTGAAACAGGAGTTTTCCGTGAAGCTTAACGTTTATTTTTTAGTAAACCAAGCCATTTGTGAATAAACAGATTTTAATTATTTGAAGCCATTTCAAGACGTCTGCCGGTGACGGCACGGACTACAGACGTAAAGACCATGACGATATTTCACGTTCATGATCTTTTTGTGTGTTTGGAAAAAACAAACAAAAATAACCGGAACAGCCCTGTGACCTGTATTTCGGCCAGAAATCCTGTCCGACCATTTTCTTCTTTTATTGCTTTGTGGGTGAAAGTTGTGAAAATGCTCATCGGAGCAAAAAAAAATCTTGACTTCTCTTGTGCTTTCTTCAAGAATCCAAATTGTGTTTTTGCAATCAAATTTAAGATGTGTGAGGGAGGGAGGGTGGGAAAGACTGGAGAAAAGCAGAAAGCAAGCGGATGCCAAGAAAGTCCTTTCTGTGGTCTGTTATGGGGGTAGATGGCGACTTTGGCTGTGGTAGAGTACCACGACAAGCAAGTCACAAAAAATCCAACCGGTTCCGAATTTTTGTGATTCACTTGTCATGGTATCAGATTCACCTGAAATACGCTGGGATGTTGAAGTTGCAAATTATGATCTTTGGTCGCACAACCTGGCAACAGACATGACCTATTTACAGTCGGATCAAGACAACACTCTGTTATTTAAAGGGGTTGTCCACTACTTTTACATTGATGGCCTAGCCTCATGACATCAATGTCAGATCGGCCTGGGTCCGACATCCCTTCACCCCAGCTGACCAGCTATTCTTGGTGCTGGCGGTGGCATCAGGCAGCCGGAAGTGCTCAGCTCCGGAGCTGCTCTGTCTTCTGATAGTGGCTGCTGCCGGGTACTGCACATCCGCCTCCTATTTAGATCCGTAGGACGCGGATGTGCAGTATCCTGCCGCGGCCACTATCTGAAGACTGAGCAGCTCTGGAACTGAGCATTTCCGGCTGCCGGCCACTAAGCACAGCTGATCAGCGGGGGTGCGGAGTGTCGGATCACGGCCAATCTGACATTGATGACCTGTCCTGAGGATAGACCATCAATATAAAAGTAGGGGACAACCTCTTTTAAGGGCTTTATTTTTGTCATCCATCTTTCTCAAAAATCCTATAACCCTTGGCCAGTAGCGTCCTATATATTTGGTCATCTCAAACCTGTAGATGATTTGATGCCTCCATTTTGCACAAAAACACCAGAAATGTAACTATTAGGAATGATCGAATACCTCAAAAATTCGGCTTCGCGAATAGTTCGCCACTATTCGACTATTCACGAATATTCGATGCGCAATGTAACCCGAATAACAACTATTCGGAACTATTCGAGCTTCCCATAGACTTACATTGCGCATCGAATATTCGCATAGCGGCGACCTGTTCGTCGGATATTCGCGAAGCCGAATATTTGAGGTTTTCGATCATCCCTAGTAACTATGTATTAAAGATGTTGATATATTTCATGAATGAGCTTCTCCAATTAGTTTACAAAAATCTGATTACTAGGGCAGTATGAGAAAGGTGCGGTGCAAGACCTTGGTAATCCAAAGTCCACCGGTTACTAAGGAGGTGCTGTTTGATAACGTAATAAAAAGCACAATATTTGTAAGACAAACTTATCAGGCGTGATAGATGGATAGGCAATATGGCAACGCAATAATAGGGGAAGGGGCGCCAATCATTTCCCATCTGAGGCTGCTGTATTAATCAGATTTTTTTTTTTTTTTCTAAAAGTGAATCTTGGTTGAAGAAAAAAAAAGTAACTTGCTATTACGGTTTAACAATTCTTTTCAATAGTCATCTCCACTGCGTAGATAGACTTGGTATTAAAGGGATTGTTCAGATCATCTATTTTCCACTTGATATGTCAGCTTTTGCCCTAAAATATGGTACTGAATAATTACACAGTCTTGTTACTGTGCCAGCGCCTCCTCTATGGCAGGGATCGGCCTGTTCTATAGTCTCCTTACCCTAAGGGTATGTTCACATGTGACTTTTTTGGTGCATTTTTTTTCCTCTGGGAAAAAATGTTGCATATTACAATGCCAGCAAAGTAAATGAGATTTCAAAAATCTAATTAACGCTCTGCGTATTTAAGCTGTTGGGTATTTTTTAGGAATCGCAGCATGTGAATTCTTTCAGCTTTTGGACGAATGACATAAAAAAGTATCGTAAAAATGCTGCAAAAATACCTGTACTGAACGCAGCATTTTTTTTTTTCTATAAACATACCCTTAGTTATGACCGACTTCTTTATAGGACACACATGTTTGCCTGGTGACCCCATTTCTTCATTCTCTGTGGCAGTTTTTGTCAATGCCGACATCTTGGTTGCCTCGTCACAAATTCTAGGATTCTATATGAAATAGTTCCCGCTAGCTCTTGGTGGTTGCATATGTTTTCCCTGCCCATCATGATGGCGCTCTGATCTCCTTCCTGTTACAGTCTGGTTTCCATATTGCAATAAGTGGCGCTCTGATCTCCTTCCTGTTACAGAATGGTTTCCACATTGCAGGAAGTGGCGCTCTGATCTCCTTCCTGTTACAGAATGGTTTCCACATTGCAGGAAGTGGCGCTCTGATCTCCTTCCTGTTACTGTATGGTTTCCACATTGCAGGAAGTGGCGCTCTGATCTCCTTCCTGTTACAATATGGTTTCCACATTGCAGGAAGTGGCGCTCTGATCTCCTTCTTGTTACAGTATGGTTTCCACATTGCAGGAAGTGGCGCTCTGCTCTCCTTCCTGTTACAATATGGTTTCCACATTGCAGGAAGTGGCGCTCTGATCTCCTTCTTGTTACAGTATGGTTTCCACATTGCAAGAAGTGGCGCTCTGATCTCCTTCCTGTTACAATATGGTTTCCACATTGCAGGAAGTGGCGCTCTGTTCTCCTTCCTGTTACAGAATGGTTTCCACATTGCAGGAAGTGGCGCTCTGATCTCCTTCCTGTTACAATATGGTTTCCACATTGCAAGAAGTGGCGCTCTGATCTCCTTCCTGTCACAGTATGGTTTCCATATTGCAATAAGTGGCGCTCTGATCTCCTTCCTGTTACTGTATGGTTTCCACATTGCAGGAAGTGGCGCTCTGATCTCCTTCCTGTCACAGTATGGTTTCCATATTGCAATAAGTGGCGCTCTGATCTCCTTCCTGTTACTGTATGGTTTCCACATTGCAGGAAGTGGCGCTCTGATCTCCTTCCTGTTACTGTATGGTTTCCATATTGCAGGAAGTGGCGCTCTGATCTCCTTCCTTTTACTGTTTGGTTTCCACATTGCAAGAAGTGGCGCTCTGATCTCCTTCCTGTTATAATATGGTTTCCACATTGCAGGAAGTGGCGCTCTAATCTCCTTCCTGTTACTGTATGGTTTCCATATTGCAATAAGTGGCGCTCTGATCTCCTTCCTGTTACAATATGGTTTCCACATTGCAAGAAGTGGCGCTCTGATCTCCTTCCTGTTACTGTATGGTTTCCATATTGCAGGAAGTGGCGCTCTGATCTTTCCTTTTACAATATGGTTTCCATATTGCAGGAAGTGGCGCTCTGATCTCTTTCCTTTTACAATATGGTTTCCATATTGCAGGAAGTGGCGCTCTGATCTCCTTCCTTTTACTGTTTGGTTTCCACATTGCAAGAAGTGGCGCTCTGATCTCCTTCCTGTCACAGTATGGTTTCCATATTGCAATAAGTGGCGCTCTGATCTCCTTCCTGTTACTGTATGGTTTCCATATTGCAGGAAGTGGCGCTCTGATCTCCTTCCTGTCACAGTATGGTTTCCATATTGCAATAAGTGGCGCTCTGATCTCCTTCCTGTTACTGTATGGTTTCCACATTGCAGGAAGTGGCGCTCTGATCTCCTTCCTGTTACTGTATGGTTTCCATATTGCAGGAAGTGGCGCTCTGATCTCCTTACTTTTACTGTTTGGTTTCCACATTGCAGGAAGTGGCGCTCTGATCTCCTTCCTGTTATAATATGGTTTCCACATTGCAGGAAGTGGCGCTCTAATCTCCTTCCTGTTACTGTATGGTTTCCATATTGCAATAAGTGGCGCTCTGATCTCCTTCCTGTTACTGTATGGTTTCCATATTGCAATAAGTGGCGCTCTGATCTCCTTCCTGTTACTGTATGGTTTCCATATTGCAATAAGTGGCGCTCTGATCTCCTTCCTGTTACTGTATGGTTTCCATATTGCAATAAGTGGCGCTCTGATCTCCTTCCTGTTACTGTATGGTTTCCATATTGCAGGAAGTGGCGCTCTGATCTCCTTCCTGTTATAATATGGTTTCCACATTGCAGGAAGTGGCGCTCTAATCTCCTTCCTGTTACTGTATGGTTTCCACATTGCAAGAAGTGGCGCTCTGATCTCCTTCCTGTCACAGTATGGTTTCCATATTGCAATAAGTGGCGCTCTGATCTCCTTCCTGTTACTGTATGGTTTCCATATTGCAGGAAGTGGCGCTCTGATCTCCTTCCTGTCACAGTATGGTTTCCATATTGCAATAAGTGGCGCTCTGATCTCCTTCCTGTTACTGTATGGTTTCCACATTGCAGGAAGTGGCGCTCTGATCTCCTTCCTGTTACTGTATGGTTTCCATATTGCAGGAAGTGGCGCTCTGATCTCCTTCCTTTTACTGTTTGGTTTCCACATTGCAGGAAGTGGCGCTCTGATCTCCTTCCTGTTATAATATGGTTTCCACATTGCAGGAAGTGGCGCTCTGATCTCCTTCCTGTTACAATATGGTTTCCATATTGCAGGAAGTGGCGCTCTGATCTCTTTCCTTTTACAATATGGTTTCCATATTGCAGGAAGTGGCGCTCTGATCTCCTTCCTTTTACTGTTTGGTTTCCACATTGCAAGAAGTGGCGCTCTGATCTCCTTCCTGTTCCTTCTTCCTTCATAAGTGATATATTATGGGAAATAAGTACAATAAAAATGTAATTTTTCTATATATCAATTTTACTATTTCAAGCCTGATCAAACCTGGTCTCCAACATGGAGCGGGGGTCATTGTGACCAATAGTGACGACATTTCTTTTAATATGACAAACCCGGATGGGGAGGAGGGATTTGTGAAAATATTTTGCACTAGTGAGCGACTTCCCTATAAGTGAACTGGCCCTTTAAATGCAGAATTACATAACTCTGTTTTTTAATTTATTTTTTCCCCAAGGCCCATGTGGATACCTCTTATTAAATTGTCTGAACTCTGGGAATAATTAAGACAATCGTTAACTGTATCACAGGAGGATTGAAATTGTCCTGTCCGCATATTACCAATTAAATTAATATATTTTTTTTTTATTATCTCAGGAAAATGACTGTTTCCAGTTGATTCATGAATGAGGAAAAAAAATGAAATGTATAAAAAAAAACCTGATGACGTCTGAGTAAACTATGTGTAAATATATATATATATTTGGGGGAGATATCCTTTAAATCACCATGGCAACAGGAAAGACTTGAAACTCGCATCCGGCCATCTTGGGGATGTTTGGACGTTTTAATATTTGCACTGAAGAAAACTGATTGCTGTTGTACATTTACTTATATATAATGAAGGCACTTGTTGAGTTTCCTAATTAAAGCCATATAGAAATAGCATGGTCTCTTATTTTACTTTTCTGTTTAGACGCATTGGACCTCGCACTCCAAACAGGAGACTCAGCTGTTTGGAGGCTCGCAGGCAAAGCTTCATGGGAAAACATATGCAAATTAGCTTGTCGAAAGGGAAGAAAAATTCTTATGCTGCCCCCTAGTGGCATAGACTCCAATGTGACTGTCTGGGCCTATATAAGGCCTACCAAGAGACGCACCTGTATTTTGGTATTAAGGCTTTTATTGTTCCTGTCTGCCTGCGGTCTCAAGTGCTTCCACTATCTGCTGCCTGCTCTCCTGTCTGCCTGCAGTCTCCAGTACTTCTATTTGCTTCCTACTCTCCTGTCTACCTGCGGTTTCCAGTGCTTCTACTTACAGCTTCCTGCTCTCCCGTCTGCCTGCGGTCTCCAGTGCTTCCACTATCTGCTTCCTGTTCTCCTGTCTGCCTGCGATCTCCAGTGCTTCTACTACCTGCTTCTTGCTCTCCTGTCTGCCTGCGGTCTCCAGTGCTTCTACTATCTGCTCTCCTGTCTGCCTGTGGTCTCCAGTGCTTCTACTATCTGCTCTCCTGTCTGCCTGTGGTCTCCAGTGCTTCTACTATCTGCTCTCCTGTCTGCCTGTGGTCTCCAGTGCTTCTACTATCTGCTCTCCTGTCTGCCTGTGGTCTCCAGTGCTTCTACTATCTGCTTCCTGCTCTCCTGTCTGCCTGCGACCTCCAGTGCTTCCACTATCTGCTTCCTGCTCTCCTGTCTGCCTGCGACCTCCAGTGCTTCCACTATCTGCTTCCTGCTCTCCTGTTTACCTGCGGTCTCCAGTGCTTCCGCTATCTGCTTCCTGCTCTCCTGTTTACCTGCGGTCTCCAGTGCTTCCGCTATCTGCTTCCTGCTCTCCTGTTTACCTGCGGTCTCCAGTGCTTCCACTATCTGCTTCCTGCTCTCCTGTTTACCTGTGGTCTCCAGTGCATTCACTATCCACTTCCTGCTCTCCTGTCTGCCTGTGGTCTCCAGTGCTGCTGCTACTACCTGCTTCCTGCTCTCCTGTCTGCCTGCGGTCTCCAGTGCTTCTACTAGCACTACCAATACGTCCTCGGTTGTGAGGGGGTTAAATCGAAAAGTACTCGATCTGATTCAAGACTTAAATCTGTCCAAGCAAGCTTCTAAGCATCCAGAAGGCATGTGGCCTTTTGGTTGGCTTGTTGTTTGAACGCCGCGTCCAACAGGTATCAATGCACCTAAAGGGTTCACTCGCAAAAAGCTTTAAAGGGGTGGTTCACCGATATTTTTTATTGTCTAGATCGATATATTGAGAAACAATGTTTCTCTCAAATACCTTGTGTTGTCAATAGTGCCTGTGAGAGGCGCTATTGCAGACCGCTGCTCCCCGTCCAGTGACGTACCCGTCAAATGCTGCCACGTCACATCCGTGCAGCCGCTACAGTCTTCCAGACTCTGAGCTGTGAGCGGTGTTTCACTGCTGTCACAGCCCATCTGCTCCCCCCTCCTCCTCCCTCCTAGCACAGCACGGCGCGTCTCCTGCTCCCCCCTCCCTCCTCCCACCTAGCACAGCACGGCGTGTCTCCTGCTCCCCCCTCCCTCCTAGCACAGCACGGCGCGTCTCCTGCTTCCCCCTCCCTCCTCGCACAGCACGGCGCGTCTCCTGCTCCCCCCTCCCTCCTCGCACAGCACGGCGCGTCTCCTGCTCCCCCCCTCCCTCCTCGCACAGCACGGCGCATCTCCTGCTCCCCCCTCCCTCCTCCCTCCTCGCAGAACGCTTCAAGCAAGAGACGTGCTGTGAGGGAGGAGGAGCAGGGAGCAGATGGGCTCAGAATGTAGCCGGCTGCACGGATGTGACGAGGCAGCATTGGACGGGTACGTCACTGGACGGGGAGCAGCGGTCTGCAATAGCGCCTCTCACAGACACTATTGACAACACAAGGTATTTGAGAGAAACATTGTTTCTCAATATAATATCGATCTAGACAATAAAAAATATGGGTGAACCACCCCTTTAAAGAACGGTCCTATTTGTTTCTATGGAATAATGACTCACTGTTCATATGTTCAGGTTTTTGAGCAATTTCTTTTCAACACTCCAGGCTTTCAAAACCACTAAGCATATAACAGAAGTGATGTTCATTCTTCAGGTGTTTTCCGGTAGAAAGACGCCCAGTACTTTCAAAGTCAATGGAAAAGCTTAGGGTTTATTTATTTTTTATATTTTTTGTTTTCTCTTGGTGTAAAGAAAAGCATTTTCTAGTCTCAAAAAAAAAATGTTAGCAGTTTATTCATTGCTTAAAGGGAACCTGTCATCAGATTTCGACCCTATAAACTGCGGCCACCACCAATTGGCTCTTATACAGTGTGTCCACCCATATCCTGTCCACCGCCAATATCTTGAGAACAGCGGCTGCTATAGGCATAGAAGTGGTGTCTAGGTATAGTAAAGTATCCATGCGCTACGCAATGAAACCACCTTTAGCGCCACCTGGTGGAGAACAACGGAGTTAGCATTTTTATATTGAAAACGGAGCGAGATAGAGAAAAAAAGTGAATTTCAAAGTTGTAGGGCATCATCAATTCAATACGAATCGACACCTTGCATACAGAAATGCTATGATTAGAATGTGTAAACCTCACAAGGCTGCGGACGAGAAGCGATACCTCATGGAGACCTTCCTACAAATCATTGGGTATGGTGGCTGCATGGAGTGGCCTCCACGCTCACCTGACCTGACCCCATTGGACTTCTTTCTGTGAGGTTACATCAAATAGGAGGTGTATGTGACCCCCTCCACCAACACTGCAGGACCTACGACGACGTATCACAGATGCTTGTGCAAACGTGTCACCCACCATATTGCACAACGTGCAGCAAGATACAGTATGCTGTGCAGAGTCCAGATGTGCATTGCAGCTGACGGGGGCCACTTTCAGCATCAAAGTTAAATGAGCGCCATATGCGTGACCAGCATTCAATGTTTTGGGGGGGTCATGGGTTTCATATCATAGCATTTCTGTATGCAAGGTGTCAATTCGTATTGAATTGATGATGCCCTACAACTTTGTAATTCACTTTTTTTTTTCTCTATCTCGTTCAGTTTTCGAGATAAAAATGCTAACTCTGTTGATTTCCACCAGGTGGCGCTATAGGTGGTTTCATTGCGCAGCGCATGGCTACTTTACTATACCTAGACACCACTTCTATGCCTATAGCTGCCGCCGTTCTCAAGTTAATAGTAAAAGATAATGATGTGCACTCAGCCAAGGGGATTTAGTGAGGGGACCGAGGTCCAAACTGTAAATCTCAACTGTAAACACTGCACTCTCTTTTAGTATAAAGAACAAAATATATTTTTAAAAAATTTTTTTAAAGGAAACGACAGAGTTTAATTTTTCTTTGCAATTACTTGTATGTTTATTATTAAGGTGAATAGGAAGACCTGGGACGTTTCGGCCCTATGAGGCCTTTTTCACGCTAAGTCACTCCACAGAAGAATTTTTTTCAGAGAAGTATTTTCAAGAAGAGAAAAGAAGTTGAGGAACCACCCAGGCCAGCATTGAGATCCAGTGCAGGCATATTTTGATCTGTCCTGCAGATCAAAGTGTTGTAGTGCGCATGCGTGGACAGTCTTTAACCTTTCCTTGCACTTGCGCATTACAGTACTTTGATCTGCCCTTAGTAGGGCAGATCAGAGTGTGCTTGTGCAGGACCGCAATGTTGGCTTGTGTGGATAACGTAGATGCGTCATCCACACTGGGCTGATAAAAAGGAGAATGGAGATCGTAGCAGATAGGAGGCGCCGGACTGGAGACCAGCAATGTCCATCGGGCCCGACCGCCCCCTAGGTGAGTATTATAAAAGTGCGGCCTGGGCTCTTATATACAGTATTCTGGAACGCTGTATATATGAGCCCAGTGGTGGTTGCCGCAGCTTATAGGGGCCAAATCTGGTGACAGGTTCCGTTTTTAATGGATTTCCAAAAACAACAGAAAAACTTGAAACACTCCCTTAACCCCAACCCCCACCCCCCAAAGGAAAAAAAAAACACTAAGGCGAGCTTTGCACGTTGCGACATCGCAAGCCGATGCTGCGATGTCGCACGCGATAGTCCCCGTCCCTGTCGCAGGTACGATATCTTGTGATAGCTGGCGTAGTGATAATTATCGCTACGCCAGCTTCACATGCACTCACCTGCCCTGCGACCGTCACTCTGGCCGGCGACCCGCCTCCTTCCTAATGGGGCGGGTCGTGCGGTGTCACAGCGACGTCACACGGCAGGCGGCCAATGGCGGCGGAGGGGCGGAGATGAGCAGGATGTAAACATCCCGCCCACCTCCTTCCTTCCGTATAGCCGCGGTGACGCAGGTAAGGAGATGTTCCCCGTTCCTGCGGCTTCATACACAGCGATGTGTGTTGCCGCAGGAACGAGGAACTACATCGTACCTGTCGCGGCACCGGCATTATGGAAATGTCGGAGCCTGCACCGATGATACGATAACGACGCTTTTGCGCTCGTTCATCGTATCATCTAGGATTTACACACTACGACATCGCAAGTGACGCCGGATGTGCGTCACTATCGATTTGACCCCACCGACATCGCACCTGCGATGTCGTAGTGTGCAAAGCCGCCCTAATGGAAAAGAAAACCAAAAACGTCAGCAAAAAAAATGGAGTGACTCCTGAGGCATCTTGTGAATGTGGCCTTACTTTGAGGCTTTTTATTTCTTGCAGTCAGTGAGGGTCCCAATTCAGGACCCCACCAAAGTCTTGCCGTGTTTTGCCTGGTGTAATCTGGTAGATGAGATAAGTGGTTTCTTAGGACTTTTGTCAGAACAGATCAGATTTGTTTTTCTTGCATGTTGTAACAAAGAGCCCATCCTGCCAAGTGCAGCAGAGGAAGGGACACACCCGGGCCATGGGGAGTCACTCTTTTGTCAAGATTTATTGGTGCAAATGCTCCTACATGTCCGTGAGAGTCATCGAAACAACGCGTCCTTTTAAAGGGGTTTTCTGAAGCCTCTCCATTTCTGTGCTGTACTTTTCATAGTGGCTGCACAAGGTACTTGAGCGTCGTCTCATTCTGGTGAAAAGAAATCGGCAATATCTTACACATTGGCTCCAAGAAGTATGACATGTTCAAGTCTGAAACTTTACACTACGACCAATTTGAGCGTATGTGCTTTTAAAAACAACAAACAAAAATCCACAACAAAAACCTCTTAAAAAAACTTTGTTATGGACTATTGGATTTGGATCTTGTAGAAATTGATTTACTTCAAAATCCGTGTTAAAAAAAGTAAACTGTGTAAACTTAAATGTAAGCAATGAATAGTGCACCATTACCCCTTCAAGAAGCTGATCGGTGGTGGTGCTGCGCATGATTCCTACTGATCCAATCATCATGGATGGATGCACAAGACATACCCTAAGCCTAAGGTGATGTTCACACTCTGAGAAGAAAAAAAAATCACTTAATGAACATCTCAAAAATCATGGACATCGCAATTTGTTTTTAAGGGTGTCTTTCTCCCTGAAACACTTCTTTAAACACTAGGGCTGATACATCAGAACTGGCCATCTTCTCGCTGGTCTTGATGAGGGTGGGATGGAGGAGTGAAATGGTCCTGATTGGAGATGAGCAAACTCGAGGTTTGGTGTTCATACCAAACACAGACTTTAAAAAAACTAAACGGGTTTGGAGTGTGGAGACACGGGGGTCAGTGGGTGCTCTCGTCCGCTGGTCCGGCCGCCTTTAGAAAGACAGCATGGCCTAGGGCTTATCCCAACTGAACGCCCGACCTTAACGGTGGGTGGAACACTACTCAGATAACACAGGGTGAAGGAATCACAATATTAAGACTTGATTGTATCCCCAAACAATTAAGGGCACATAGCACATAACCACCAAAACCACAGAATGTAACCGGCAACAGTTTCTCACCCTTCCGCTGGCTCACCAGGGATTAGAATGTCCATGCCTCTGAGCTTCCAGGGCTATTTACTCCAAACCAGCAGCACCCCGCTTTTGGCGGGCACCCACCGAGACTGGAATAACGCCAGATTTAGAAAGCTGTCTGAGGACCACAAAGCCTGTAGTCAGGTGACTGGATTGTCCCAAGCTGGATTCCTTCCTTAGGTAGTCTTTGATATCTCAGCCGAATCCTTGCATTTGATGCTGAAGTCCATATAGTATTATAATCCAGGTTCGGTTATGGCTTGCCAATCGGATCCGCAGGTCCTAGATTGGTAGCATGTAGCGAGAGTCTACCCGGGCAATGGACAGTCCTCCTTCTTATACCCCTGAGCTCTCCATTCAGACCATTGGGGTCTTCATGATTGGATAAGACTGGGCTCTTATTGGCTAGATTTCAAGCCGTATACAAAATATCTAGAGACATGGGAGAGACAGCTAAGTTACATCCCATCTAGCAATTCACATAGTAATACAATGGGAGGTTCGCATAATTGATTTGTCTGGGTGTCTGATCGTCACTGGCCAAGGCAATTACATGAGTCAACAAGAACTGTAACACTAAACTCCTAAGGGTGGTGTCACACACAGCGATGACAACAACGACGTCGCTGCTACGTCACCATTTTCTGTGACGTTGCAGCGACGTCCCGTCGCTGTTGCTGTGTGTGACATCCAGCAACGACCTGGCCCCTGCTGTGAGGTCGCCGGTCGTTACTGAATGTCCAGCTTCATTTTTTGGTCGTCGCTCTCCCGCTGTGACGCACACATCGCTGTGTGTGACAGCGAGAGAGCGACGAAATGAAGGGAGCAGGAGCCGGCGTCTGGCAGCTGCGGTTAGCTGTAACCACGGTAAACATCGGGTAACCAGGGAAAGGTCTTCCCTTGGTTACCCGATATTTACCTTCATTACCAGCGTCCGCCCTCGCTGCCAGTGCCGGCTCCCTGCTCTCTGCACATGTAGCTGCAGTACACATAGGGTAATTAACCCGATGTGTACTGTAGCTAGGAGAGCAGGGAGCCAGCGCTAAGCAGTGTGTGCGGCTCCCTGCTCTCTGCACATGTAGCACAGCGACGCGTGTCGTTATGATCGCTCCTTCGGCTGCTGTGTTTGACAGCTAAGCAGCAATCATAACAGCGACTTACAAGGTCGCTGTTGCGTCACAGAAAATGGTGACGCAACATCGACGTCGTTGTCGCTGTCGCTATGTGTGAACCCAGCTTAAGGCGGGATTTGCACACTACGACATCGCAGGTGCGATGTCGGTGGGGTCAAATTGAAAGTGACGCACATCCGGCATCGCATGCGACATCGTAGTGTGTAAAGCCTAGATGATACAATTAACGAGCGCAAAATCGTCGTAATCGTATCATCAGTGCAGCGTCGGCGTAATCCATAATTACGCTGACGCGACAGTCCGATGTTGTTCCTCGCTCCTGCGGCAGCACACATCGCTGTGTGTGAAGCCGCAGGAGCGAGGAACATCTCCTACCGGCGTCACCATGGCTTCCGTGGGATATGCGGAAGGAAGGAGGTGGGCGGGATGTTTACATCCTGCTCATCTCCGCCCCTCCGCCGCTATTGGCCGCCTGCCGTGTGACGTCGCTATGACGGTGCACGACCCGCCCCCTTAGGAAGGAGGCGGGTCGCCGGCCAGAGCGACGGTCGCAGGGCAGGTGAGTGCATGTGAAGCTGGCGTAGCGATAATTTTCGCTATGCCAGCTATCACACGATATCGTACCTGCGACGGGGGCGGGGACTATCGTGTGTGACATCGCAGCATTGGCTTGCAATGTCGCAACGTGCAAAGCCGCCCTAAGAGTCTTGTAGAAACAATGACGGGCTTATCCCCTGTCTATAAACAAACTATCTTAATGTCTGATTGAATTTTAGGAAACTTAACCCATGCTAGGCACTGACAGAGTCCATGTCGTCACATAGAGTTTGTGCACTTTATGTATGCAAACCACTCGCACGGGCATCTCTGTGCTCGAGTACACTCGGAGCTCAGCCCAGTGTGAGCCGCTTGCAGTGTTTGGCTCACACTGGGGGTAACAACAGCACGATCAACTGTAGTGTGCACCTAAGGCCCCTTTCACACGTCAGTGATTCTGGTACGTTTGTGCTTTTTTTAAACGTACCAGAATCTAATCATTCTAATGAATGGGTCTGCTCACACGTCCGTGATTTTTCACTGCACGTGTCTCCATGCGGCGTACCCGCGTGTGCGCGATTGCCGCACGGAGACATGTCCATTTTTTTCTGGCATCACTGATGTCCCACGGACCACGCAGTGGTGTGGTCCGTGAAACACGTGCCAGAAAAAAACGTGCTTTTAAAATAAAAAACATTTTAACTCACCCGGCGTCCAGCGATGTCCTCTGCAGCCCGTGCAGCTTGCTGCTTCTAAGCCGGCTGATTACTGTCGCGCATATTCATTATGCGCGACACAGCCGACCCGGAAGCAGCTGCTGCGGGGGTCACCGCCGGCCGGATGCTGCACCGCGGGAGGATTCAGCACCATGGAGAGCGGGCGCAGGTGAGTTGATTTCTAAGTGCAATCACGGGCCACGGAGAACGGAGCCCGGATTGCACTTAGACAACCCACGTGTGCCGAGATTCACGGCACACGCAGGGACATGTGCGTGTTTTACACGCCAGTGAAAACGTCTGTGTTTTTCACTGACGTATGAAACGGGCCTAACAAAAAAGGAAAAACCCTGTACACCCTCTAATAGAAGTGATCTATTAATGGCTGGCTGCACTTGGGTAGATACTCAAAATGCCAAATTAGTGACTTCCATTGGGGATCAGGTCAAGTCTGGGTCCCAAACCGAACTTCGGTTATCTTGACCTGTATTGCAGGCAGGGAACCCAGGAGTAGATTATCCAGCTATACAGTTATGTCCAGAAATATTTGGACAGTGACACAATTTTCGCGAGTTGGGCTCTGCATGCCACCACATTGGAGTTGAAATGAAACCTCTACCACAGAATTCAAGTGCAGATTGTAACGTTTAATTTGAAGGTTTGAACAAAAATATCTGATAGAAATTGTAGGAATTGTACACATTTCTTTACAAACACTCCCCATTTTAGGAGGTCAAAAGTAATTGGACAAATAAACCAAACCCAAACAAAATATTTTTATTTTCAATATTTTGTTGCGAATCCTTTGGAGGCAATCACTGCCTTAAGTCTGGAACCCATGGACATCACCAAACGCTGGGTTTCCTCCTTCTTAATGCTTTGCCAGGCCTTTACAGCCGCAGCCTTCAGGTCTTGCTTGTTTGTGGGTCTTTCCGTCTTAAGTCTGGATTTGAGCAAGTGAAATGCATGCTCAATTGGGTTAAGATCTGGTGATTGACTTGGCCATTGCAGAATGTTCCACTTTTTTGCACTCATGAACTCCTGGGTAGCTTTGGCTGTATGCTTGGGGTCATTGTCCATCTGTACTATGAAGCGCCGTCCGATCAACTTTGCGGCATTTGGCTGAATCTGGGCTGAAAGTATATCCCGGTACACTTCAGAATTCATCCGGCTACTCTTGTCTGCTGTTATGTCATCAATAAACACAAGTGACCCAGTGCCATTGAAAGCCATGCATGCCCATGCCATCACGTTGCCTCCACCATGTTTTACAGAGGATGTGGTGTGCCTTGGATCATGTGCCGTTCCCTTTCTTCTCCAAACTTTTTTCTTCCCATCATTCTGGTACAGGTTGATCTTTGTCTCATCTGTCCATAGAATACTTTTCCAGAACTCAGCTGGCTTCATGAGGTGTTTTTCAGCAAATTTAACTCTGGCCTGTCTATTTTTGGAATTGATGAATGGTTTGCATCTAGATGTGAACCCTTTGTATTTACTTTCATGGAGTCTTCTCTTTACTGTTGACTTAGAGACAGATACACCTACTTCACTGAGAGTGTTCTGGACTTCAGTTGATGTTGTGAACGGGTTCTTCTTCACCAAAGAAAGTATGCGGCGATCATCCACCACTGTTGTCATCCGTGGACACCCAGGCCTTTTTGAGTTCCCAAGCTCACCAGTCAATTCCTTTTTTCTCAGAATGTACCCGACTGTTGATTTTGCTACTCCAAGCATGTCTGCTATCTCTCTGATGGATTTTTTCTTTTTTTGCAGCCTCAGGATGTTCTGCTTCACCTCAATTGAGAGTTCCTTAGACCGCATGTTGTCTGGTCACAGCAACAGCTTCCAAATGCAAAACCACACACCTGTAATCAACCCCAGACCTTTTAACTACTTCATTGATTACAGATTAACGAGGGAGACGCCTTCAGAGTTAATTGCAGCCCTTAGAGTTCCTTGTCCAATTACTTTTGGTCCCTTGAAAAAGAGGAGGCTATGCATTACAGAGCTATGATTCCTAAACCCTTTCTCCGATTTGGATGTGAAAACTCTCATATTGCAGCTGGGAGTGTGCACTTTCAGCCCATATTATATATATAATTGTATTTCTGAACATGTTTTTGTAAACAGCTAAAATAACAAAACTTGTGTCACTGTCCAAATATTTCTGGACCTAACTGTATATAGATATCTATATATACATTTATCTCTATGTCCCTAGAAGTGAAGAAAAAGTCCAGATTATTTGTTCTTTAATTCGTATAAAACTAGTATAAAAAAAATTACATTTTTGTCATATTGCAGCAGGAGCCCTAGCCCTTTGAGCCACAAACTCTGCTGATGGCACAGGGAGGATTTTTTATACTTGAACTTGGACATAGAGATCCATTGTACAGAGCAATGCATTTCTATATCCTAGAGGGAGCATAACAAATATTTGTTTTCTTTTAATAAAATAACTACTACTACTAACAATATAAAAAAATAATACTTTTATTGTGCTTTTTTTTTTTTAATTATGAACATCACAAATCAGCAAATAGCAGGAACATTATTGGTGTCCCTGTAATCGTAACGACCAATACAACTCAGCAATCAGATTATATATGGGGATCGGTAAGTGGCGTAAAAATTTGGCTTGATTAATTATTTTTCTCTTTTAAACCCATTTAAAAAAAGTCTGGTTTTAAATGCATTTTAATAATACAGCAAAGCTTTGATTCTGCATTGAAAAAGAGAACATATTTTTTTTTGCTTGTGTTTTTTCAGGCTCCACAAAGAAGGCTATAGAGAAAAAAAAAATCACCAAAAACGCACAGTTCAGCCGCTTCTTTACACGCTCAGCGGGTGGAGATTTCATGACGTCACGTCCACTTTGCTTGAACATTTAGTCCATGTTCTCATGTAGTGTAAATATTGCATTTTTCTCTGCTGCTTTTTTTGCACGCAAATTCTGCCATGTTTAGCTGTCCAAGCAAAGTGGATGTGATTCCATGAAGAGACGCCGCTGAACTCTGTAGCTTTGGTGCTTTTTTTTTTCCTGTAGAGGCCTCTATGTGGAACTTAAAAAAAAAAGCGTGAAAAAACTGCAGTGACTTTTTTAAGTGCAGAATCCAAGCTTTTCTGTACCATAAAAACACTTAAAATCGCAGATTCACATCTGCACCAAAAACGCATGAAATGATTGGAAAAAGGCATGAAAAATGCTGCAAAATGGAATAATCATAGAAAATTATTATTGTGCAGTTTGGTGCAGGCAGCGGCAGCCACAAAAAACACAGGATTTATGCAACGTGTGAACATGGCCTTACCGATACAAAAAGAGACATGCTATAGTAAAGATACATAAAGATGAGAAAGTTCTGGTTGCTATGACTATGAATGTATGAATGAATGAATGAATGAATGAATGAACAGTCCGAGGCATCTGCTGCATGTCCCTCACTGCCAAATGGGTGTGGCTTGGTTAGGGGCGTGGTTAAAACTTGCTATGGCGCACTGTGCATGTGCGACATGATTTGCCCCTCTTTTTGTTCTTTAAAAGTTGGGAGGTATGCTGTTGGGCACCCAGAAAAAAAATCCTCAGAGCCATAGTCAGACCTTACACTGATACAGTGGACATTAGTTCCTTCTGGTGCATGATGATACCCATCCTCATGTGGCCAGAGTATGTAGACAATCCCTGTATGATGAGGGCATTGATGCCATTGACTGGGCGTCACATTCCCCAGGCTTGAATCCAATTGAGAACCTTTGGGACTTTATGTATCAGTGCATCCAATGCCCCCTAAGTAGTGCCATAGACTGTCCAGGAGCCACTGTTGCCCTAACCAAAGTTTGGGAGGAGATCCTTGAAGACCCCAAACACTGTCTCATCAGGATGGTGTCAGGAGCACACACAGGCACAGGACTCCATACACACTATTGAATCACATTATAGGATCTGCTTGTGATCTCTTGTATTTTTGGGGGGATTTAGAATCCAGATCGCAACTGGGTAATGATTCTGGTTTCCAACGACGTTATTTTGTTGTCAACAATTTACGCACTCAGTAAAGATTCCAACCTGAATCGGATCTGATTTGTAATTTATTTACGTGTCCCCTTCTTTTTTTTGAGCATTGTATATACACACTCTGTATAAATATATACATGTGAGGAATGCAGGAAGCTACCGGACAATTAGGACTTGTCGGCTCCAGACTCCCCCCTGTGGACTTCATCAGTAATGACATCACTTCAGCCGTTCATGAACGATTGGGATAAAGAAAATTCCATTCAAATGTTGCAGAATTGTATATTTGTTTTCCATGCACTTGTAGCCATTTGAAAAAAAAATACAAATATATTGTTTTAAATATGAAACCAAAACTCATAATTTAGTACAGTTACTAGAAAAGATCCAGATGTAACAGTCCTAGCTAGGACATATATACCAGGATGGGGGACATATATACCAGGATGGGGGACATATATACCAGGATGGGGGACATATACTAGGATGGGGGACATATATACCAGGATGAGGACATACACCGTGTGCAGAATTATTAGGCAAGTTGTATTTTAGAGGATTTTTTTTTATTATTGATCAACAACTCTGTTGTCAATCAACCCAAAAGACTCATAAATATCAAAGCTTAATATTTTTGGAAGTTGGGGTATTTTATTTTTTGATTTGGCTATCTTAGGAGGATATCTGTTTGTGCAGGTAACTATTACTGTGCAGAATTATTAGGCAACTTAATAAAACTCAAATATATTCCCATCTCACTTGTTTATTTTCACCAGGTAAACCAATATAACTGCACAAAATTTAGAAATAAGCATTTCTGACATGCAAAAACAAAACCCAAAAAAATTAGTGACCAATATATCCACCTTTCTTTATGATGACACTCAGCAGCCGACCATCCATAGATTCTGTCAGTTGCTTGATCTGTTTCCGATCAACATTGCGTGCAGCAGCCACCACAGCCTCCAGACACTGTTCCGAGAGGTGTACTGTTTTCCCTCCCTGTAGATCTTACATTTCATTAGGGACCACATGTTCTCTATGGGGTTCAGATCAGTTGAACAAGGGGGCCGTGTTATTATTTTTTCATTTTTTAGACCTTTACTGGCCAGCCACGCTGTGGAGTAGTTGGATGCATGTGATGGAGCATTGCCCTGCATGAAAATCATGTTTCTCTTGAACGATACCGACTTCTTCCTGTACCACTTGTAAGGATGCAACCGGCAATGTGGCAGATGGCCGGTATGTGTCACAGAGGTGGAAATCCTCTGCGATCTGAACCTGGAATGTTTCTCTGGAACTTGTAGTTCCATGAGGATTGTTGTACACATTCAGGGCTGGGTTCATAGGATGGTCAGAAGTGATGGGCGGGACTGACCATCCACATACCTCCCATACGTAGGTGTGTCTCATGGGATTTAATGGCGTTGTCGTTTGTCACATGATCTCCGTGTGCTGGTGGCAGCCATCTTGGTTGGAGCACATGTGCAGGAGATCCTGTGCATACAGAGCTAGTGAGGGCTCTGAAATGTCAGGGAGCTACAGAATCCACTGAGGCTTTGAGGAATTGGAACGTGTACAAGGGCCAAGATGATGAGCCCAGTGTGAGTGTCTCCCTGGACTGGATGGAGGCAGACTAACAGCCTGCAAACCTACTGGCAGGTAACACCCCAGAAAGGGGGACTTTACTGGCTGATGCCAGAGAATGAACTGTATGAACAATCGTCAGTTTAAACAGACAGTGAGACGTTGTCCTGCGGGAGAGTGGCTGTGGCCCATTACACTGCGTGGTTTATGAGGATGTGAATAAATCACCGAGATTGTTTAAGTGACAAAGTGCTCGTGTGTGTCTTGATCCTGCTGCCAGACGTGTGCCCCAAGACGTTCAGGGCCCAGGTCGTCACACACTGCTTGAAAAAGTTGTCTTCCAGAAACTGGCAGTAGGTCTGGGAGTTGAGCTTCACTCGATCCTCAACCCGAAAAGGTCCCATAAGTTCATCTTTGATGATACCAGCTGATACCAGTACCCCACTTCCACCTTGCTGGCGTCTGAGTCGGAGTGGAGCTCTCTACCCTTTACTGATCCAGCCTCTGGCCCATCCATCTGGCCCATCAAGAGTCACTCTCATTTCATCAATCCTTCCTTACCTTGGCCATGTCCCTGAGTATGGCACACCGTGTGCTTTTTGATAATCCAGTAACGTTGCAACTCTGAAATATGTCCAAACTGGTGGCAAGTGGCATCTTGGCAGCTTCACACTTGATTTTCCTCAATTCATGGGCAGTTATTTTGCGCCTTTTTTGCCCAACACGCTTCTTGTGACCCTGTTGGCTATTTGCCATAAAACGCTTGATTGTCCGGTGATCATGCTTCATAAGTTTAGCAATTTCAAGACTGCTGCATCCCTCTGCAAGACATCTCACAATTTTGGACATTTCAGAGCCTGTCAAATCTCTCTTCTGACCCATTTTGCCAAAGGAAAGGAAGTTGCCTAATAATTAAGCACCTCTTATATAGGGTGTTGATGTCATTACACCGCACCCCTCCTCATTACAGAGATGCACATCACCTGATTTACTTAATTGGTAGTTGGCTCTCAAGCCTATACAGCTTGGAGTAGGACCACATGTATAGAAAGTATCATGTGATCAAAATACTCACTTGCCTAATAATTCTGCACACAGTGTATATACTAGGATGGGCTCAGGATGAAGGACATATATACCAGTATGGGGGACATATATACAAGGTTGGGCTCATGATGGGGGACATATATACCAGGATCAGTACATATATACCAGGATGGGCTCAGGATGGGGGACATATATACCAGGATGGGGGACAAATATACCAGGATGGGCTCAGAATGGGGGACATATATACCAAGAGGGGATACATATATGTGGCGCCACTGAGGCTTCCGTCGCCACAGGACATTGCACCCCATCCAGCGGTGTGATGCCCCATTCTGGGTGAAGAAAGGAGTGAACGCCGGTCCCCTGGTAAATCTACACAACACCCATTGTTAGGTACATACTGGGACCAGGGACAGTGGCAGTAACCCTCCCATGCTGCATGCTGGGAGGGGCCGTAAGACTCATCCCTGCTCCTATAGGGTACAGCTTAGCAACTGGGGAGGTGGGAGGAGCCACCAGAGAGCAGTCAGAGAAAGGAAGGTCAAGTTAGTTTCAGTTTACCTCAGAGAGTGAGAGAGTGAGGAGCCAGCATGTAGCTGTGAAAGAGAAAGGAGCTCTGTGAGCTCAGAGTGTCCGCACAGAGAAAGCAACAGAAGAAGGAGAGAGAGTGGGGAAGGAGGAGGAGGTCTGCAGGAGGCAGACAAGAAGGAGAGAAGGAAAGACAGCTCCAAGTCAGTCAGGAGCTGAGAAGAAGAAAGAGACGCTTCCTGGTGAAGATCCTGGGACTCAGAGGGTCCAGGTGACACCAAGCAGAGAACAGAAGGGATTCCAGGGCCACGGATAGCTGTAGAGCTGTGGTGGCCTGTTCCACAGGAACATCGGTGGAGGGATCAAGCTGCAACAGTGGACGGTCCCTAGAAACCGGAGGAGTGCAAAATTATCTCCAAACAGTAAAAACCGAGGCCCAGGGAAAGTTGTAAACTCCCCGGGCCACAGCCCACAGCAGAACCTCTAGAAAGGGGATAATCATCCGACAGGTGACCCCCCAGCCTGAAGGCTGTAGTGGAGGCCGAGCAGGTTCATCCTAAAAGAGCTAGGCTTAGGAAGACAGCTGAAGATAGAGACACCTTAGAGAGAAGGATACCGGTTTTTACTCCAAGAATTACCCAGAAACGGCGGAGGTCCCTGACAGTGGGTTCCAGTCGTCTGAGGGCACCAGTGTGTGCATACCAGGACGTGTGAGTAAAGAACTTGAAACTGCACCCTTGGAGTGGTCTCTGTTATTTTATCTGCTTAGCCTTCCATTACACCATAGACTCTCACGAGCACCAACAGTGTGCCCCGGGGCATTGCTCCACCTGTGGGGAGCAGTACCATCATTGCTGCCATATCATCACCCCGGAGGCCTTACACAGCAGCGGCGGCTTAATACCACAGGTGGCGTCACAAACACAAACTTTATTCATCACCAAGTCATCAGCCATATTTAAACTGACACCCACCAGGGCCACGGAGCCGGGCCCCGCCACCACTGACGACCCCCAGACTAGTCCGGCCCGGCACCGGGTGTCCCATAGCCCTGGGGTGGGCGAGTCATATACTGTATACCAGGATTGGGGACGTTACTACATAAAAAAAGGAGGAGGTGGGATTGTATACAATTTAGAACACTACAGAGGCCCATACAACTGACCAATGTGAGGGGGGAAGTGGTCCAAATTTTGCACAACGGCCCATTGCACTCTAGTTACACCACTGGTTGTTGGTATGAAGGTGTTGGTCAAGAAAAAAAAATAAATTGTGTGTATCTGTTTTTTTTTTTCTTTTACAGTATGTTGTAATTTTTTTTCATCTTAACCCCTTAACGACTGCCAATACGCCTTTTCACAGCAGTCGGTCAGGGACCTTGAAATACTTTAAAAAAGTGAAATACTTAACAAAAAAGTGTGAAACAACTGAAAATATGTCTTATATTCTAGGTTCTTCAAAGTATCCACCTTTTGCTTTGATTACTACTTTGCACACTCTTGGCATTCTCTTGATGAGCTTCAAGAGGTAGTCACCGGAAATGGTTTTCACTTCTCAAGTGTCCCCTGTCAGGTTTAATAAGTGTGATTTCTTGTCTTATAAATGGGGTTGGGACCATCAGTTGTGTTGTGCAGAAGTCTGGTGGATACACAGCTGATAGTCCTACTGAATAGACTGTTAGAATTTGTATTATGGCAAGAAAAAAAGTAAAGAAAAACGAGTGGATATCATTACTTTGAAAGTGTCCCCAAGTGCAGTGGCAAAAAACATCAAACGCTACAAAGAAGCTGGCTCACATGAGGACCACCCCAGGAAAGGAAGACCAAGAGTCACCTCTGCTGCGGAGGATAAGTTTATCCGAGTCACCAGCTTCAGAAATTGCAGGTTAACAGCAGCTCAGATTAGAGACCAGCCACACAGAGTTCTAGCAGCAGACACATCTCTAGAACAACTGTTAGGAGGAGACTTTGTGCAGCAGGCCTTCATGGTAAAATAGCTGCTTGGAAACCACTGCTAAGGACAGGCAACAAGCAGAAGAGACTTGTTTGGGCTAAAGAACACAAGGAATGGACATTAGACCAGTGGAAATCTGTGATTTGGTCTGATGAGTCCAAATTTGAGATCTTTGGATCCAACCACCGTGTCTTTGTGCGACGTGGAAAAGGTGAACGGATGGAATCTACATGCCTGGTTCCCACCATGAAGCATGGAGGAGGAGGTGTGACGGTGTGGGGGTGCTTTGCTGGTGACACTGTTGGGGATTTATTCAACATTGAAGGCATACTGAACCAGCATGGCTACCACAGCATCTTGCAGCGGTATGCTATTCCATCCAGTTTACTTTTAGTTGGATCATCATTTATTTTTCAACAGGACAATGACCCCAAACACACCACCAGGCTATGTAAGGGCTATTTGACTAAGAAAGAGAGCGATGGGGTGCTACGCCAGATGACCTGGTCTCCACAGTCACCAGACCTGAACCCAATCGAGATGGTTTGGGGTGAGCTGGACCGCAGAGTGAAGGCAAAATGGCCAACAAGTGCTAAGCGTCTCTGAGAACTCCTTCAAGACTGTTGGAAAACCATTTCTGGTGACTACCTCTTGAAGCTCATCAAGAGAATGCCAAGAGTGTGCAAAGCAGTAATCAAAGCAAAAGGTGGCTACTTTCAAGAACCTAGAATATAAGACATATTTTCAGTTGTTTCACACTTTTTTATAAAGTATTTCATTCCACATGTGTTAATTCACAGTTTTGAAGCCTTCAATGTGAATCTACAATTTTCAGAGTCATAAAAATAAAGAAATCTCTTTGAATGAGAAAGTGTGTCCAAACTTTTGGTCTGTACTATATATATATATATATATGTATATATATATATATATATATATGTATATATATATATATATATATATATATATATATATATATATATATATATATATATATATATACATATATATATATACAGTATATAAAGCATATTACTTTGTGATAGAAGCAGAACATAAAAAAATATATAAATCTGGTGTAGCTATAATCGCATTGACCTGCAGAATAAAACTGCCCTATCACTAATACCGCACAAAAATAAGAATAAGAGCTATTCCTGTACTGCTGTCTGTTTCTTCATTATACCTTACAGATGCGGAATAAGGCTCTGCTCACATTTAATGAAGAAAAAACAAAAAAGCAAGCTCAACTCAAAAATGGCATGTATTATAAGATGTGCACTGCACTAAAAATTCCAAGCTAGTTCTGCTTTTAATTTATCTAGGAGGCCGCATGGCACATGAAATACATAATGTAGAGTAGATATCGAGATTTGCCGTGACGTGGCAGGGGTGGCTCAAAAATTGATCAATTATTTGCTAAAAAACACATTTTGTATTATAGTACAGTTGGAATAAATCTGTGAATTTGCACTTTTTATATGACGCATTCCACTCTCAGATCGTGCTGTCTCCCCTTTCTTTGGTTGTAGCTATGCTACGTTGGTCTGGTGGCTGACCACCACCATAGCATGCACGCCTGACCTTGGTTTGCAATATATTTGTCCTGTTGGTGGCTGTTCACATTCAGCCATTTCACTCTTTTCCACAGGCATTGCTAATTAAGCACCATACTTGGATCTGGTCCGCCTTTATTTATGGTTGCTGGTCTGGCACTGTGAAGGTCAGTTTTGATATTGTCCTAGTGTGTGTGGCGTCTGCTGCGCATGCTGGGACCTTGACTGCCTTTTATCTGCAGTTACCTCTTTTTGCAACATGGAAGCGGTTATATACAGCTTACAGGTACAGTGCCTACAAGTAGTATTCAACCCCCTGCAGATTTAGCAGGTTTACACATTCGGAATTAATTTGGCATTGTGACATTTGGACTGTAGATCAGCCTGGAAGTGTGAAATGCACTGCAGCAAAAAAGAATGTTATTTGTTTTTTTTGTTTTTTTTTTTAAATTGAGAAAAGTTTATTCAGAGGGTCATTTATTATTCAACCCCTCAAACCACCAAAATTCTGTTTGGTTCCCCTAAAGTATTATGAAGTATTTCAGGCACAAAGAACAATGAGCTTCACATGTTTGGATTAATTATCTCTTTTTCCAGCCTTTTCTGACTAATTAAGACCCTCCCCAAACTTGTGAACAGCACTCATACTTGGTCAACATGGGAAAGACAAAGGAGCATTCCAAGGCCATCAGAGACAAGATCGTGGAGGGTCACAAGGCTGGCAAGGGGTACAAAACCCTTTCCAAGGAGTTGGGCCTACCTGTCTCCACTGTTGGGAGCATCATCCGGAAGTGGAAGGCTTATGGAACTACTGTTAGCCTTCCACGGCCTGGACAGCCTTTGAAAGTTTCCTCCCGTGCCGAGGCCAGGCTTGTCCGAAGAGTCAAGGCTAACCCAAGGACAACAAGGAAGGAGCTCCGGGAAGATCTCATGGCAGTGTGGACATTGGTTTCAGTCAATACCATAACGTACTCCACCGCAATGGTCTCCGTTCCAGACGAGCCCGTAAGGTACCTTTACTTTCAAAGCGTCATGTCAAGGCTCGTCTACAGTTTGCTCATGATCACTTGGAGGACTCTGAGACAGACTGGTTCAAGGTTCTCTGGTCTGATGAGACCAAGATCGAGATCTTTGGTGCCAACCACACACGTGACGTTTGGAGACTGGATGGCACTGCATACGACCCCAAGAATACCATCCCTACAGTCAAGCATGGTGGTGGCAGCATCATGCTGTGGGGCTGTTTCTCAGGCAAGGGGCCTGGCCATCTGGTCCGCATCCATGGGAAGATGGATAGCACGGCCTACCTGGAGATTTTGGCCAAGAACCTCCGCTCCTCCATCAAGGATCTTAAGATGGGTTGTCATTTCATCTTCCAAAAAGACAACGACCCAAAGCACATAGCCAAGAAAACCAAGGCCTGGTTCAAGAGGGAAAAAATCAAGGTGTTGCAGTGGCCTAGTCAGTCTCCTGACCTTAACCCAATTGAAAACTTGTGGAAGGAGCTCAAGATTAAAGTCCACATGAGACACCCAAAGAACCTAGATGACTTGGAGAAGATCTGCATGGAGGAGTGGGCCAAGATAACTCCAGAGACCTGTGCCAGCCTGATCAGGTCTTATAAAAGACGATTATTAGCTGTAATTGCAAACAAGGGTTATTCCACAAAATATTAAACCTAGGGGTTGAATAATAATTGACCCACACTTTTATGTTGAAAATTTATTAAAATTTAACTGAGCAACATAACTTGTTGGTTTGTAAAATTTATGCATCTGTTAATAAATCCTGCTCTTGTTTGAAGTTTGCAGGCTCTAACTTATTTGCATCTTATCAAACCTGCTAAATCTGCAGGGGGTTGAATACTACTTGTAGGCACTGTATGTGTGCTTCAATATGGTTCTGCTTTTAATTTTATCTAGGAGGCCGCATGGCACATGAAATACATAATCTTGAGTAGGACCCCCCTATTGAGATTTGCCGTGACCTGGCAGGGGTGGCTCAAAAAATTGATCAATTATTTGCTAAAAATCTAATTTTGTATTATAGTACAGTTGAAATAAATCTGTGAATTTGCACTTTTATATGATGCATGCCACTCTCAGATCGTGCTGGCTCCCCTTTCTCTGCTCACATTTATCCTTCGCTCTCTGCTGAGCACTTACGTCGGGGTTTCCGTGTAAATTCAAAAACTGCAATTCAAACAAAACCCCCATTGGAACCACTCGCTGTAATGAGGCAGATGAAAACACTTTGGTCTCTGTCTGATCTCTGCTTTGGCGGTGTACCATCATTTTAGGCGTCTTTTAGCGCACAGATGTGGACGACCACAACTCTGCATACCTAAAAGGATGGACAACAGAGAAATAGATGCCACAGTCTAAAGTGTCTCCATCTGCCTCATTACAGAATCACATTTGTGGGGGATTTACACGGAAACTCCAACGAAAGTGCTCAGCGCTGAACACAAGAATGTGCTGCCAGCAATGCAAATTGCTGCCCGTGGCGCACAACATCGCTAACACCCGTCACACATACTTACCTGCCTAGCAACATCGCTGTGGCCAGCGAACCGCCTCCTTTCTAAGGGGGCTGTTCGTCCGGCGTCACAGCGGCGTCACTAAGCGGCCGCCCAATAGAAGCAGAGGGGCGGAGATGAGCCAGCCGAACATCCCGCCCACCTCCTTCCTTCCTCATTGCCGCAGGTACGATGTAGTTCCTCGTTCCTGCGGTGTCACACATAGCGATGGGTGCTGCCGTAGGAACAACGAACAACCTGCGTCCTGCAACAGCAATAATATTTGGAATTTGAACGTCGCGTCAACGATCAACGATATGGTGAGTGATTTTGATTGTTAACGGTCGTTCGAAGTTGTCACACGCTACGACGTCACTAACGAGGCCGGATGTGCGTCATGAATTCCGTGACCCCAACGACATCCCGTTAGCGATGTCGCAGCGTGTGAAGCAGCCTTTATACTGGAAGCGATCAGAAATGTTCTGTACCTCAAAATGTTACCAATAAAACCATTAACTTATCCTCACAAACTGAGCCCCCACTCAGTTCCATCATTTGTCACTGGGAATATAGGGGGGTCCCACAATACTGGTAAAACAAAGACTCTGGAAAATTGTTATGGCTTCCACCCCCCCCAAATAAAATCCAGTGACGTCTGCACTCCTAAATCTAAATGCCCCCATCCTTCTGAGCCCCCTGTGTGTAAACCAGCGGCCATGTGTGTGACATTATAGAAGTGGGGAGAGTGCACTTAACAATTTATGGGATGCACCTCTCCAGAAGCACTAGCTGGGCAAAATGTATTGGGGCACTACAATATATGGGGGCACAATGTAAGGGGGCACTACAATATATGGGGGCACTACAATATATGGGGCACTACAATATATGGGGGCACAATGTAAGGGGGAGCTACAATATATGGGGGCACAATGTAAGGGGGAGCTACAATATATGGGGGCACTACAATATATGGGGCACTACAATATATGGGGACACAATGTATGGGGGAGCTCCAATATTTGGAGGTACAAGGTATGGAGGCACTACAATATATGGGGGCACAATGTATGGGCACTACAATATATGGGGGCACAATGTATGGGCACTAAATTGGCATTTTTGCATGGAGGCTACAAAATAGTCACTGCAGCCAGAGATAAATTACTTGAGAAGTACAATTTCTGCAATGGGGTCACTTTTGGGGGTTTTATGCTGTTCTGGCACCTATGGGGCTCCATAAATGTCGTCCGAAAACTATTCTAGCAGAATCTGTGCTCTAAAAGCCAAATATTGCACCTTCCTGCTCAGCCCTGCCGTGTGACCAAACAGTAGTTTTTGATGACATATAGGGCATCACCCCATTCGGTGGAAATTGCGCAATAAGTTTTGGGGTCCATTTTCACCTTTTAACCCTTGTTACCATTACCATTCTGCAGCATAGGACACTGTAAATGGTCCTTCAAATATTTGTTGAAGATTAGCTACTGAGAAAAAAAACCCCTGCATTGTATAGTGATGGCAAACGCTTGTCATATGCATTTTGGAAGAGAAAAAAATCAGACACTCGCATAGCACTTGCATGACGTGGAATATCAGACGGATTTCACTCGTCCTACTTTTCTGGATGAGAATTGGATCAATCTTTTATACGCAAATGTGAGCGAACCCTTAAGATTCAGCTCTGCTTGCCGGTTCCAGACATTTTTATATGATCACAAGTGCACGATTTTTACTTGTAATCACGTGCCAACTGTCATACTTCAGGCCTGGCCCAGCCGCTGCTGAGCTAGCGCTGTCAGGTGTGCGGAGTTCAGGGCATGAAGGGGTTAACTTCTTGCAGCCTCATTCCGGGTTGCAGAGCACTATATCCTGGCACCGCACCTGTCATCCGGTGCCAGTAATAGTTTTGCTCTGCAGCGCTTGTTCCTGGCTCCTGTGAATAGCCGATCTGTCCTACCTCCCAGCTACCTCGTGCTGAACTGTGTTTCCCTGCTCCTTTTGTTTGTTCCTCGTCCCTGACTCCCTGTCCCAGTCTGTATATTTGTCCTATCTCTCGCGTTTGTCTGTCTCTGTCCCGACCCGTGTACCCTGACCCCAGTCGTTTTCCTGTAGGCTCAGCTTCTGACTTTGCTTTGTTTGTGACTTTGGCTCCATCTCTCCCTTCTGCTTCATACATGAAATCCCAGCTTTGAACCCCTGGCATACCACCTGACTTCTCTTTGCTTATTCCTTTGGTGATCGATATTGACCTCCTGCTGGTTGACCTGCTAACTGCACTCTGAAATTACATTGCTGGTAACTTCAGTGTCTTCCTAGTACAGTGTAACACCAACTAGAATCTCAGTCACTTTGCTCAAAGTTTCATTCTATTTGACATGTGACTGCTGGTATGCAAATTGCATATTTCAGATCAGGTGACAACTGCTGAAGCTGGCAAATAGTCTCATCAGACCATAACATTTTTTCCCACATGCTTTTGTCACTGTTGATAGTCAGTCCTGTGGTGTCCAGCTGTAGAAGGTCACAGCATTTGGCTAGACAAACTGCTCCCTGACATTCTATTCTTCCTGCTGTGGTGTAAATGTTATCCTATGTAATTAGCATACCTAACAGCCAAGCTTTATAAAGTTATTTTTGGGGTCTGGAAGGGGAGTCAGGGTCAAGGTGTACCTTCATAGAATGCAGCACAGGAGCTGCAGAAAGTGATTCTTTTAGTTTAATAGGTAAAAATCTGGTGACAGGTTCTCTTTAATCATCATCGCTTACTCCTGTGTCCTTAAATACCTGCATTTCCCCTTGGTGTTTGCTGGTGATAGAGTTATATTCGTATACAGGTCTTGGATACATGCAGTCGGCTTGTATTTATCTGAAGAAACATTGTTAATTGTTGTTGTACCTCTCCCAGACTCATCCCGGAGATAAGTTGTTTGTATACTTTCCCTTGTATGTGTGTTCCCTGTGTGTTCTTTAGTGGGGTTGACTAAGCGCCCATCCCATCCATTCCTTACTGAAGCCGTAGTTCAGGGTCAGCCAAGGTCAGGTATCCTGCTCAGCGCATAGGTGCAGAACCTATCCAGGGTAGTCAGGGGAGCCAGGGGCCACCGGAAGGTTTGGTGAGGGGTCACTTACTCCCCCTTCCCTAGGGGGGGGTCACTCAGGTACTCACTCAGCAAATAAGCAGACGCTGACAACCGGGTAAACCAAGTCTCTGGGTGCCGCTGCCTCTCAAAGGGGAGCTCGTCCAGGTCCCGTCCCCTGCAGTGCTGCTGTGTCACCCTGGACAATCCAGGGGCCACAGAGCACAACACCTACACACCCCACACTCCCTGCAGGCACATCAAGGTCAGACACAAAACCCTTGTTGCCTTCCTCCAGGGGCTGATGTCCACACCAGGGGGTGGAGCCAGGCGGTTAGTCTCCACCCACCAAGGAGTTCACAGTCCTGGAGGCAGGAAAAGGAAGTTCAGTTAAGCTAGGGAAGTGAAGGAGAGAGGAGTTCAGTTTTGACAGTGAAAGTGGAAGGAGGAAAAGTGAGCAGTAGTGAAGTGGCAAGAGAGCAGACTGAAGTGAGTCCGGGTGTGTGGCCCGGACGAACCAGCAAGGTTGGCAGACGGTGGTGACCGTCTGCAGGAGTGGCCTATCGGAGTTTGCCGTAAGGACCGTGGAGGGGTGGTGGCCCGGCGGTACCGGACCGGTACACAAGGAGAAGCCAGCACCATTGGCAGGGGCTTATCGGACCCCGGCAAGGCTAGGAGTCGCCGTGAAGTTGCCGAATCCGTTAGTGAAGGGGACCTCCGGGTTTCCAAACAGTCAAGTCCCGACAGAAGGCAACAGTCCAACCAACAGAGGGAGACACCGCCACCGCCAAGGGCAACCGTTTCCCAGGGCCAGCGCCTGCGGGCAAAAGAGGCTCTTCCGGCCTACATCCAGGTCGGGGAGCGGGTTACCGGTGGGAACCCATCGGAATCAACATAGAACATAGGTGCAGGGAGAGACAGTCATCACTAACCTGCAGGGAACAACAACACAGCAGCCGTCCGAGGGACCCGTCCATCCAGCCGCTTGTTTTACCGTGAACTGTGTCATCATCATTGGGCTGAGTGAGTACCTCCTTGCCATGCGGCACAGCGCTGCCCCTGCGACCCTGCACCTCACCAGGCCCCGCAACCCGCCTGCCATTCACTCCTACCCCCTCACCGGGCCCCGGGACAACCAACCCCCTACCCACGGAGGGGAGAAATAACAACAAAGCTGCTCCCTGTCACCGCTCCCGCGATCCCCGTCCAGAGCAGCGGTGGTGTCCACACAATCACCACAACCATGGGTGGCGTCACGGACAATATCCCCAAAACTAAACCACCCCTTTTCACTCACGGGTGAGGAGCGCCGCTCGAGTCCCCAGGATCCGGCCCATCGCTCGAGCCACCGAGCAGCAGAGCAGCCGCAGAGCAGCGGCAGCCGGACCCGAGCAGTGGGAGAGCGCAGCGTCCCCTCCTCCGCCCGCGACACTGCCTGGTGATCCGTGACCTGCCTCCTGGCACAAAGTTTAGATTCTCTGTAGTGGTCCGGTAGCTTGAAACTTGCCGGGCCCCGCTCCCCCCTGTGACTAAGTGAGGGAGCCTGCTCTCAGGGCTCACGCTTGGGATTTCAGTGGGCTGCTTGTTTGAAAGGCCCTATACCCCTCGTTGTGCTAGTGCCCCGATTCTGGAGCTAGTGGGAACAGTCCATGAAGGCTCAGTTCTCCGCAGGTTAATTGCCGAGTTGCCTGAAGCTTCTCCCCGACCTAGGGTCCGTGTACCCGGCCGTGCCTTTGGTCCCGGATCGATGGTAGGACCAGGCTGCTGACCGTCCTCTTTGACAGGTCCCAGGGACCTAGCCTCAATCCCCTGTGACTGGGGGTCCGACTCCTCTAGGTCCAGACAACCGTCTGCAACCTTGTCAGCTTCCCCCGGGAGCCACTACTCCCAGCTACCTCGGAGCTCCTCTCAGCTCGAGGGTTACCACACTTCTCCTTTCCCACTTCTCTTCTACACTCCTCACCTCCCCTACCTGACCCCTAGGTGGGCGACCCTATTCCACTTAAGCCGCCCACTGGTGTGTCTGGTGGGTGTGGTGCAGGGTGTCTCTAGGATTTGATTTGCTGTTGGAGGCAGCACTGCAAGTTGTGGACCCAGAACCATGAGGGATTTGAATACTGCACGGCAAGGGCAGTTTGTGCAGTACCCTGAGACTACCTGAATAGTCCAGGGGCGTCACACATACCCGGGCTTAAATGTTTTTCTTTTAAAGAAAAAAGGCTTCCAGTTTGCCACCCTACTCCACAGGTCAGACAAATAAAGTATACAGAAGATTGTTGTCACGTGCAGTACACTACCAGTACTTGCGAGTCCTTCAATGCTGCTGTAGGCCTTTTGGCAGCTTCCAGGACCACTTTTCCTCTTGCTTTTTCATCAATTTTTGAGGGACGCTCAATTCTAGATAATGTCAGTGTTGTACTAAATTTAAACCACTTCTTGATGATCGTGATCAGAATTTCCATGGTATATCTATTGCCTTAGAAAAAACCTTGTACCTTTCTTCTGACTGATTACAACAGGAGTGGAACGATCATGGTCGCAGGGATTGAGACAGGGCCGGGGTTGTAGGGGGCCTGCCAGCCCCGGCCCCTGCTTCAGCTGGATATGTGTCCAAAGCTGCACATCCAGCTGAAATGCGTTGCGGTGCAGAGACCCATCGGGTCGCTGTACTGCAATACACGCTGTCGGTCAAACAGAAGTCGGCAGCTTTCATCTGTGTCCCAGTGACTGAGGGTGGCGCATGGCAATGACGTCATGCGACACCGATGAAAGTTGCCGGCATCTGTGCGCTGGTTACACAGGTGGATGCAACGCAACATGTGAGCCAGGGACGGTGAGTTCAATGTTGTTGTTTTATACATTAGACAGAATGGTGACATATTTACCAGGATGGGGACATATATACCAGGACAGGGACAGTAGATACCAGGAAGGGGACAGTATAAACCAGGAGCGGAACAGTATATAACAGGAGGGGCCCAGCAGGGGAACAGTATATACCAGGAGGGGGACAGTATGGATCAGGAGAGGGACAATAGATACCAGGAGGGGGGACAGTATATAAAAGGTGGAGCTCAGGATGGGGACATATATACCAGGATGGTGACATATATACCAGGATGGTGACATATATACCAGGATAGACATTTTTACCAGGATGGGGTTATATATACACCAGGATGTGGGTTGGATGGGGGACATACATACTTACCAGGATGGTGTCATATAAACCAGGATGGGGGACCTATTTACAAGGAAGGAGCCCAGGATGGGGTACATTAGAACAGGGTGGGGGACATTACTACATAATGGAGGGTGCAATTTGTATGGCGTTATAGGATTTAGAATGCTAACTGTATACATACATTTACATACATCTGACCGATATAATATATATAGATTTTTTATATATATATATATATATATATATATATATATATATATATATAAAATTGTCTTTGTGCAGCAACCACTAGAGGGAGCTAAGAAGCTTACTGCAAACTGGATGTATAAGGCACTGTATGAGAAAGCAGTAAGCGCCCTCTAGTGGCAGCACAAAAGGGGGGATTTTTTTATACAGTCTGTGGTTGAAGTAATAAAGCAGAGTCTAACATGTTTTTATTTTTTTTTTATTGCTATCAAAAATGAGTAGATATGTTAATGAGCCATAAACTAAAGATTCTTCCAGGTGACAGGTTACTGGGAGGTCTTGCAGCAGCGAGCACTAGTCCAGTCTGTATTCAGGCATTGACAGTAACACTCATAGGTGTTCTGGAAGTTGTAGGATCCACAACCCATTCCACAGGAACAGGAGACGGGAACATACCCTGAAAGTGATAAGAGAAATGTCATTGAGTGCGATACATAACGCCATCCTGGAGATAACACTACAAGGTCCTCGCTCCACCATAATTTCTTGGATATTTTTAGGACTCCCATAGAAGTGAATGGAGAGAGTCAGTCAGGCACATCCACCTCTCGATGAGGGATGGGGACTTATCCTTGAGAATGCTATAGATCTTAGAAGTGGGGTCCACATCTATTGGACAGTTATGGCATATTCTATGTATGTGCCGTATCTTTCGAGTGTAAAAGAAATACCCCTTTTAACCCCTCCATGGCCAAACGTTTTTTGTTGTTTTTTTTTCGTTTTTTTCTCCACTAATTCCAAGAGCCAGAACTTTTTTTTATTCTTCTGTCAACATTACCCTATGAGGGCTTGTTTGTTTATTTTTTTTCCTCTCTGCGGCAAGAGTTGTAGTTTCGATGCTATTCATTTTACCATATAATGTGCTGTTTTTTTTTTTTTTTTTTACTGCGGTGTTCATATTGTGGTAAAAAATCACCAGGTAACATGATTCCCAGGTTTGTACGATCACGTATGTTTTCTGGGTGGCGAGCTGATGTTTTAATTGGTACCAATTTATAGAAAATCTGATTGAAAAACAGCAATTCTAGCACTTCCATCGGATATAACTGACATTCATAGGAGATTAGTGAGCAGCAGCCGCCCTCACATCTTCTGGATATCAGATTCATCCGAAGGCAGTGAGTGTGAAGTGGCCACTGATTGGCTGCAGGGCTCATGAGACCCAAATAACCTCCTGCGAGCCCCGTGAGCCCCAGCGCCTATGTGTCTGGAACGGCACCGTCACCCCAACTTAGTATAGCCTAATTTTAGGTTACATGGGGAAATATAGTGATTGAGTAGAACTTGTCCGAGTGGGGGACAACCATTTAAGGCCCCCTTCACATATCAGTGATTCCGGTACATATGACGTCCGTTTTCATACGTACCGGAGACACGGACATACGTAGACCCATTAAAATCAATGGGTCTGCGCACATGTTCATGCTTTCGCGCAAGGACCGTGTGTCCATATGGAGCACATGCGTGTCTGTGTTCCGCACGGCGACAAGTCTGATTTTCTCCAGCAGCACTGATATCACACGGACCACACACACTATTGTGATCCGTGTGGCATCAGTGAGACACGTTCCGGAGAAAACACGTGTCTTTGAAATAAAATGATTTTCTATACTCACCTGTCTTCGGCGCTGCTGTCACTCGCTTCCGGGCCCGCTCATTATGCTCATGAATATTCACTGCACCACGGACCCAGAAGTAGCAGCGGCAAAGACAGCAGAGCCAGCAACAGGTGAGTAAAAAGTTCCTGATCTCCGTGTGCTAACATAAACAGCACAAGGAGAACACACATGTGCCAAATTCATGGCACATGGATGGCCATACACACCTTCAACGTGGACCGCAAAAAATGTGCGTTTTCAGGTGACCTCACGGATAGAAAAATAGAAAGGCCAGAATTGTTTTTTTTGGGGTTTGTTTTTTTTTTTTTTTTCAATCGTTCCATCTTCCCCCAGTAAATGAAATTAAAAGCTATTAAACTAGGGATCACATCGCTTATATGGCAATATTCATTATGATGCTATTTACATTTTTTTTGCATAATAAGGATGAAAGGGTTTTGTACCTTTTTTACAGTGCCATTAGGGGTTGAACCATGCAATTTCTTGATGATTTATATAATGCATTGCAATACATCTTTATTGGGTGTGGCATCACACATACATGGTCAAAAATGGCAGACCTGGGGGCCATCATTGGGCACATGCCTGTCAGAGCAATCCAATGGCATCCCAAAAACGTGTCTCCGAGAAGGCCAATGAGATTACAGTAGGAAACCTTTTCTACTGTACAACTACTTAGATGTTGAGATCACCATAGACCATGGCGTACAAGGTGATAAGCAGGCAGCACTGAAGTTCTCCCCATATACACTGCAGATGTCAGAGTGAGGTTAATGGGATGTGTTGATTTGGACAGCTCCATTTCATAAGCCATATTATTGAGTCCAGGAGTGAACATATCATTGGTGCAGCCTGTGCGGCTGCACAGGGACCCAAGAGGTTGGGGGGGGGGCATTTCCATCTCCAAAGCAGAAGGAAATGCTCATTATGATGAGCTCTTGGGCTGCAAAGGGCCTATATATTGCTCTTGCACATGTGCCCTTTTCTGTCTGTGTCCGCCAGTGATTGGGTCTACGTTATTAGCCAAACTAGACTACCTCTGTAATCACAGCATAATAGCATAGTGTAAAAAAGTGTGGAGTATATGGTGAAACACTTTATCTACACATTGATATTTTGTCGAAAACTGTCATAGTACAATGCCTCCTTGTGTAATCATTGCATTATATTGAATATAAAATTACCATGTGCTAATAAGGATTGTTGAATACTCCATGTGTACCTGTACATGTTGCACAAGTACGTATTGAATAAACTCTCCCATCAAACATTTATCTTCTTAGTATATTAAAATCATCATATTATATAGCACTGTATATTTACAATTGCTCATTTTGACTTTCTACCCAGTTAATTCTTCTCTTTTCTCTGCTCTATGTAGAAACAGGAAGTCACTTTTCCCTGCATGAATCATCCCACTCTTGAACTCCTGACCCAGCTGCTCTTCTTCTTCCCTTGCCATTGAGTCTTGCAGTGACGAATCATAAGAGGAAAATGAGACTTCCTGTTTCTACATAGAGCTTACAAGGATTCAACTAGTCAATTTTTAATCAGGTGATGTCATAGACCTAATGGAAAACAGAAGAATTAACTGGGTAGAAGGGCACAATGAGCAATTGTAAGTACACAGTACTATATAATATGATGACTGCAGTGTATTAAGAAGGTAAAATGTTGGATGGGAGTGTTCTTTAATGTTATTGCTTAGTACTTTAAAGGGAACCTGTCACCAGGTTTTTCCCATGTAAACTGCGTCCACGACCAGTAAACTCTTATATACAGCATTATAGAATACTGTATATACTTGTTATTGCCCAGGTCACTCTATAGAATGTAAAAATGAAATTTTAGTATACTCATATACAGGGTGGTCCAGTCCGGTGGGTGTCGCTGTTCTAGATCCATCCTCTCTGCTTCCAATCGCCGTCCTCTTTTCCTGTTTTGTGTGGATGATGCTTCTTACGTCATCCACTCAGTGTCATCCAATGCGTTTCTGCTCACTTCTTTGTGCCCTGCTGAGGTCAGCGCAAAGCACTGGTGCAGGGAAAGGTCAAAGACCACCTGCACTTGTACACTACAATACTTTGATCTGCCCTCAGAAGGCTAGAGAGAAGTGCGTGTGTGCAGGAGCGCAATGGAGAACACTGTTTGGATCATGTAGGAAGTGTCATCCACTTGAAGCAGGGAAAGAGGACGACAATCACAAGCAAAGAGGAGTCGCCGGATCAAGACCAGCGACGCCCATCCGACCGGACCGCATCGCCCCGCAGCTGAGTATAATAAAAGGTCTTTTTTTATGTTATACAGATTGGCCTAGGCTCTTATATATAGTATTCTGGAATGCTGTATATAAGAGCTTACTGGTGGTGATCAGCTTTGTGAAGGGACCACAGCACACATTGTGCGTGGTATTGCAGCAAGGAAAAGACACTGAGCTGAAGTACCAGACATGGCCACTGGCAAAAGTAAGGAGCTGTGTCTGGTGAATAAAGAAGGGGACGTGATACTTGCTGGAGTGCCATGGTTCCTTCAATCAGCTGATCGGCAGCCGGACACCACTGGTCCAATATCGATGGCCAATCCTAACTCCTTTAAAGCTACTGACATATCAGGTCCAGTGAAAGGTATGCCTTAAAATTACCTGTCATATAATACTAGTTTAGATAGATAGATAGATGCACTTGCTAAACGAGAGGCAAATGCAACATTTTTTAAAGGGAGGGTTCCAAGCTTGAAGTACATTATAACCATGAATCCATAAACATTGAGCACCCTCTACTATTTTATATAATTTTTCTCCAAGGCTTCTCTTGAATGGCCTCGGTGGAATTTCTGGGTACCAAGAGCCCCCCCAACATGTGCCCCTGCAAACTGAATGTTACTCTTAAATTGCATAAGGACAGAATAAGTCATTGAAACTAGATCTACTGTACAAGGCAAGTGATGGTTAACTTACCAGTTTGGCACTTGGCGGTGTTCCCAAGTGCTTTTACATCTACACAGCTCATATTGCATGTACATTTTCCAGTATTGGAATCTCCTCCTGAGTTGCCTCCACTTCCTCCTGAGTTTCCTCCACCGTTGCCACCACCTCCTCCAGAGTTTCCTCCACCGTTGCCACCACCTCCTCCAGAGTTTCCTCCACCGTTGCCACCACCTCCTCCAGAGCTTCCACCACCGTATCCTCCACCTCCTCCATAGTTTCCACCACCGTGACCTCCGTAGCCACCACCATAGCCTCCTAACCCAGGCGGCCACCAAAACTGTGTATCTGAAAATCCACAAGTTACAAATTATTTGATGAGTTCCGTAAATGCTGCACAGTTTAGACTCATAAGTGGCGCTGGCTTGTGTGAGTTTTTCCACTTTCAGCAGGGGACTACCCATGGAATGTAGAAGAAATGGGAGCAGATGAACAAGCAGAAATTTTCCCCTTCCCTCATTTGTCAGTCCCTAGAAATTACTTGGACCCCTTCCTTTTTAAGTAAAGAACTAACACTAAAATTGGTCAATGTTCAATTAGTGTGGCACCACCACAGTGGACGTGAAGCATTACACACATACTTGTCAACTCAGCCAAAATGTCTGTGAGGGTCCAAGAAAACAATGTGACCTCCTGGACTCCCCCAGCAGTTTTCAAAACTCAAGAGCTTCACCAATGCCACCAAGAACCTCCATGAAAGCAGGTTTTACAAGGCTTTGGTGGCACGCAAAAGAGCATTTAGAAGGCATAACTGAAGTGTGATGGAGGTGTGGACAGTACATGGAGGGGACATGTCTTAGAAAATGGAGTGTATCTACACTATAAATATTTTTGGGTCAAGCTTCTCCCAAGTGAGAGTGCACAGTGTCCATATAATGCATGCACGTGCAAGTTTCTCCAGAGTCAAAGATGTCCAATTGATAATTTTTAGTTAGGCATTAGCGAATCTTTTGAAATCCAAATTAACCAGCTACCCCAAATATTTCTCAAAAATTCTGATTAGCACAGAATCTATTTTGTTGTGAACTGAAAGTTGGAACGCCCAGGCCAGCATACTTGTGTGCTCCTATTCCCCTCCCCCGGCAAGGACACCGGCGTTCTCACCTGTCTGGGCGTCCTGCTGCGGGGGTCTCATCTCTGTCTTAGGCCTCTTTCACACGTCCGTGTCTCCAGTACGTGTTTGGTTCGTTTCCCCATGTATCAGAGACACGGGCACACGTAGACCCATTAAAATCAATGGGTATGCGCTCACGTGCGTGTTCTGCCATGGACCGTGTGTACATGTGGAGCATACGTGTGTCCATGTGCTACACACGTCAACATATCCATTTTTCTTCGGCATCACGGGTGTCACACGGAACGCAAACGGACCACACGGAGGTGTTCCGTGTGACACGCGCCGGAGAAAACACACGTGTTTGAGAAAAGAAAAAAAAAAACTTTACTCACCTTCTCCTGCCCTCCTGTCTCTGCCACTGCTGTCACTTGCTTCTGTGGCGCCCCTGACCTGGTCAGGTACCACTGAGTACTGCACCCATGCTGGGGACAGTACAATACAGGTAATCCAGAAGGCTGACCGGGGTGTGGAACACAGGCGCATAGTGATCAGGTCTCACACATGTACCCATGAGAGGACCCCTGGGGATCCCAGGAGGGGGAAAAGCCTTGACCTTCACTGGAATAGTGGAGGGGGCCAAAAGCCTCCATCTCCTCTCAAGGGGTGTGGTAAGAGAATCTGGTTGCTAGGTGGCGTAGGCAAGAACAGGAGAGGAGGAGCAGTGAGTCGGTTAGAGCAGAGAACTCCGTAGGGCTCAGTGAGGAGCAGACCTGTGGGGCTGTTGCTGTCTAACAGCGCCCGCGCAGTGGCTATTGACGGGGGAGAACGGTCAACTAGGAGTGCTACCTGAAAGCCAGCTTCAGCTAGAGAGAAAGCACGGAGTGGGAAGTAAGGAGACTGCTAGAGAGCACCAGGCCCAACCGGGCGGCAGATCCCGAAGCGAAGATAGATCCAGCTTTCTTCTGCTAAACCTGCCGGTGTGGGGCTCTCAAAGCCCACACCACAACACCACAAAAGCCGCAGCCACGTAACCGCAGTGAGGGCCCATAGGTCACAGGAGGCAAGCAGCTGGAGTGGCCTGGTCCGGGGAACAAGCAAACGGCAACCAAAAGGGGGAGTGAGGCTTCAGCAACTTCCCTGGGTGACCCCCATAGGGACTCAAAGTCGGGGTCACCCCAAACCACCAAGGGCTAAGGAAGGCGAGTCAGTAGTCACCCTCATAAAGTCAGCCTGAAGGATACCTGGTTCCCATCTGGTTCATCCCAGCTACGCCCGGGCTACTCACCCTGCCATCAAATGTGAGTAAAGCCCTTGAAAGACAGCTCTGCCTGTGTGAGTCATTCTGCGACTTGTGGTACTACAAACCTACACCGGGCCCTGGGGCTTGCCTCACTCTCAGGAGGCTATTCCAACTAACTGCACATACCATCAGCCCCAAGCGACCCTCAACCTGCAGTGGCGGTCCCTACTGGCCGCAATACTGAGAGTGGCGTCACGACAAGAAGAAGATCTCCTACCTGTGACCAGATCCAGCTGAGTGGAGTCCCTGAAGGTAATGCACCGACACGACACCTGTGGGGCTTCACATCTGGCGTCACGAACAGGATAAGGACTAGACCTGTTCAGACAGGTGACCATGTGCCTGGGCGGTCCGCTTGAAAAATTGGAAGCGCCGCCATATTGCCACCATGAAAAGCGCGCTGAAAAACAACAGCAGCCCGCGCTGGAAGAAGTTACCGCCCACGAAGAGGTGTGGCTACCCAGAGATCCTCTGCAGAGTTCTGACCTCGCTTGTGAAGAGAGTGGAAGCGTCCAGAGACGTCGGGACAGAAAGGGAGCCAGAAGCCTGCTGCTGGGAGAGGAGCTGCTGAAAGAGGCAGAGCAGAAACTGAACAGCTTGCTATCTGAGGCAACGGCGAGTCCACAGCTGGAGAGTCGTGCAGAAGAGGGCGCAGAAGAAATGGCGTCTGACCGCAGAAATCCAGAACCGGGCTCCGCTGCCTGGTGGTATCGGGAGCTGGCCCAGTTCTGCGACCGACTGGAGAACCGGGTTGTGGAGCAGATCCGGGAAGAACGAATGGAAATGCTGGAGATGACCGCGGCGGTTCGGGCCTATGAAAGGAGAGCCGCGCGCCGAGTGCCAGACAGGACGGCGATGACGCAGACCCCGATGCTGCCACCGGTGGGTGAGTCGAGTGATGCCCCGGCCAGCGCAAGTGCCCCGACCCCTGCTGCCACGCCCGCGGTCCCCGAAGAGGCGTCCGGTGCGGCGACGCTGAAGCAGGCCGCAGCCACGCCAGGTGCGGCCTTCCAAGCCCCGGCCGCCGCAGCGATGCCCTGCTCGGCCTTCCAAGCCCCAGCGGCCGCAGCGATGCCCTGCTCGGCCCACCAAGACCCGGTCCCTGCAGCGACGCCCAGCCCAGCCTGCACAGATTCCATCACAGCTGCGACGCCGATCCAGGCCGCCGCCATGCCGGGCGCGGCCCGCCAAGACCAGGCCGCCGCCATGCCGGGCGCGGCCCGCCAAGACCAGGCCGCCGCCATGCCGGGCGCGGCCCGCCAAGACCAGGCCGCCGCCATGCCGGGCGCGGCCCGCCAAGACCAGGCCGCCGCCATGCCGGGCGCGGCCCGCCAAGACCAGGCCGCCGCCATGCCAGGCGCGGCCCGCCAAGAAGAGATTACCTCATCATTTACCCCGGCCTGCAAGGCCAGAGCAGACACCGCTCCCCAGTCCAAAGAGGTCCCTGCTAGGAAGACCCTGATAGGAGAGGACCCCGAATACTGGAAGCTGAAGGCTGACCTAGAGGCCCAGTTCCCACAAGAGATGGTGGATCGGTATCTGCTCCCTCCGCATACCCCCAAGGAGATTCAGGCAACCCCTGCAGCCGCGCCAGAGAGTCCACCGCCCAGACCAGCTGAGGACCACTCATCTCCAGCGCTACCACAACCAGAGTGCTCAGAAGCACTAAGGGGGAGAGGAGGCCAGGAAGCTGAGGAGCTGACTCTGGAGCCACCAGCAGTGGATCTATACTCAGAGCCGGAGATGTTACCCTATTCCCGTTGGGATGAGGAAGACCTGACACCGTCCGCTGACGAAGATCTGCCTAAGAGTCTCACCTGGGAGCTTGTAAGCTGCACTTCGCAGAATCCAGCCCGCAAGACAAGGCGTCGCAACAGACCAACGCTGTCCCCTGCACCACAGTCTCCAGAGCAGAGAGAAGTCACAGCCAGAGACCTACAGGAGAAAAGGTTACTGAGAAGGTCCAAAGCCCAGGTCAGAGGACCCCTTTACAGAGGAGTAGTAGAGGACTTCAATTTGAAAAGCGGATACGGCTTTATTGTAGCAAGAGGAATAAAAGAGGGCATATTTGTGAATCGGAGAGATGTTCAAGCCCACCTGCCCAGAGGACATTCAGGCAGAAATTTGAAAATTGGAGACGCAGTACAGTTCACCTTGCATCAAGGAGAAAGGGGCTACTATGCCTTAGATGTAGCACCATGTCCCAAAGAGGAAAGAAAAGACAGAGATAGAGACACAGATGAAGATCAAGAGAGAAAAGACAAGGAACCTACAGAGGAAACAACCACAGACGACGACAAGGAGCAAGAAAGCAGCAGGTGCCGCAGCCCAACAGGCCAAAGCCCTGGTATGGAGGAGTAAAGGAAAGTAAGAAGTCAGCAGTTAGAAAGTTAAAGTTTTGAAAAAGTTTGTTTTGCAACGTTCTCAAGTTCAAGTAATGTGCCCACAAAAACTATTGTGAGAAAACCATAAACCTTAAGGCTATGAACTGGCTATAGCCACAAACTCTCGCAGTGTAAATAGTTACACCAAAAGGGCACCACCACCACCAGAGTCAGCCTGTTTAGGGGCTTGGCTCGTCTGCAACCAGGAGGAGCCCGTCCGTATATAGGGCCTTGGCTCACCTGCAACCAGAGAGCATGCCTGTTTATGGGGCCTGGCTCTCCACCACAAAGAGGGTACCTGGTCAGCACCAACTGTGGAGGCCGCCTCTGCATCCTGCCAGAAGAGGCTGAAGGCGCGGATCCACCAGGCCAGGTATACCCTGAAACCACCAGCCCATGTAAGCCGCCTCTACATCCTGCCAGAAGTGGCTGAAGTCGCGGCCAACGTGAAAGGGTTTTGGGTGGGTTAACGGACTTGTGGGTGGAGGGTGGTGATGTATGGTACCTGGTGCTTTTAAATGTTTTACATGTTTTAATGTTTTATGCATTTTTAAAATGTTGTCTTGCAGCCCGAGGACGTGCTGGTGATAACTAAGGGGGAATGTGGCGCCCCTGACCTGGTCAGGCACCACTGAGTACTGCACCCATGCTGGGGACAGTACAATACAGGTAATCCAGAAGGCTGACCGGGGTGTGGAACACAGGCGCATAGTGATCAGGTCTCACACATGTACCCATGAGAGGACCCCTGGGGATCCCAGGAGGGGGAAAAGCCTTGACCTTCACTGGAATAGTGGAGGGGGCCAAAAGCCTCCATCTCCTCTCAAGGGGTGTGGTAAGAGAATCTGGTTGCTAGGTGGCGTAGGCAAGAACAGGAGAGGAGGAGCAGTGAGTCGGTTAGAGCAGAGAACTCCGTAGGGCTCAGTGAGGAGCAGACCTGTGGGGCTGTTGCTGTCTAACAGCGCCCGCGCAGTGGCTATTGACGGGGGAGAACGGTCAACTAGGAGTGCTACCTGAAAGCCAGCTTCAGCTAGAGAGAAAGCACGGAGTGGGAAGTAAGGAGACTGCTAGAGAGCACCAGGCCCAACCGGGCGGCAGATCCCGAAGCGAAGATAGATCCAGCTTTCTTCTGCTAAACCTGCCGGTGTGGGGCTCTCAAAGCCCACACCACAACACCACAAAAGCCGCAGCCACGTAACCGCAGTGAGGGCCCATAGGTCACAGGAGGCAAGCAGCTGGAGTGGCCTGGTCCGGGGAACAAGCAAACGGCAACCAAAAGGGGGAGTGAGGCTTCAGCAACTTCCCTGGGTGACCCCCATAGGGACTCAAAGTCGGGGTCACCCCAAACCACCAAGGGCTAAGGAAGGCGAGTCAGTAGTCACCCTCATAAAGTCAGCCTGAAGGATACCTGGTTCCCATCTGGTTCATCCCAGCTACGCCCGGGCTACTCACCCTGCCATCAAATGTGAGTAAAGCCCTTGAAAGACAGCTCTGCCTGTGTGAGTCATTCTGCGACTTGTGGTACTACAAACCTACACCGGGCCCTGGGGCTTGCCTCACTCTCAGGAGGCTATTCCAACTAACTGCACATACCATCAGCCCCAGGCGACCCTCAACCTGCAGTGGCGGTCCCTACTGGCCGCAATACTGAGAGTGGCGTCACGATCAAAACCGAAGATTCCCTACCTGTGATCAGCACCAGCTACGTGGAGTCCCTGAAGGTAATGCACCGACACGACACCTGTGGGGCTTCACACTTCCGACCGCCGCTCATTATGCTCATTGAATATTCACTTCACTGCGGCCGGAAGCTGCAGCAGCGGGGAGTCGGCAGGACCGGAGACCGAAGATCAGCACCACGGACAGCGGCACCAGGGACAGGTGAGCAGAAAGTTCCCGTTCTCCGTGTGTTATCACGGATAACACACGGAGAACACACGTAGGCCATAAACACGGCTCACGGAGGCCATTACGCAACTTTGACACGTCCGTGAAAAAACGTGCATGGTTTTTCACGGACGTGTGAAAGAAGCCTTATGCTGCGGCCTCCCGGAGCGTCTGTGCACCATGCAGAGCTCCAATCTTTGCCCATACGGCACGCCTGCGGCGTCGCCCCTTTTCTTAAAGGGCCAGCACCCTTTTACCTAGAAGTGCTTCCCAGGTCAGCTGGGAAGCTGTAGGTATTTAAGGCACCCTAACCCTATGCTAGGTGCCTGGGCAATGAGTTTATTCATTGCTAGTTGTCAGGTCCTCTAGCCCTATGCTGCTGTTCCTCTGGGCTAGACATATTGCTTATACTTATCTGTATTGCAGAGTGCCGCTTCCACTACCTGCTGCGATCCTCCACATCGGCTGCCTACCACAATACCTTTTGCCACGAACTATCATCACCAGCTGCTGCCATCCATCAATCTATCCCAGACAGATCTACTACTCCAGCTGCTGTCATCCATCCATCCACCCGTCCATCCATCCATCCCGGACGGAACCTCTACACCAGCTGCTGCTGCAAATCTATACCAGAGACTGTCGCTCCCATAGCCCTGAGGGCAGCCCACACAACACCAGTCTTCCCGAGTAGCACCCAGATTCTACCTGCAGCACAACACCTCCACCATCAGGACCTCTGGTGAAAACCAGGTTTGGGTCAGTAGTCAAGCCCCTCTGGGTTTTCTGTGTGTTGCGGCCCAGTGGGTCCACTAAAATACCTGCCAGCCTAACAAAAGTACTATCAAGCCTCAAGTTGCCCTGGAAAGATGTGTGTGATACTCTTACAGGTTTGCTAAGACTGTATCCAACCACTGGTAAACAGATGGTAGCTGTTTTTTACTGTTGTGCTGTCCATACTTTCTTTCCTTATTTCTATTGCTAAGCTGTGAGCTGTGATGTCCTTTCACTATCCAGATTCACCACCAAATGGCCGCTGCATTCCCTGCTTCAGCTTTTACACAGGCTATGTTAGTCCCTCCTGCTACACCATGTGATTTGATAACAGCAAGTCATTACATGGAAGCCCATCCAGCCCCTGAGGTCACGTGAGCCTTCTTTGGCTAATAAATGTATAAAATGTTAGTTGCTATTTTAGGTTATTCATGCAAATCGAATTTCAAATTGTCCCAGTTTGCCGAATTCCTAAAATATTTACACAAATTCAATTTGCATTTAATCAGTTTGCTCAGCCTGTCTTGTACTACTCATCCTCAACTACTTCTATGTTCTTGAGGACTTGTGTTTGTTGTCTGAACGGATACTTACAGGCCGTAGTTACCAGCAGGCTGCACACCAGGAGCGTCAGGAACGCCATTTTTCTGCAAAACAAAAGGGTACAGATGATATATGACTGAGATTTTAGGTCTTCTACCTGACTCCCACTGGGTGATGAACCCTAATTTACACTATATGCTATTCTTTTTTACAGCACCTTCATTTCTGCTTTCTGCTCCTTTACCGAACCCTATGTCCTTCCCTCCCCGGTATCACCCCATGTTCCCAGCTCCTTACCTTTCTTTGCAAATGTGCTAATGTGTAAATGCATCCAGTCCCTTTTTATACCCTGTTGCATTTTCAATCACACACGCTAGAATTTTTTGACTCCAAACTTCACCCTATAATTTCAATAGGTGTGTACCCGCTGGACACCACCCCATAATAATGCAAATACAAGTTTTACTTGCCATTAAGTTCATGAGAACAAAAGAAGATTGTGCTTCCTCGTCTGGTTGATGAATACATTAGGTTCATTGCAAATTTATCTTAAAATCAGAGCACGACTTGGATCAAGTTATAAGATTTGCTCCTCAATGCCCTTTATGGAGCTGGAAATGGAAGTTGGACAGCCTATCTTTTACCGATTCTGGGTTTTCTAAACCCACTTGGTGCAGGGGCTGCAATGGAAGAATAGTATTACACAGCATCTATGTCTTGTCTACCGAGGCGGGAGATGCTCTGCTTTATCCCTGAATTATAGGGGAATATTCATACCTTGCTTTCCATATGCCATAAACAGGCACACTTGTTATAAAATGAATTTTTGCTCCAGAGACTGGAGGACCTCACGGCAGAAGTTGGTGGATCCACCGATAAATTTATCAGGGTTTGGGGGTCTTGGATCATGTTCGTAGATTCCCCAGAATTCCGAGAGATTGTTGGGGATTCCTGAGTGGGTGGACTGGCTTCCCCCTTCCCCTCCCCCCCACACTTTTTTTTTTTACTTTTTCCTTCTTTCCCCTTTTTCTGTTTTCTTGTTCCCTATTCTTAGGGGTTCTTTGCACACTACGACATCGCAAGCCAATGGTAGCGATGCCAAGCGTGATAGTCCCCGCCCCCGTTGCAGCTGCGATATCTTGTGATAGCTGCCGTAGCGAAAATTATCGCTACGGCAGCTTCACATGCACTTACCTGCCCTACGACGTCGCACGGCAGGCGGCCAATAGAAGCAGAGGGGCGGAGATGAGCGGGACGTAAACATCCCCCCACCTCTTTCCTTCCTCATTGCAGGCGGGACGCAGGTAAGGAGATGTTCCTCTCTCCTGCAGCTTCATACACAGCGATCTGTGCTGCCGCAGGAACAAGGAACTACATCGTAACATCGGTCCTTCCGAAATTATGGAAATGACCGACGCTACACCGATCATACGATTTCATCGCTTTTGTTCTCGTTAATCGTAGTAAAAAGGATTCACATACTCATACATGCTCACTTCAGTTATCCTTTAGTAATGTGTAATTGCGGCTATCTAGTGGGCAGGTCCAGCACTGCTCTCTGGTAAGGGGAATAGGTTCTGTAATAGGTGTAATGATAATAAAATTAGCAAATGCCTCCAATTAGAAATGTAGTATAGTTCTCCTGATTCACTATGTCTCTTACCTCATGTTCAGGGCATCGCAGGACCTTAGGTATCCATGGTTATGACCACTAGTAGCAGCTACCTGTGACTATATGCATGGTCGTAACCATGGATACCTAAGGTCCTGCAATGCCCAGAACATGAGGTAAGAGACTTGGCTATATCAGGAGAACAATACTACATTTATAATTGGAGGTATTTGCTAATACTATTAACATTACACCTGCTACAAATTGGGATAGGATCTTGGAGATGGGAATAACCCTTTAAGCTCTCTGGGTTCAGCCAACAGTAGGAGGAGCCAGCTGCAGAATACTGTCTGACTCCATCTTGTTTTTAGTCAGTAAGAAGTAGACAGTAGAGCAAGCTGTATCTGTGAGAGGTATGGCGAGAAGGAGAAGTGGGCAAGCCAGTCAGATATCTAGGCCGAAGAAAGTGAGTGTTTGTGGCAAAATCAATACGACTGGACCCCTGGGGTCAGAGGTGTATCTAGGCTTTCCCGCACCCGGGGCAAGAATTCAGTTTGGCGCCCCACCACCACCACCACGCGGTTTGGGTAGTTATCATGTGACAAGTCATTCATATGTGATTTGCACACTTGCAGTCATGTGATGACGAGCTGCTCTTAAACATAGGAGGAAAAGCTCCGGTAATTGTCACATGCAATTATGAAAATCACATGTGAGTGAAGTGGCCATGTGGTGACTGCTGGAACCAGCAAGCAGAGCTGAATCCTGACAGTGAATATGTTAGGATTGGGCATACTACACTGCTGCATTTTATAATTAAAGGGCTTGTCCAGATTTGAAATGAGAGTCTGCATTGACACTAGGTGACTGCAGGCTTCTGAATTCTAACAGTGCACTCTGCACACTTTTAGGATTCTCTGGTGCCAGTGGCAAGAGTGGACAGTCATATGAGTACAAGTATGAGATTTGTATATTTCCGGCCACTTTCTGATTTGACGTGTCCGGCCTCACTCAATTCATTTTACGTGAGCGGGGCCATGCATGTATAGTCGGCACATAACCACGTGTATGCAAATCACACACTTTCGGTTTTGTGACCTCCCACTCTCACCGCTGGCACCAGAGAATCCTGACAGCGTCCCGTGTGCGCACTGTGAGAATTCAGAAGTCTGCAGTCACATAGAGTGACACATAGTGACTGCAGACTTATCACAAACTTGGACAACCCCTTTAATGCAGCGGTGGTGTCACCAATCTCACCACAACCGTGGGTGGCGTCACGGACAATATCAAATCCCCACAATCAATTCCCCCCTTTTCACTCACGGGCGAGGAACGCCGCTCGAGTCCCCGGGATCCGGCCCACCGCTCGAGCCACCACCGAGCAGCAGCAGCAGCCGGACCCGAGCAGTGGGAGAGCGCAGCGTCCCCTCCTCCGCCCGCGACAATGGCACTGTGAAATAAGTGTATAACGCGGCTCTACCTGTTTTTTCAACCTTTTGGGGCCGGTTAACCCCTTAAATACCACTGTTAATCGCAACAGCGGTATCTGAGTAGTTAAACAGGGGTTAAAAGACCCCTTAAAGCTGGATCGGCCCCCCTACGATGATAATCACTGGTTCCGATCATTGCCATGGTACTGTACGGTCATCTGATGACTCCACAATACGGTGGCCTGCAAGATCCAGCTATAAGCGAGGTCTTACAGGCAGTCAGTGAGTCACTGACACAGATCTTGAATACAGCAGCACATGAGATCAGAGATCAGTGATTAGAGGAAGAAAAATCATGTCCCACAGTGACACTAAGTGAGAAATTAAAAAAAAAAAAGTTAAATAAAATGTATAAAAAAGTAAAAAAAATACAAAAAAAGTGCACACAAATCACGAAAACACGTTTCGCCACTAAAAATGCAGCTTGTGTGTTCAAACCAAAATAAACAAGAAAACATACACATAATTGGTATTGCGTCGTCCGGAACAACCCGATCTATAAAAATGTTACTTATTCTGTATGGCAAATGCCATAAAAAAATAATAAAAAAACACCAAAAATGGCATTTCTTCATCAGAGTGATACACACACAAAAAAGGGGAATAAAAAGCAATCTAAAAGGCATATGTAAAAAATATGATAGAAATCAAAACGCCAAAAGTGTCCCTCAAAAAATCAAGCCCTAATACGGTCATTCGGAAAAAAAATAAAAAAGTTACAACTCTCAGAATATGGCGACAAATTAATTTTTGTAAAATATAGATTTAAGTGTGTAAAAGTAGCAAAGCATAAAAAACGCAATATAAGTCTGGTATTGCTGTAACTGTACTGACACGAAGAGTATATCAGCCTTATCCCTTTTACCGCACCGTGAACTGCGCAAAAAATATATATAAAAAACAATAGGTAATTAATAATTGCTGTGTTATGTTCATTCTTCATCTAAAAAATCTGAATAAAAGTGATCAAAAAATGTTAATGGTCCCAAAAATTTCTCCAATTCATTGGGGAAAATATAAGCAACTATACAGCACTGTTCACCAAAAAGTAAAAAAGTGACAGCTCTCACAATATTGCGATAGAAACACACACATATATATATATATATATATATATATATATATATAAAACCTTCTAATATATAAAGCTGAATGTGTGTGTGTATGTATGTGTGTGTGTGTGTGTGTGTGTATGTGTGTGTGTCCGGGATTGGCATCTGCACCGTCGCAGCTACAGCCACAAAATTTTGCACACTCACACGTCTAGACCCCGAGAGCGTCATAGGCTATGTTATGAGGCGAAATTTAACCCCGCGCTTTACAGTTATTCACCAAAAAACCTGTCTCCATTAAAACGAATGGAGCTGGGAGCCACAGTGCAGCCAGAACTACAGAAGAATATGCAGCCACGCCCTTAAATGGAATGTTGGCGTGTCACAATGCAGCCAGAGAAAGAGACAGATACAGACAGGGAAAGAGACAGACATAGACAGGGTAAGAGACAGACACAAAGAGACAGACACAGACAAAGAGATAGACTGACAGGGAAAGAGACAGACCGGCAAAGAGAGGGAAAAAGAGAGACAGGTTAAGAGACAGACAAAGACAAGTAAAGAGACAGACAAAGAGACAGACACAGGGAAAGTGACAGAGGGAAAGAGACAGACAGGGAAACAGACAGACAGGGAAAGAGACAGAGAGACAGAGACAGACAGGGAAAGAGATAGATATACAGACAGGGAAAGAGATTGAGACAGACGGAGACAGAGACAGTCAGAGACAGACAGGGAAAGAGACAGACAGACAAAGAGATAGAGAGAGAGACATAGAGAGATATACAGAGGGGGACACAGACACAGAATGGGAGAGAAACAGAGAGACAGTTATTATCCCGGGCAGCGCCGGGTGCTACAGCTAGTGTATATATATATATATATATATATATATATATATATATACAGTATATAAGGCATTTTACTGTGTGATAGAAGCAGAACATAAAAAAAAATATAAATCTGGTATAGCTATCATCGCAGACCCACAGAATAAAACTGCCCTATCACTAATACTGCACAAAAATAAGAATAAGAACTATTCCTGTACTGCTGTCTGTTTCTTCATTAAACCTTCCAAACTCGGAATAAGGCTCTGCTCACATTTAATGAAGAAAAAACAAAAAAGCCAGCTCAACTCAAAAATGTCATGTATTATAAGATGTGCACTGCACTAAAAATTCCAAACTAGTTCTGCTTTTAATTTATCTAGGAGGCCGCATGGCACATGAAATACATAATATAGAGTAGAACCCCCCTATTGAGACGTTGCAGGGGTGGCTCAAAAATGTATCAATTATTTGCTAAAAAAACCATTTTGTATTATAGTACAGTTGGAATGTGCAATACAGGGTAATATTGTGGTACCGTGTTAGCCAGAAAAATCAATTGAAATACTATGTCCTAAGAATGACAAAAGTATTTAAGGAGTGATACCTTTATAGGCTAACCAGAAAAATTATATTAGCAAGCTTTCAGAGCACAGAGGCTCCTTCTTCAGGCAAATTACAAATTAATTACTGAGACAAAATCACAACATTTAAATGAATGTTACAACAGGACATGGGAAAGATGATGCCTCCTAAAAATAAGCCAAGAAAATCAAATTAAGTTTTTTCTTAGGGTACCGTCACACTTTAGCGACGCTCCAGCGATTCCCACCAGCGATCTGACCTGGTCAGGATCGCTGGTGCGTCGCTACATGGTCGCTGGTGAGCTGTCAATCAGGCAGATCTCACCAGTCACCAGTGACCAGCCACCAGCGACGCGTGGAAGCGATGCTGCGCTTGGTAACTAAGATAAATATCGGGTAACCAAGCGCTTGTTTACCCAATATTTACCTTGGTTACTAGCGCACACCGCTTAGAGCTGGCTCTCTGCACTCCTAGCCAGAGTAGACATCGGGTTAATAAGCAAACCGCTTTGCTTATTTACCCGATGTGTACACTGGCTACTTGTGCTGGGAGCAGGGAGCCAGCACTGGCAGCCTCAGAGCGGCGGACGCTAGTAACCAAGGTAAATATCGGGTAGCCAAGCAAAGGGCTTCTCTTGGTTACCCGATATTTACCTTGTTTACAGCTTACCGCAGGCTGCCAGAAGCCGGCTCCCTGCTCCCTGCACATTCAGATCGTTGCTCTCTCGCTGTCAAACACATCGATGTGTGCTTCACAGCGGGAGAGCAACGTCCAAAACATGAACCAGCACTGTGTTTAACGAGCAGCGATTTCACAGCAGGGGCCAGATCGCTAATGAGGTCACTGGTGGGTCACAAAAAAGTGACTCAGCAGAGATCTCGCTAGCGATCTCGCTATGTGAGAAGTACCCCTTAGAAATGCAGATGAGTTGGAAGTGGTCTGTTCAGATCACTTCTGAGGTTCTTCTGCTGGAGGTGTGTAGTGTGTCCATGTAGTGAGTCATAAAACCAGGTGTTAAATTGAGTCCTTTTGTTAAGGATCCAAACATCCTTATCAATTTAAATTCTCAAATTTTTCTCTCTCTGTCATCTTTAAAATGAACTTGCAGTATTAGTACTTTTAAATCTGTGTCCCGGTCTGGAGAAATGTGGGAGAAATGTTTTCCCACAGGCGTGTCCAGTTCATTTTTTATTGTGTGCCTGTGTAGATACAGTTGGAATAAATCTCTGAATTTGCACTTTTTATATGATGCATGTGTAATGGGATCAACAATTCAGACTGCATCATTAATGTAGAAATGGATTTGAATATTGCTTCAGCAATTGCCCACAAGGGGGCAGTGTCAGACTGTGCAATCACAAACACAGAGGTGGGAAATCCCCTACTGCAGCTTGTGTGTAAAAACCAGGAAGAAAAAGTGCGGGAAGTTTTTGTTCAGCTCCAGAGCTCAGCCAGAGGAGAGCTGCGTGTGGTCTTCCTGAACAGAGGGCTCTTTTGCCACCGGAGTCTTGGAGAAATCACCCTGTGGAAGTGGTTTCTGCCATTCCCGGTCTGCAGGACTTTGTTTTCACCAAGGATCTAACCGGACTGCAGAGCATCGCACCCTGAGTGCAAGTGCAGGGGCTGTGACCTCCCTTCTTCTGCTCGGCGTGCCCCGGGACTAAAAGACTGACTAGAATCCGTTACCAGCGGGGGAAGATCAAAGGAAAAGACCGAGGAGCTGCATCCCTTCAGCGCTGCACCGGGACCCATCATCGTGAGACTCCAGGCCTGCGACGTGGGAGCGGCATCTTCTTCCGGGATAGACTGGTACGTGATTGTAGGGAAAGTTAGGGAAAGTTGCCGCCATTTCTTTGTTGTTTTTTTTCCTTTCTTCTTGCTGCGTACCCGGAAGGAGTGAAAATCCGGGGACTCCACTATACTCATGTGCGCAGATAGTTCGGTTGATTGTATTATAAATATGTTTCCTAGTAAAGAAATGTTACTACCGGTAAAATCTGAGTATGGGGATTTTGTTGGAATAGAGCATACACACACACCCGCGGCCCTACCACCGGTCGCTTCATGTGGCGTAGTCGGCAGGATGTGTGACCAACAAAATCATCCCCCGGTAGTAACTTATAACCGGACAGCTCCCTCGCCGTCTATTGTCAATCAGGTGAGAAAGTTTGACGGACAGAACTATCCTGTAACTGAATGGACTGAACAACTTAAGATAGTGGGGGAAATGTATAACACTGATCCTAAGACCTTAGCAGAAATGGCCATGCTAACATTAGAAGGGGAAGCGTGGACGACAGTCAGGCTGGAGACGGTTAGGGGCCAGCGTACGTTGGATGACTTGGTGCGGGTGCTGGAGAACACCTATGGGCCGACCACATATGTGGGAACATTGCGCTATATGTTCTTCCGGCGTACTCAACTCGAGTCGGAGGACATTCCTCAATATGCCAATGCCCTGCAAGTGCTACTAGAACAAGTCGGTAGAAACGAAGAACAGATAGCTAGTACGGGTACCCGTGACCTGGTGTTGAGAGATCAGTTCGTGACCGGATTGAGAGACCCGTACCTTAACCGCTCATTGCAAGATCTACTCCGGATAAATCCGGCCTTTACGTTCGCTGAGGCCAAACAAGAAGCTATAGAACGTTCAAGGGGACCTGTCGTGGAGACACAGACATATACCGCGGCTTGCAGGTCCATATCTGGTATCGGGACTCCGAACAGCAACACGGAAGAACTGAAACAGATGGTGGCAGAGTTGCAGAAACAGGTGTTACAGCTCACCTTAGACCAACAGGCGGGCCGGCAAGCGAGACAACAACCCAGCCGGCCGATGGGAAGATGCTGGACATGCGGCGATCCCCGCCATAGAGCCAACCGTTGCCCCCAGAACTTTCAAGCTCATCCACAGTCCGATCTACCAGAACCAGCAAGTCATGTCCCACAACAGTGGCCGCCTTTAAACTAGACGCCCCTGCCAAAGAGGCTCACTCGGCAGGGGATGCCAAAGAGAGGGGTGTAGGAAAACAGAGCCAGCCACGGAACAAACTTGCATCAAATAGCCCCACCCTGGAAGTATTACTGGAAGGGATCGCCGTACAAGGGTTAATGGATACTGGGTCTCAGGTATCCACCATCTCCGAGCAGTTCTATGAAGAATGTCTAAAGCCGCGGGTTGCCTATGACCCTGATACCGCCATCAAGATCAAAGCAGCCAATAATCTACCCATTCCGGTGACGGGAGTTGCCTGGATGAACACCGAAATCTGTGGCCAAGATCTCGGGAAGAGAGGGATAATCGTGGTCAGGGAAGGCTTTGGATCAGAAACGCCCATGATTATTGGGATGAACATCTTGAAAGACCTGAATCTGGTGTTGTTTACCAAGAAGGGGCCCAAGTACTGGCAAGAAGTGACCGCACATAGGGCCACCCGCCGTGCCTTTCAGCAAGTGGTCCGGACCTGCAACCTCCAGCGAATGACAGAAGAACAACTGCCGCTGGCCACGGTCACCGTACCCCACCATACTAGGATCACCTTACCGGCTGGGAAAGAGACAGTTATCTCACTACCCCTTAGCACCACAAGACAGCTTGAAGGCGTGGAGGTGCTGATTGAGCCGCACACCCCGAAGGAAGGGAAGCTGAATCCACTAGTCGCTCGAACTCTAGCAGTAGTGAGCAAGGGAAGAATTCCTGTCAGGCTGGGCAACACGGCTAACGTGAGCATTGACCTAGAAGCCGGGACACAGCTCGCCCAAGTCTACGCTCTAACCGAAGAGGTGAACCCTATGAGCCCCCTCCAGTTTGTACCGTCTACAGAGGGAGATTGGACAGTGACGGTCTCTGCAATGGCCGCTGTCGCGGGTGACACCAACGTGGGGCGAGAACTACGAGAGAAGTGTCAGTTGGACGTATCCCAATACTCCAAACGGGAGGTGTCCCAGGTGGAAGAGCTACTTCAAGAGCATCAGGCGTCCTTTTCCCGGCATGACACCGACTTTGGGTGCACCACCAGTATCAAGCACGAAATCCCCACCGGTGACACTGCTCCTATCCGTGAAAGGTACCGCCAAATTCCTCCCCAGCAATACCAAGAAGTGAAAAATCTCCTGAATTCCATGTTACACGCGGGAGTGGTACGAGAAAGCCAGAGCCCTGGGCGGCACCGGTGGTGTTAGTCAAGAAGAAGGACGGATCCCTGAGATTCTGTGTGGACTACCGCCATTTGAATGCTTGCACCATCCGGGACTCATACCCTTTGCCAAGGATCGAAGAATCCCTGACAGCCCTGAAGAAAGCCAAATACTTCTCTTCGTTGGATCTGGCCAGCGGATATTGGCAGGTACCTATGCATGAGAAAGATAGAGAGAAGACTGCTTTCATCTTACCCATGGGCCTATACGAGTTCGACCGGATGCCCTTTGGTCTGAACAACGCGCCGGGGACTTTCCAGCAGCTGATGGAGCGCTGCTTGGGAGACTTCAACTTCGACTTCACCCTCATCTACCTGGACGACATTGTAGTCTATTCGGCCACATTTGAAGAACACCTGCAGCAGCTGGGCCGTGTGTTCAGTAGGTTGAGAGAACATGGCCTGAAGTTGAAACCCAGCAAGTGCCGTCTTCTGCAGCCCGAGCTCAATTACCTGGGCCACCGGATCTCAGCCGAAGGTGTCCAGCCATCTTCAGAGAAGATAGCCGCCGTACGGGATTGGCCGCAGCCCACAAACGTCAAGGAGGTCAGGGCTTTCCTGGGGTTGGCCGGCTACTACCGCCGGTTCGTCAAAAACTTCGCCCGACTTGCTGCACCCTTGCACGACCTGCTTCGAGGGACCACCAACAGCCCCAGAGGACGACCCATCAGCTGGGGACCCAGCCAGGAAGAGTCCTTCCAAGCCCTAAAGGGTGTCTTAACGTCTCCCCCCATCCTGGCATATGCGGACTACAACCTGCCCTTTCAACTACACACCGATGCCAGTCTACAGGGTCTAGGGGCAGTACTTTCACAGGTACAAGAAGGCAAGGAACGGGTCATAGCCTATGCCAGTCAGTCCCTACATGAGGGCGAGAAGAACCCCACCAATAATAGCTCGTTCCGGCTGGAGCTGTTGGCCCTAACGTGGGCTATGGCGGAGAACTTTGCAGGGTACCTCACAGGGACCGAAGTACTAGTCCTGACCGATAACAACCCGTTGGCCCATTTAGAAAATGCGAAGCTCGGAGTCATGGAGCAGCGTTGGATGGCTCGGCTCTCCAAGTTCAATTACAAGATCAAATATAGGGCTGGAGCTGAGAATCAAAATGCGGACAGCCTGTCTAGAGTGTCATACCCCTTACTCAACCGAGACCGGGATGAAGAATTAGAAGGGGACGAGACGCCTGACTTTGCAAAGCTCGCCCAACAGATGGTGGATTACCGCCAGTTCGTTGTGGGCGAAGCTGGAACTCCAGTGGGAGTCGCCTTGCCACCCCAGGAGTGGTGCAGGATCCAGGACCAGAACCCTGAATGGACTCTACTCAAACAATGGGTGAAGCGGCAGCAGAAGCCTCCCGCCGATATACGGGCACGACTGTCTACCGGGACCTTGACCCTGCTCAGTCAGTGGGACCGGCTGATTCTGAGAGAAGGAGTGCTATACTGGAAGGTTCTCTTGTCGCACATGCTGGAGGAATGCACACAAGTTGTGGTGCCTGATCAATTGGCCCGTGAGATGGTGGCCCAAACCCACAAAAGGAATGGACACTTCGGAATAGACAAGACCTTTCGGTGGATTCAACAGTCTATCTATTGTCCGGGGCTCCGCAAGCTGGTTGAAGACGTCTGCCAGACCTGTCGCACCTGCGAACTACACAAGTCCCCTGAGCAGCGTGCACCTGTTCAGACAATGCCCCCTTGAGCTGTTGATGGTGGACTATCTGCTGATTGGAACGGCGAGCAGTGGCTATCAGTACTGTCTAGTCATGGTGGATCACTTCACAAAATTCGCTGTCGCTGTCGCTACCAAAGACCAGACGGCTGAATCGGCTGCTTGGGCCATCTGTCAACAGTTCATCCATGTCTATGGGTGCCCGGAGAGGTTGCACTCCGACCAGGGGGCTTGTTTCGAAGGCCGAGTCATCGAAGAGCTGCATCGGATGTATGGGATCCAGAAGTCGAGGACCACTCCTTACCACCCACAAGGGAACGGTGCATGTGAACACTTCAACCGGACCCTACTCCAGCTGATCCGCACCTTGGCCGATGATAAGAAAGACCAATGGCCCCAATTCCTTCCCGATCTAGTATGGGCCTACAACAACCAGGTCCACTCCGTGACTGGTTGCACCCCACACACCCTTCTCTTTGGCCGCCCCGGAAAAGGGGTCCATGACCTGAACCTATTCCGCCCTGGAGATGATGTCTGCCATAACTACCCCTCCTGGCTAAATGCTCACCGACAGAAGATGGAGACTGTACACCGGCTGGTGAGCCAACAAATCCGGGGCCAGATACATGCTGACCCACTCCCCGTGCAAGAGCAGCCCTTGAAGTTGGGACAGCTAGTCCTGCTCCGTATCAAGAAGCCCCAAGGGAAACTTCGAGCCAAGTGGGAGACTGAGGTCTACCGGGTAATCGAACACCCCTACCCCAACGGGCATGTATACCGAGTGCGGGGTGAAGACAGTCGCAGCATCCGCACTGTGCACCGAAATATGTTGCGTCCCTGCCGATCCCAGCCTGACTCCCCTACCACAGTACCCAGAGGGGGTGACGCTACCAACACGACTGACGTCACGGACGTTTCCCAGCATAGTGATCACGTTGACTCTGAGATCGGTGACCCACCTACACAACCCAGTTCTTCCCCCGGAGTGATGACTGAAGTGGGGCGTAAAGACAGTGACAGGGAGGGGAACAACCGACCCTTGAGACGCACTGACCGCACCACTGCTGGGATCCCGCCCGGGCGGTCTTACAGGGACCAGTATGTATGGCCCACTTCTCAACCAACCCCTGTGACATCTGCAGTCATCGCTGCCTGGGAACCGACGGTAGTTGACAGGGACTGACAACCTTTAAGTGGGGGGGGTATGTAATGGGATCAACAATTCAGACTGCATCATTAATGTAGAAATGGATTTGAATATTGCTTCAGCAATTGCCCACAAGGGGGCAGTGTCAGACTGTGCAATCACAAACACAGAGGTGGGAAATCCCCTACTGCAGCTTGTGTGTAAAAACCAGGAAGAAAAAGTGCGGGAAGTTTTTGTTCAGCTCCAGAGCTCAGCCAGAGGAGAGCTGCGTGTGGTCTTCCTGAACAGAGGGCTCTTTTGCCACCGGAGTCTTGGAGAAATCACCCTGTGGAAGTGGTTTCTGCCATTCCCGGTCTGCAGGACTTTGTTTTCACCAAGGATCTAACCGGACTGCAGAGCATCGCACCCTGAGTGCAAGTGCAGGGGCTGTGACCTCCCTTCTTCTGCTCGGCGTGCCCCGGGACTAAAAGACTGACTAGAATCCGTTACCAGCGGGGGAAGATCAAAGGAAAAGACCGAGGAGCTGCATCCCTTCAGGGCTGCACCGGGACCCATCATCGTGAGACTCCAGGCCTGCGACGTGGGAGCGGCATCTTCTTCCGGGATAGACTGGTACGTGATTGTAGGGAAAGTTAGGGAAAGTTGCCGCCATTTCTTTGTTGTTTTTTTTCCTTTCTTCTTGCTGCGTACCCGGAAGGAGTGAAAATCCGGGGACTCCACTATACTCATGTGCGCAGATAGTTCAGTTGATTGTATTATAAATATGTTTCCTAGTAAAGAAATGTTACTACCGGTAAAATCTGAGTATGGGGATTTTGTTGGAATAGAGCATACACACACACCCGCGGCCCTACCACCGGTCGCTTCACATGTGTGTCGCCCGTGGATCAGGGGTACTCAGATCCGGGCCACGGGGTCACTTAAGTGGGTATCACGGTGGCGTGACCCGGTCTGTGATCCCAGGCTCCACAGTAAAAAGGGGATTGTGTAAGGGAGATTGTCCGTGACGCCACCCACGCAGGGGCAGCGCTGTGCCGCACGGCACGGTGGTCCTCACTCAGCCCAATGATGCACACAGAGTCTCTGCTGAAACAAACGGCTGGATGGACGGGTCCCACAGGCGGCTGCGGTGTTTTCCCCTGACCCCAGGTTGGTAATGTAAGTCCTTTCCTGCAACTTCCGTACGCTCCTCCTGCGCTCCGATTTCCAGCTGGCTCCCCGATTCAGTACCGGTGGGCCACCGCCCAGCCCCGGCTACCTGCGGTTCCACCAACTGTCTGCCCGGCTCCCTGCAGACGGCCACTACCGTCTGCCTCACTCTCTGCTGCACGAGGGCCCTAGGCTCCAACCTAGGCCCCAGTCTGCGTCTGCCTCTCTGCAGACCTTCTCTCTCTTCCTCTCCTAGACTTGTCTCCGCTTGTTTCCTGCCTCAGGCCAGCTAAACTCTTGGGTGGGCGTCTCCATCTCCTGACTCCGCCCACCTGGTGTGTCTGTCTGAGCCCGAGGAAAGGAATCAAGTTTCACTGGGGATGTCTGCTGTGAAACTGCTGGGGGTGGGGGTGTTTGTGTGTTGTTACCTGTGGCCCCTGGCTTGTCCAGGGCGCCACACATGCCACTCTCAGATGTGCTGGCTCCCCTCTCTTTTTGCTTGTAATTATGGTCTGGCTGACCACCACCATGCCATGTACGCCTGACCTTGGTTTACAATATATTCCTCCTGTTGGTAGCTGTTCACATTCAGCCGTTTCACCCTTTTCCACAGGCAATGCTAATTAAGCACCATACTTGGGTCTGGTCCGCCTTTATTTATGGTTACTGGTCTGGCACTGTGAAGGTCAGTTCTGACATTGTCCTGGTGTGTGGCGCCTGCTTCGCACGCTGGGACCTGGACTGCCTTTTATCCACAGTTACCTCTTTTTGCGACATGGAAGCGGTTATATATAGGTTACAGGTATGTGTGCTTCAATATGGTTCTGCTTTTAATTTTATCTAGGAGGCCGCATGGCACATGAAATACATAGTGGCTCAAAAAAATGATCAATTATTTGCTAAAAATCTAATTTTGTATTATAGTACAGTTGGAATAAATCTGTGAATTTGCACTTTTATATGATGCATGCCACTCTCAGATCGTGCTGGCTCCCCTTTCTCTGCTCACATTTATCCTGCGCTCTCTGCTGAGCACTTACGTCGGGGTTTCCGTGTAAATTCAAAAACTGCAATTCAAACAAAACCCCCATTGGAACCACTCGCTGTAATGAGGCAGATGAAAACACTTTGGTCTCTGTCTGATCTCTGCTCTGGCGGTGTACCATCATTTTAGGCGTCTTTTTAGCGCACAGATGTGGACGACCACAACTCTGCACGCCTAAAAGGATGAACAACAGAGAAACAGATGCCAAAGTCTAAAGTGTCCCCATCTGCCTCATTACAGTGAGGGGCTCTGTCAGGCGGTTTAGCCAGAATCACAATTGTGGGAGATTTACACGGAAACCCCAACAAAAGTGCTCAGCACAGAACACAAGAATGTGATCCCAGCCTTATACTGGAAGCGATCACAAATGTCCTGTACCTCAAAATGTTACCAATAAAACCATTAACTTATCCTCACAAACTGAGCCCACACTCAGTTCCATCATTTGTCACTGGGAATATAGGGGGGTCCCACATTACTGGTAAAACAAAGACTCTGGAATATTGTTATGGCTTCCACCCCCCCAAATAAAATCCAGTGATGTCTGCGCTCCTAAATCTAAATGCCCCCATCCTTCTGAGCCCCCTGTGTGTAAACCGCAATAAGTGGCCATGTGTGTGACATTATAGAAGTGGGGAGAGTGCACTTAACAATTTATGGGATGCACCTCTCCAGAAGCACTAGCTGGGTAAAATGTATGGGGCACTACAATATATGGGGCACTACAATATATGGGGACACAATGTATGGGGGAGCTACAATATATGGGGGCACTACAATATATGGGGCACTACAATATATGGGGACACAATGTATGGGGGAGCTCCAATATTTGGAGGTACAAGGTATGGAGGCACTACAATATTTGGGGGCACAATGTATGGGCACTACAATATATGGGGGCACAATGTATGGGCACTAAATTGGCATATTTGCATGGATGCTACAAAATAGTCACTCCAGCCACAGATAAATTACTTGAGAAGTACAATTTCTGCAATGGGGTCACTTTTGGGAGTTTTATGCTGTTCTGGCACCTATGGGGCTCCATAAATGTCGTCCGAAAACTATTCTAGCAGAATCTGTGCTCTAAAAGCCAAATATCGCTCCTTCCTGCTCAGCCCTGCCGTGTGGCCAAACAGTAGTTTCTGATGACATATAGGGCATCACCCCATTCGAGGGAAATTGCGCAATAAGTTTTGGGGTCCATTTTCACCTTTTAACCCTTGTTACCATTACCATTCTGCAGCATAGAACACTGTAAATGGTCCTTCAAATATTTGTTGAAGATTAGCTACTGAGAAAAAAAACCCTGCATTGTATAGTGATGGCAAACGCTTGTCATATGCATGTTGGAAGAGAAAAAAATCAGACACTCGCATAGCACTTGCATGACGTGGAATATCAGACGGATTTCACTCGTCCTACTTTTCTGGATGAGAATTGGATCAATCTTTTATACGCAAATGTGAGCGAACCCTTAAGATTCAGCTCTGCTTGCCGGTTCCAGACATTTTTATATGATCACAAGTGCACGATTTTTACTTGTAATCACGTGCCAACTGTCATAATTCAGGCCTGGCCCAGCCGCTGCTGAGCTAGCGCTGTCAGGTGTGCGGGGTTCAGGGCATGAAGGGGTTAACTTCTTGCAGCCTCATTCCGGGATGCAGAGCACTATATCCTGGCACCGCACCTGTCATCCGGTGCCAGTAATAGTTTTGCTCTGCAGCGCTCGTTCCTGGCTCCTGTGAATAGCCGATCTGTCCTACCTCCCAGCTACCTCGTGCTGACCTGTGTTCCCCTGCTCCTTTTGTTTGTTCCTCGTCCCTGACTCCCTGTCCCAGTCTGTATATTTTTCCTATCTCTCGCGTTTGTCTGTCTCTGTCCCGACCCGTGTACCCTGACCCCAGTCGTTTTCTTGTCTGCCCAGCTTCTGACTTTGCTTTGTTTGTGACTTTGGCTCCATCTCTCCCTCCTGCTTCATACGTGAAATCCCAGCTTTGAACCCCTGGCATACCACCTGACTTCTCTTTGCTTATTCCTTTGGTGATCGATATTGACCTCCTGCTACTGACTTGGTTTGTTGACTACTCTGCTTCCCTCTGCTGGTTGACCTGCTAACTGCACTCTGAAATTACATTGCTGGTAACTTCAGTGTCTTCCTAGTACAGTGTGACACCAACTAGAATCTCAGTCTCTTTGCTCAAAGTTTCATTCTATTTGACATGTGACTGCTGGTATGCAAATTGCATATTTCAGATCAGGTGACAACTGCTGAAGCTGGCAAATAGTCTCATCAGACCATAAAAAATTTTCCCACATGCTTTTGTCACTGTTGACAGTCAGTCCTGTGGTGTCCAGCTGTAGAAGGTCACAGCATTTGGCTAGACAAACTGCTCCCTGACATTCTATTCTTCCTGCTGTGGTGTAAATGGTATCCTATGTAATTAGCATACCTAACGGCCAAGCTTTATAAAGTTATTTTTGGGGTCTGGAAGGGGAGTCAGGGCCAAGGTGTACCTTCATAGAATGCAGCACAGGAGCTGCAGAAAGTGATTCTTTTAGTTAAAAATCTGGTGACAGGTTCCCTTTAATCATCATCGCTTACTCCTGTGTCCTTAAATACCTGCATTTCCCCTTGGTGTTTGCTGGTGATAGAGTTATATTCGTATACAGGTCTTGGATACATGCAGTCGGCTTGTATTTATCTGAAGAAACATTGTTAATTGTTGTTGTACCTCTCCCAGACTCATCCCGGAGATAAGTTGTTTGTATACTTTCCCTTGTATGTGTGTTCCCTGTGTGTTCTTTAGAGCTTAGTGGGGTTGACTAAGCGCTCATCCCATCCATTCCTTACTGAGGCCGTAGTTCAGGGTCAGCCAAGGTCAGGTATCCTGCTCAGCGCATAGGTGCAGAACCTATCCAGGGTAGTCAGGGGAGCCAGGGGCCACCGGAAGGTTTGGTGAGGGGTCACTTACTCCCCCTTCCCTAGACACAGGCTTTCCCTCTTCCCTTTCCTCCTTTTTTGCTGTTTGCTTGGTATTTCCCCATACCTACAGTGACACTTGATTTTGGTTTTGACAAAACATATGCGCCGCCCCAGCAGCGGATCGAACCGCTCGGATCCAAGGGGTTGTGTCCGTTCGTGGCTCGAGGGTCTCCGGACCCGGGGGCTTAGGGGCTACACTCTAAAGTGAAAGGGGATATTTACAGGGGAGTTACAGTTCATGACGCCACCCGTGGTGTGCGGTAACTAGGAGTACCGCCGCTGCCGTTGGGAGTACCCGGGGTGATGAAGTGCGGCAGCAAGCTGTCGTTGCCCTCCATGGGTAGCGGCAGGCCCTGGGACTCTGGATGGTGATACTCGGTGCCGTGAAGGGGGGGGGTCACTCAGGTACTCACTCAGCAAATAAGCAGACGCTGACAACCGGGTAAACCAAGTCTCTGGGTGCCGCTGCCTCTCAAAGGGGAGCTCGTCCAGGTCCCGTCCCCTGCAGTGCTGCTGTGTCGCCCTGGACAAGCCAGGGGCCACAGAGCACAACACCTACACACCCCACACTCCCTGCAGGCACATCAAGGTCAAACACAAAACCCTTGTTGCCTTCCTCCAGGGGCTGATGTCCACACCAGGGGGTGGAGCCAGGCGGTTGGTCTCCACCCACCAAGGAGTTCACAGTCCTGGAGGCAGGAAAAGGAAGTTCAGTTAAGCTAGGGAAGTGAAGGAGAGATGAGTTCAGTTTTGACAGTGAAAGTGGAAGGAGGAAAAGTGAGCAGTAGTGAAGTGGCAAGAGAGCAGACTGAAGTGAGTCCGGGTGTGTGGCCCGGACGGAGCAGCAAGGTTTGCAGACGGTGGTGACTGTCTGCAGGAGTGGCCTATCGGAGTTTGCCGTAAGGACCGTGGACGGGTGGTGGCCCGGCGGTACCGGACCGGTACACAAGGAGAAGCCAGCACCATTGGCAGGGGCTTATCGGAACCCGGCAAGGCTAGGAGTCGCCGTGAAGTTGCCGAATCCGTTAGTGAAGGGGACCTCCGGGTTTCCAAACAGTCAAGTCCCGACAGAAGGCAACAGTCCAACCAACAGAGGGAGACACCGCCACCGCCAAGGGCAACCGTTTCCCAGGGCCAGCGCCTGCGGGCAAAAGGGGCTCTTCCGGCCTACATCCAGGTCGGGGAGCGGGTTACCGGTGGGAACCCATCGGAATCAATATAGAACATAGGTGCAGGGAGAGACAGTCATCACTAACCTGCAGGGAACAACAACACAGCAGCCGTCCGAGGGACCCGTCCATCCAGCCGCTTGTTTTACCGTGAACTGTGTCATCATCATTGGACTGAGTGAGTACCTCCGTGCCGTGCGGCACAGCGCTGCCCCTGCGACCCTGCACCTCACCAGGCCCCGCAACCCGCCTGCCATTCACTCCTACCCCATAACCGGGCCCCGGGACAACCAACCCCCTACCCACGGAGGGGAGAAATAACAACAAAGCTGCTCCCTGTCACCGCTCCCGGGATCCCCATCCAGAGCAGCGGTGGTGTCCACACAATCACCACAACCGTGGGTGGCGTCACGGACAATATCCCCAAAACCAAACCACCCCTTTTCACTCACGGGCGAGGAGCGCCGCTCGAGTCCCCGGGATCCGGCCCATCGCTCGAGCCACCGAGCAGCAGCAGCCGCAGAGCAGCGGCGGCCGGACCCGAGCAGTGGGAGAGCGCAGCGTCCCCTCCTCCGCCCGCGACAACTTGGCATAACGAACAGGATCTTACCGCTCTGCCGTCTGGTAGAGGTGCGCCTTGTTACCGCCGGAGTTGTCCGGCCAGAAAATTTCAGAAGCCGCCATCTTTGGCGCGAAAAGTTCCCGCTCGAGCGTCTCCTCGAGTAGTGGAGGCGCGAAGGCCAAAACCCCGCCCCGATAGATAGAGGAGGAGCCGGAAAGAGGCTAAGGGGGACGAAATGGCGACTGGTCGCATGTAGCCGCGGCTATAAAAGCAGGGACGCCAGGACCCTGTGGCCATCTTGTTCCTGGGAGAGGCCGCCAGCAAGATGTACATGCCGTCCCGAAGCACCGTAGCCCCCGCGCCTGGAACAGCGGCGTGGGTGGAGATCCGGACCGCGCAGCTCTATCAGAGGCTGCAGGTCAAGATGCAGCTCCTCTTGGAGGAGTGGGAGACCGACATGACGGAGGTCATAGCGACTGTGCGGAGACGCAAGGAGGAAGTTGCGGAAGGGAGGGTGAATGACCCACGCCCCAGTGCCCCTAGCGGGCCGGTCATCGTGGCTGCGGGGCCCGGTCTGAACCCCCTCGCCCTACTGCCTCCCTTGCCACCCGTCACCCGGCTGCCGTGACCCCGCCACTAGGCCCGCTACCACCGCAACCGGTAGCGATACCCAGCATGTCCGCCCAGGCGGACCGACCTGTAGCCGGAGCCCGTAGCCGACCGGAGGTGCTACCGTGAAAAACTCCGAAGCCTGAACCGGAGGCATCTACAGAGACTTTCCCCGAGCCGGAGCCGACAGGCCGCTCTGTGCCGAAGGCCCAGAGGAAGAAAGCCCCTGTGTCCATACCCCACACCTCGGCTGAGGTTGCGCCGGGTTTCCGCTGCAAGGCGGCATCCAAGGCCAAGTCACCGCGGGACCTTCCGCCCAGATCACCAGCGGTGGGCAGTGTCCAGAAGGTCTCGCGGGGCCCGACCCGTGCGCCGGAGCTCACAGCAGCGCCATATTGGGATAAGGAGCCAGTACCGTTGGGCCCGGAAATCGAAGAGAGGGGAAGGAGGAAGGCAGAGATGGTGGCCCGTACCATCCGGGAGAAGGAAAGCCTGAGGCAAGCGACCTTCCGTGTCCGGGGCCCGCTGTATGAGGGGCAGGTGAGGCGGTTCGATGTCCGCCGGGGCTATGGATTCATTTATGAACCGGGCCTGGAGGCCGAAGTGTTCATAGCCCGGCGGGATGTTAATGCCCACCTGCCGGAGGAGCACCCAGGCCGTAATCTGATGCCGGGCGACCTGTTGCAGTACACCCGGCACTGTGGAGAGAGGGGGTGGTTTGCGCTGGATGCCAAGCTGAGGGGCAGTCAGGAAGCCCGGGTGTCCGCCGCACCCTCTCCCCCAGCAGACACAGAAGAGTCAGAGTAAGGGCAGCGGAATGCCGTTGCACCGTCCCCGTTGGGACCACCTGTGTGTGTATTAAAAGTTTTAAGGTTTGAAAATGAATAATTGCTGGAAAGTTACCTGATTTACTGCTGATTGAAACCGGTCGTAGCCGGCAACTGGTCCCTGTTGGGACCCCCTTCACCTTGCATAGAAACTTCTATGAACATGCCTGAGAACTTGCAAGGCAACCACAAACTTGTGGCCTGTAAATAAATGTTTGTTGCAGCTCCCACTGTTGCCGCCTCCGGAGAGGCAGATTGGAGGAAGGGCCCGCAGTGGAGTAGGCTGGGGCCCAGCCACCACAGGAACCGGTGGCAATCCTCTGGGGGTTTCAGGGGTTCCCCATGGACGTGGGTCCCCTGGAAAGGACAGAACCCGCTCGGGCAATTTGTGCAGGACTGGGGTCAAGGGGTGCTGCCTGTTGCTTAGGGGCAGCATCAGGGCCAGGTTGCTTGGGTGGGAGAGAGCGGAAGCCGTAACCGTTTACCGTTGCAACGTTTAAGTAAGAGTACCTCCCGATGTGGGAAGATGTTATTATACTTGTATGTCTGTTACCGTTTTCTATATTTTTATATTTTCCAGTTGGTGAAAATAAAACCGGTGATGGACGGGCAGCCCGAGGACGGTCTGCATTTTGCTAAGGGGGAATGTGTCGCCCTGGACAAGCCAGGGGCCACAGAGCACAACACCTACACACCCCACACTCCCTCCAGGCACATCAAGGTCAAACACAAAACCCTTGTTGCCTTCCTCCAGGGGCTGATGTCCACACCAGGGGGTGGAGCCAGGCGGTTGGTCTCCACCCACCAAGGAGTTCACAGTCCTGGAGGCAGGAAAAGGAAGTTCAGTTAAGCTAGGGAAGTGAAGGAGAGAGGAGTTCAGTTTTGACAGTGAAAGTGGAAGGAGGAAAAGTGAGCAGTAGTGAAGTGGCAAGAGAGCAGACTGAAGTGAGTCCGGGTGTGTGGCCCGGACGGAGCAGCAAGGTTGGCAGACGGTGGTGACCGTCTGCAGGAGTGGCCTATCGGAGTTTGCCGTAATGACCGTTGACGGGCGGTGGCCCGGCGGTACCGGACCGGTACACAAGGAGAAGCCAGCACCTATGGCAGGGGCTTTTCGGACCCCGGCAAGGCTAGGAGTCGCTGTGAAGTTGCCGAATCCGTTAGTGAAGGGGACCTCCGGGTTTCCAAACAGTCAAGTCCCGACAGAAGGCAACAGTCCAACCAACAGAGGGAGACACCGCCACCGCCAAGGGCAACCGTTTCCCAGGGCCAGCGCCTGCGGGCAAAAGGGGCTCTTCCGGCCTACATCCAGGTCGGGGAGCGGGTTACCGGTGGGAACCCATCAGAATCAACATAGAACATAGGTGCAGGGAGAGACAGTCATCACTAACCTGCAGGGAACAACAACACAGCAGCCGTCCGAGGGACCCGTCCATCCAGCCGCTTGATTTACCGTGAACTGTGTCATCATCATTGGACTGAGTGAGTACCTCCGTGCCGTGCGGAACAGCGCTGCCCCTGCGACCCTGCACCTCACCAGGCCCCGCAACCCGCCTGCCATTCACTCCTACCCCATCACCGGGCCCCGGGACAACCAACCCCCTACCCACGGAGGGGAGAAATAACAACAAAGCTGCTCCCTGTCACCGCTCCCGGGATCCCCGTCCAGAGCAGCGGTGGTGTCCACACAATCACCACAACCGTGGGTGGTGTCACGGACAATATCCCCAAAACTAAACCACCCCTTTTCACTCACGGGCGAGGAGCGCCGCTCGAGTCCCCAGGATCCGGCCCATCGCTCGAGCCACCGAGCAGCAGCAGCCGCAGAGCAGCGGCAGCCGGACCCGAGCAGTGGGAGAGCGCAACGTCCCCTCCTCCGCCCGCGACACTGCCTGGTGATCCGTGACCTGCCTCCTGGCACAAAGTTTAGATTCTCTGTAGTGGTCCGGTAGCTTGAAACTTGCCGGGCCCCGCTCCCCCCTGTGACAAAGTGAGGGAGCCTGCTCTCAGGGCTCACGCTTGGGATTTCAGTGGGCTGCTTGTTTGAAAGGCCCTATACCCCTCGTTGTGCTAGTGCCCCGATTCTGGAGCTAGTGGGAACAGTCCATGAAGGCTCAGTTCTCCGCAGGTTAATTGCCGAGTTGCCTGAAGCTTCTCCCCGACCTAGGGTCCGTGTACCCCGCCATGCCTTTGGTCCCGGATCGATGGTAGGACAAGGCTGCTGACCGTCCTCTTTGACAGGTCCCAGGGACCTAGCCTCAATCCCCTGTGACTGGGGGTCCGACTCCTCTAGGTCCAGACAACCGTCTGCAACCTAGTCAGCTTCCCCCGGGAGCCACTACTCCCAGCTACCTCGGAGCTCCTCTCAGCTCGAGGGTTACCACACTTCTCCTTTCCCACTTCTCTTCTACACTCCTCACCTCCCCTACCTGACCCCTAGGTGGGCGACCCTATTCCGCTTAAGCCGCCCACTGGTGTGTCTGGTGGGTGTGGTGCAGGGTGTCTCTAGAATTTGATTTGCTGTTGGAGGCAGCACTGCAAGTTGGGGACCCAGAACCATGAGGGATTTGAATACTGCACGGCAAGGGCAGTTTGTGCAGTACCCTGAGACTACCTGAATAGTCCAGGGGCGTCACACATACCCGGGCTTAAATGTTTTTCTTTTAAAAAAAAAAGGCTTCCAGTTTGCCACCCTACTCCACAGGTCAGACAAGTAAAGTATACAGAAGATTGTTGTCACGTGCAGTACACTACCAGTACTTGCGAGTCCTTCAATGCTGCTGTAGGCCTTTTGGCAGCTTCCAGGAGCACTTTTCCTCTTGCTTTTTCATCAATTTTTGAGGGACGCTCAATTCTAGATAATGTCAGTGTTGTACTAAATTTAAACCACTTCTTGATAATCGTGATCAGAATTTCCATGGTATATCTATTGCCTTAGAAAAAACCTTGTACCTTTATTCTGACTGATTACAACAGGAGTGGAACGATCATGGTCGCAGGGATCGAGACAGGGCCGGGGGTGCAGGGGGCCTGCCAGCCCCGGCCCCTGCTTCAGCTGGATATGTGTCCAAAGCTGCACATCCAGCTGAAATGCGTTGCGGTGCAGAGACCCATCGGGTCGCTGTACTGCAATACACACTGTCGGCCAAACAGAAGTCAGCAGCTTTCATCTGTGTCCCAGTGACTGAGGGTGGCGCATGGCAATGACGTCATGCGACACTGATGAAAGTTGCCGGCATCTGTGCGCTGGTTACACAGGTGGATGCAACGCAACATGTGAGCCAGGGACGGTGAGTTCAATGTTGTTGTTTTATACATTAGACAGAATGGTGACATATTTACCAGGATGGGGACATATATACCAGGACAGGGACAGTAGATACCAGGAAGGGGACAGTATAAACCAGGAACGGAACAGTATATAACAGGAGGGGCCCAGCAGGGGAACAGTATATACCAGGAGGGGGACAGTATAGATCAGGAGAGGGACAATAGATACCAGGAGAGGGGACAGTATATAAAAGGTGGAGCTCAGGATGGGGACATATATACCAGGATGATGACATATATACCAGGATGGAGACATTTTTACCAGGATGGGGTTATATATACACCAGGATGTGGGTTGGATGGGGGACATACATACCAGGATGGTGTCATATATACCAGGATGGGGGACATATTTACAAGGAAGGAGTCCAGGATGGGGTACATTAGAACAGGGTGGGGGACATTACTACATAATGGAGGGTGCAATTTGTATGGCGTTATAGGATTTAGAATGCTAACTGTATACATACATATACATACATCTGACCGATATATATATATATATATATTAAATTGTCTTTGTGCAGCAACCACTAGAGGGAGCTAAGAAGCTTATGCAAACTGGATGTATAAGGCACTGTATGAGAAAGCAGTAAGCGCCCTCTAGTGGCAGCACAAAAGGGGGGATTTTTATACAGTCTGTGGTTGAAGTAATAAAGCAGAGTCTAACATGTTTTTAATTTTTTTTATTGCTATCAAAAATGAGTAGATATGTTAATGAGCCATAAACTAAAGATTCTTCCAGGTGACAGGTTACTGGGAGGTCTTGCAGCAGCGAGCACTAGTCCAGTCTGTATTCAGGCATTGACAGTAACACTCATAGGTGTTCTGGAAGTTGTAGGATCCACAACCCATTCCACAGGAACAGGAGACGGGAACATACCCTGAAAGTGATAAGAGAAATGTCATTGAGTGCGATACATAACGCCATCCTGGAGATAACACTACAAGGTCCTCGCTCCACCATAATTTCTTGGATATTTTTAGGACTCCCATAGAAGTGAATGGAGAGAGTCAGTCAGGCACATCCACCTCTCGATGAGGGATGGGGACTTATCCTTGAGAATGCTATAGATCTTAGAAGTGGGGTCCACATCTATTGGACAGTTATGGCATATTCTATGTATGTGCCGTATCTTTCTAGTGTAAAAGAAATACCCCTTTTAACCCCTCCATGGCCAAACGTTTTGGGGTTTTTTTTCGTTTTTTTCTCCACTAATTCCAAGAGCCAGAACTTTTTTTTATTCTTTTGTCAACATTACCCTATGAGGGCTTGTTTGTTTATTTTTTTTCCTCTCTGCGGAATGAGTTGAAGTTTCGATGCTATTCATTTTACCATATAATGTGCTGTTTTTTGGGGTTTTTTTTACTGCGGTGTTCATTTTGTGGTAAAAAATGAACAAGTAACACGATTCCCAGGTTTGTATGATCACGTACGTTCTCTGGGTGGCGAGCTGATGTATTAATTGGTACCAATTTATAGAAAATCTGATTGAAAAACAGCAATTCTAGCACTTCCATCGGATATAACTGACATTCATAGGAGATTAGTGAGCAGCAGCCGCCCTCACATCGTCTGGATATCAGATTCATCCGAAGGCAGTGAGTGTGAAGTGGCCACTGATTGGCTGCAGGGCTCATGAGACCCAAATAACCTCCTGTGAGCCCCGTGAGCCCCAGTGCCTATGTGTCTGGAACGGCACCGTCACCCCAACTTAGTATAGCCTAATTTTAGGTTACATGGGGAAATATAGTGATTGAGTAGAACTTGTCCGAGTAGGGGACAACCATTTAAGGCCCCCTTCACATATCCGTGATTCCGGTACATATGACGTTCGTTTTCATACGTACCGGAGACACGGACATACGTAGACCCATTAAAATCAATGGGTCTGCGCACATGTTCATGCTTTCGCGCAAGGACCGTGTGTTCATATGGAGCACATGCGTGTCTGTGTTCCGCACGGCGACAAGTCTGATTTTCTCCAGCAGCACTGATATCACACGGACCACACACACTATTGTGATCCATGTGGCATCAGTGAGACACGTTCCGGAGAAAACACGTGTCTTTGAAATAAAATGATTTTCTATACTCACCTGTCTTCGGCGCTGCTGTCACTCGCTTCCGGGCCCGCTCATTATGCTCATGAATATTCACTGCACCACGGACCCAGAAGTAGCAGCGCCAAAGAGAGCAGAGCCAGCAACAGGTGAGTAAAAAGTTCCTGATCTCCGTGTGCTAACATGAACAGCACAAGGAGAACACACATGTGCCAAATTCATGGCACATGGATGGCCATACACACCTTCAACGTGGACCGCAAAAAATGTGCGTTTTCAGGGGGCCTCACAGAAAGAAAAATAGAAAGGCCAGAATTGTTTGTTTTGGGTTTTTTTTTTGTTTTTTTTTTTCCAATCGTTCCATCTTCTCCCAGTAAATGAAATTAAAAGCTATTAAACTAGGGATCATATCGCTTATATGGCAATATTTATTATGATGCTATTTACATTTTTTTTGCATAATAAGGATGAAAGGGTTTTGTACCTTTTTTACAGTGCCATTAGGGGTTAAACCATGCAATTTCTTGATGATTTATATAATGCATTGCAATACATCTTTATTGGGTGTGGCATCACACATACATGGTCAAAAATGGCAGACCTGGGGGCCATCATTGGGCACATGCCTGTCAGAGCAATCCAATGGCATCCCAAAAACGTGTCTCTGAGAAGGCCAATGAGATTACAGTAGGAAACCTTTTCTACTGTACAACTACTTAGATGTCGAGATCACCATTGACCATGGCGTACAAGGTGATAAGCAGGCAGCACTGAAGTTCTCCCCATATACACTGCAGATGTCAGAGTGAGGTTAATGGGATGTGTTGATTTGGACAGCTCCATTTCATAAGCCATATTATTGAGTCCAGGGGTGAACATATCATTGGTGCAGCCTGTGCGGCTGCACAGGGACCCAAGAGGTTGGGGGTGGGGGGGGGGGGCATTTCCTCTCCAAAGCAGAAGGAAATGCTCATTATGATGAGCTCTTGGGCTGCAAAGGGCCTATATATTGCTCTTGCACATGTGCCCTTTTCTGTCTGTGTCCGCCAGTGATTGGGTCTACGTTATTAGCCAAACTAGACTACCTCTGTAATCACAGCATAATAGCATAGTGTAAAAAAGTGTGGAGTATATGGTGTAACACTTTATCTACACATTGATATATTGTCGAAAACTGTCATAGTACAATGCCTCCTTGTGTAATCATTGCATTATATTGAATATAAAATTACCATGTGCTAATAAGGATTGTTGAATACTCCATGTGTACCTGTACATGTTGCACAAGTACGTATTGAAGAAACTCTCCCATCAAACATTTATCTTCTTAGTATATTAAAATCATCATATTATATAGCACTGTATATTTACAATTGCTCATTTTGACTTTCTACCCAGTTAATTCTTCTCTTTTCTCTGCTCTATGTAGAAACAGGAAGTCACTTTATCCTGCATGAATCATCCCACTCTTGAACTCCTGACCCAGCTGCTCTTCTTCTTCCCTTGCCATTGAGTCTTGCAGTGACGAATCATAAGAGGAAAATGAGACTTCCTGTTTCTACATAGAGGTTACAAGGATTCAACTAGTCAATTTTTAATCAGGTGATGTCATAGACCTAATGGAAAACAGAAGAATTAACTGGGTAGAAGGGCACAATGAGCAATTGTAAGTACACAGTACTATATAATATGATGACTGCAGTGTATTAAGAGGGTAAAATGTTGGATGGGAGTGTTCTTTAATGTTATTGCTTAGTACTTTAAAGGGAACCTGTCACCATTTTTTTCCCATGTAAACTGGGTCCACCACCAGTAAACTCTTATATACAGCATTATAGAATACTGTATATACTTGTTATTGCCCAGGTCACTCTATAGAATGTAAAAATGAAATTTTAGTATACTCATATACAGGGTGGTCCAGTCCGGTGGGTGTCACTGTTCTAGATCCATCCTCTCTGCTTCCAATCGCCGTCCTCTTTCCTTGTTTTGTGTGGATGATGCTTCTTACGTCATCCACTCAGTGTCTTCCAATGTGCTTCTGCTCACTTCTCTGTGCCCTGCTGAGGTCAGAGCAAAGCACTGGTGCAGGGAAAGGTCAAAGACAACCTGCACATGTGCACTACAATACTTTGATCTGCCCTCAGAAGGGTAGAGAGAAGTGCGTGTGTGCAGGAGCGGAATGGAGAACACTGTTTGGATCATGTAGGACGTGTCATCCACTTGAAGCAGGGAAAGAGGACGACAATCACAAGCAAAGAGGAGTCGCCGGATCAAGACCAGCGACGCCCATCCGACCGGACCGCATCGCCCCGCAGCTGAGTATAATAAAAGGTCTTTTTTATGTTATACAGATTGGCCTAGGCTCTTATATATTGTATTATGGAATGCTGTATATAAGACCTTCTGGTGGTGATCAGCTGAGTGAAGAGACCACAGCACACATTGTGCGTGGTATTGCAGCAAGGAAAAGACACTGAGCTGAAGTACCAGACATGGCCACTGGCAAAAGTAAGGAGCTGTGTCTGGTGAATAAAGAAGGGGACGTGATACTTGCTGGAGTGCCATGGTTCCTTCAATCAGCTGATCGGGAGCCGGACACCACTGGTCCAATATCGATGGCCAATCCTAACCCCTTTAAAACTACTGACATATCAGATCCAGTGAAAGGTATGCCTTAAAATTACCTGTCATATAATACTAGTTTAGATAGATAGATGCACTTGCTAAACAAGAGGCAAATGCAACATTTTTTAAAGGGAGGGTTCCAAGCTTGATGGTGCCCACGCCATCTTTCCATATGAAGTACATTATAACCATGAATCCATAAACATTGAGCACCCTCTACTATTTTATATAATTTTTCTCCAAGGCTTCTCTTGAATGGCCTCGGTGGAATTTCTGAGTACCAAGAGCCCCCCAACATGTGCCCCTGCAAACTGAATGTTACTCTTAAATTGCATAAGGACAAAATAAGACATTGAAATAGATCTACTGTACAAGGCAATGGTGATGGTTAACTTACCAGTTTGGCACTTGGCGGTCTTCCCAGGTGTTTTTACATCTACACAGCTCAAATTGCATGTACATTTTCCAGTATTGGAATCTCCTCCTGAGTTGGCTCCACTTCCTCCTGAGTTTCCTCCACCGTTGCCACCACCTCCTCCAGAGTTTCCTCCACCATAACCTCCGTTTCCTCCAGAGTTTCCACCACCGTTGCTACCACCTCCTCCAGAGTTTCCTCCACCATAACCTCCGTTTCCTCCAGAGTTTCCTCCACCGTTGCCACCACCTCCTCCAGAGTTTCCTCCACCATAACCTCCGTTTCCTCCAGAGTTTCCACCACCGTGACCTCCGTAGCCACCACCATAGCCTCCTAACCCAGGCGGCCACCAAAACTGTGTATCTGAAAATCCACAAGTTACAAATTATTTGATGAGTTCCATAAATGCTGCACAGTTTAGACTCATAAGTGGCGCTGGCTTGTGTGAGTGTTTCCACTTTCAACAGGGGACTACCCATGGAATGTAGAAGAAATGGGAGCAGACGAACAAGCAGAAATGTTCCCCTTTTCTCATTTGTCAGTCCCTAGAAATTACTTGGACCCCTTCCTTTTTAAGTAAAGAACTAACACTAAAATTGGTCAATGTTCAATTAGTGTGGCACCACCACAGTGGACGTGAAACATTACACTCATACTTGTCAACTCAGCCAAAATGTCTGTGAGGGTCCAAGAAAACAATGTGACCTCCTGGACTCCCCCAGCAGTTTTCAAAACTCAAGAGCTTCACCAATGCCACCAAAAACTTCCATGAAAGCAGGTTTTACAAGGCTTTGGTGGCACGCAAAACAGCATTTAGAAGGCATAACTGAAGTGTGATGGAGGTGTGGACAGTACATGGAGGGGACATTTCTTAGAAAATAGAGTGTATCTACACTATAAATATTTTTGGGTCAAGCTTCTCCCAAGTGAGAGTGCACAGTGTCCATATAATGCATGCACGTGCAAGTTTCTCCAGAGTCAATGATGTCCAATGGATAATTTTTAGTTAGGCATTAGCGAATCTTTTGAAATCCAAATTAACCAGCTACCCCAAATATTTCTCAAAAAATCTGATTAGCACAGAATCTATTTTGTTGTGAACTTAAAGTTGGAACGCCCAGGCCAGCATACTTGTGTGCTCCTATTCCCCTCCCCCGGCAAGGGCACCGGCGTTCTCACCTGTCTGGGCGTCCTGCTGCGGGGGTCTCGTCTTAGGCCTCTTTCACACGTCCGTGTCTCCGGTATGTGTTTGGTTCGTTTCCTCACGTACCGGAGACACGGGCACACGTAGACCCATTAAAATCAATGGGTCTGCGCTCACGTGCATATTCTGCCATTTACCGTGTGTACGTGTGGAGCATACGTGTGCTCCACACGTCAACATGTCCGTTTTTCTCCAGTATCACGGGTGTCACACGGAACGCAAACAGACCACACAGAGATGTTCCGTGTCACACGCGCTGGAGAAAACAAATGTGTTTGAGAAAAGAAAAAAAAAAACTTTACTCACCTTCTCCTGCCCTCCTGTCTCTGCCGCTGCTGTCACTTGCTTCCGACCGCCGCTCATTATGCTCATTGAATATTCACTTTACTGCGGCCGGAAGCAGCAGCAGCGGGGAGTCGGCAGGACCGGAGACCGTAGATCAGCACCACGGACAGCGGCACCAGGGACAGGTGAGCAGAAAGTTCCCGTTCTTCATGTGTTATCACAGATAACACACGGAGAACACACGTAGGCCATAAACACGGCTCATGGAGGCCATTACGCAACTTTGACACGTCCGTGAAAAAACGTGCATGGTTTTTCACGGACGTGTGAAAGAAGCCTTATGCTGCGGCCTCCCGGAGCGTCTGTGCACCATGCAGAGCTCCAGTCTCTGCCCATACGGCACCCCTGCGGCGTTGCCCCTTTTCTTAAAGGGCCAGCACCCTTTTACCTAGAAGTGCTTTCCAGGTCAGCTGGGAAGCTGTAGGTATTTAAGGCACCCTAACCCTATGCTAGGTGCCTGGGCAATGAGTTTATTCATTGCTAGTTGTCAGGTCCTCTGTTAGCCCTATGCTGCTGTTCCTCTGGGCTAGACATATTGCTTATACTTGTCTGTATTGCAGAGTGCCGCTTCCACTACCTGCTGCGAGCCTCCACATCGGCTGCCTACCACAATACCCTTTGCCACGAACTATCATCACCAGCTGCTGCCATCCATCCGTCAATCTATCCCAGACAGATCTACTACTCCAGCTGATGTCATCCATCCATCCACCCGTCCATCCATCCATCCCGGACGGAACCTCTACACCAGCTGCTGCTGCAAATCTATACCAGAGACTGTCGCTCCCATAGCCCTGAGGGCAGCCCACGCAACACCAGTCTTCCCGAGTAGCACCCGGATTCTACCTGCAGCACAACACCTCCACCATCAGGACCTCTGGTGAAAACCAGGTTTGGGTCAGTAGTCAAGCCCCTCTGGGTTTTCTGTGTGTTGCGGCCCAGTGGGTCCACTAAAATACCTGCCAGCCTAACAAAAGTACTATCAAGCCTCAAATTGCCCTGGAAAGATGTGTGTGATACTCTTACAGGTTTGCTAAGACTGTATCCAACCACTGGTAAACAGATGGTAGCTGTTTTTTACTGTTGTGCTGTCCATACTTTCTTTCCTTATTTCTATTGCTAAGCTGTGAGCTGTGATGTCCTTTCACTATCCAGATTCACCACCAAATGGCCGCTGCATTCCCTGCTTCAGCTTTTACACAGGCTATGTTAGTCCCTCCTGCTACACCATGTGATTTGATAACAGCAAGTCATTACATGGAAGCCCATCCAGCCCCTGAGGTCACGTGAGCCTTCTTTGGCTAATAAATGTATAAAATGTTAGTTGCTATTTTAGGTTATTCATGCAAATCGAATTTCAAATTGTCCCAGTTTGCCGAATTCCTAAAATATTTACACAAATTCAATTTGCATTTAATCAGTTTGCTCAGCCTGTCTTGTACTACTCATCCTCAACTACTTCTATGTTCTTGAGGACTTGTGTTTGTTGTCTGAACGGATACTTACAGGCCGTAGTTACCAGCAGGCTGCACACCAGGAGCGTCAGGAACGCCATTTTTCTGCAAAACAAAAGGGTACAGATGATATATGACTGAGATTTTAGGTCTTCTACCTGACTCCCACTGGGTGATGAACCCTAATTTACACTATATGCTATTCTTTTTTACAGCACCTTCATTTCTGCTTTCTGCTCCTTTACCGAACCCTATGTCCTTCCCTCCCCGGTATCACCCCATGTTCCCAGCTCCTTACCTTTCTTTGCAAATGTGCTAATGTGTAAATGCATCCAGTCCCTTTTTATACCCTGTTGCATTTTCAATCACACACGCTAGAATTTTTTGACTCCAAACTTCGCCCTATAATTTCAATAGGTGTGTACCCGCTGGACACCACCCCGTAATAATGCAAATACAAGTTTTACTTGCCATTAAGTTCATGAGAACAAAAGAAGATTGTGCTTCCTCGTCTGGTTGATGAATACATTAGGTTCATTGCAAATTTATCTTAAAATCAGAGCACGACTTGGATCAAGTTATAAGATTTGCTCCTCAATGCCCTTTATGGAGCTGGAAATGGAAGTTGGACAGTCTATCTTTTACCGATTCTGGGTTTTCTAAACCCACTTGGTGCAGGGGCTGCAATGGAAGAATAGTATTACACAGCATCTATGTCTTGTCTACCGAGGCGGGAGATGCTCTGCTTTATCCCTGAATTATAGGGGAATATTCATACCTTGCTTTCCATATGCCATAAACAGGCACACTTGTTATAAAATGAATTTTTGCTCCAGAGACTGGAGGACCTCACGGCGGAAGTTGGTGGATCCACCGATAAATTTATCAGGGTTTGGGGGTCTTGGATCATGTTCGTAGATTCCCCAGAATTCCGAGAGATTGTTGGGGATTCCTGAGTGGGTGGACTGGCTTCCCCCTTCCCCTCCCCCCCACACTTTTTTTTTCTTTTTCCTTCTTTCCCCTTTTTCTGTTTTCTTGTTCCCTATTCTCAGGGGTTCTTTGCACACTACGACATCGCAAGCCAATGGTAGCGATGCCAAGCGTGATAGTCCCCGCCCCCGTCGCAGCTGCGATATCTTGTGATAGCTGCTGTAGCGAAAATTATCGCTACGGCAGCTTCACATGCACTTACCTGCCCTACGACGTCGCACGGCAGGCGGCCAATAGAAGCAGAGGGGCGGAGATGAGCGGGACGTAAACATCCCCCCACCTCTTTCCTTCCTCATTGCAGGCGGGACGCAGGTAAGGAGATGTTCCTCTCTCCTGCAGCTTCATACACAGCGATCTGTGCTGCCGCAGGAACAAGGAACTACATCGTAACATCGGTCCTTCCGAAATTATGGAAATGACCGACGCTACACCGATCATACGATTTCATCGCTTTTGTTCTCGTTAATCGTAGTAAAAAGGATTCACATACTCATACATGCTCACTTCAGTTATCCTTTAGTAATGTGTAATTGCGGCTATCTGTCACGGCCGGGCGGTCGGGCAGACCCAGGAGGTGGATCCACTGGACCGAACTCTAAGATGGAGGTAGGGAGTCCGGCAGCTGAAGCACTGAAGGGCAGCAGGATAGTCCGTGCAAGTGAAGACAGCGGAGGAGTCCCTGGGACCACGGAGTCACAGAAGGTAGTCTTGGTGACGTAGCTCAGGTTCGGAGGCCGAGTTGATATCAGGCGGAGTCCGGAACCTCTGGAGCAAGATGACGGGTCACCGCAGGGATCCGAGATGGCAGGTGCTGTCGGATGGCAGACGGACAGCGTGCGGGGTTCGGGATACGGCAGACTGGATGGCGAGGCAGGTACGGCTCTACAAAGAGAGATAGGTGAGTACAGGCACATAAACACCAGGAGACCTGACTCCTAGCTCAGGGAACACGAAGATCAGGCCCCGCCCCCTTGGACAAGAACCCCCTTTATACCCTGAACCTGACTAACCTCATTTCCTGTTACTGGACGCTGGCCCTTTAAGAAAGGGTCAGTGACCGCGCGCGTGCCCTAATGCGCATGCGCGCGGCCCGGGTGCCAGAAGCCAGGGAAGGAGGCTGCGAGGAGGACGCAGGAGAGCCGGCCAGGGCCTGGGAAGATGTCGGACGCCGGGATCGGCGACCAGAGGACCTATGGAGGACGGGCACCGGAGGCTGGGACGAGGGGAGCGTGGCAGGTGAGCCGGGAAGCGGGGCTGAAGACCCGGGGAGGGGAGCCGAGGACCCGGGGAGCGTGACAGTACCCCCCCCCCCACGCCCCCCTCCCCGCAACCGGGACAAGAAGGCACGGATAAGAGGAGTGCCTACGTTCTCCCTGGGCTCCCAGGACCTATCCTCAGGACCATACCCTTCCCAGTCCACCAGGAAGAACTGCCGACCTCGTACGGTCTTCATGGCCACGATATCCCTTACCGCATAGATGTCATCATCGGCAATAGGTGGAGGAGCTGGACTGGCAGCAGCGGAGAAGGGACCAAGGACCACCGGCTTGAGCAGGGAGACGTGGAACGAGTTGGGTATCCTCATCGTGGCCGGGAGCTGCAGCTTGTAGGAGACCTCATTGATCCTGGTGAGGACTTTAAACGGCCCAATGTAGCGCGGACCCAGCTTGTATGAAGGTATCTTCAGGCGGACGTACTGGGAAGAAAGCCAGACGAGGTCTCCAGGAGAGAAACACGGAGGATCCAGGCGTTTCTTGTCTGCGTGTCTCTTCATCCGCAGGGAAGCACGTCCTAGAGACACCTTGACAGAGTCCCAAATGGTGGCAAAGTCACGGGCTACTGTATCTGCAGCAGGGACATCCGAAGAGGGGGATACAGGCAATGGGATGGAAGGCTGAAGTCCGTAAACAACATGGAAGGGAGAGCTGGAGGACGACTCACTGATGTGGTGGTTGTGGGAGAATTCAGCCCAAGGTAGAAGAGCGGACCAGTCGTCGTGATGGGCGTTAACATAGTGACGTAGAAATGAGGTCAAGATTTGATTGACCCTCTCTACTTGGCCATTAGACTGAGGATGGTATGCAGATGAAAAGTCCAGAGTCACTCCCAGATGGTTACAGAGAGCCCTCCAGAAGCGGGAGGTGAACTGAGTTCCTCTGTCTGATACGATGTGTAATGGAAAGCCATGCAAGCGGAAGATGTGTTGTATAAAAGCGTCCGCGAGTTCCTGAGCAGAGGGCAGTCCAGCCATAGGAACGAAATGGGCCATTTTTGAGAACCGGTCCACCACGACCCATATGACTGTGTGCCCGGATGACAATGGCAAGTCCGTAATAAAGTCCATTGCTATGTGTTGCCACGGAATCGAAGGTATCGGCAGAGGCAGAAGGCGGCCATGTGGGAGGTGTTTGGGCGTCTTGTTTCTGGCACAAGAGGAGCAGGCAGAGACAAAGGCGGCGACGTCCGTGCGAAGAGATGGCCACCAGTAATGGCGTACAATTGCACCCCATGTTCTCTTCTGGCCTGCATGGCCGGCTGTTTTTGAGGTATGACCCCAGTGTAAGACCGTTAGCCTGTCGGTCTCCGAGACATAGGTCTTCCCAGGTGGTATCTGGGCCAGAGTGACAGGAGCCACCGGAACAATCTTGCTAGGAGAGATGATAGGCTGGATAGTCTCTTCCTCCTGTTCCATGGGCATGAGAGACCTAGACAAGGCATCAGCGCGTACATTCTTGTCCGCTGGTCGGAAGTGGAGCTGGAAGTCAAACCTGGCAAAGAATAAGGACCACCTGGCTTGCCGTGGGTTCAGTCGCTGAGCGGACCGCAGGTATTCCAGGTTTTTGTGGTCCGTGTAGATAATCACGGGGTACACTGCTCCTTCCAGGAGGTAGCGCCACTCCTCCAGAGCCAGTTTGACCGCCAGTAGTTCTCGGTCACCGATGGTGTAATTACGTTCGGGTGCTGAGAAGCTCTTAGAGAAGAAACCGCAGGTCACCATCTTCCCGGAGGAGGATTTTTGCATGAGCACTGCTCCGGCTCCTGAGGAGGAGGCATCCACCTCCAAGGTGAACTGGCGGTTTAACTCCGGTCGGTGGAGTACAGGGGCGGAGGCGAATGCTCGCTTCAAAGAACAAAATGCGGCGTCTGCCGCAGGTGACCAGTCCTTAGGATTAGCCTCCTTTTTGGTCAAAGCGGAGAGAGGAGCGGTCAAGGCAGAGAAGTGCGGGATAAACTGGCGGTAGTAGTTGGCGAATCCCAGGAAGCGTTGGATTGCCTTCAGTCCAGAAGGCGGAGGCCAGTTGATGATGGCGGAGACCTTCTTGGGATCCATCTGCAGTCCAGTATCAGAGATGATGTACCCCAGAAAGGGGAGGGAAGACTGCTCAAAGACACACTTCTCATACTTTGCGTACAGGCGATTCTCTCTCAGTCTTTGTAAGACCAACTGTACGTTTTCTCTGTGGGTTTGGAGGTCCGGAGAGAAGACAAGGATGTCATCTAGATAAACAACCACACAGATGTAGAGAAGGTCCCGAAACACGTCGTTCACCAGTTCTTGGAAGACGGCAGGAGCGTTACACAGACCGAAGGGCATCACGCAGTACTCATAATGTCCATCGCGCGTATTAAACGCGGTTTTCCATTCGTCACCAGAGCGGATGCGTACCAGATTGTAAGCACCCCGAAGATCCAGCTTGGTGAACACACGAGCTCCTCTAAGCCGGTCAAATAATTCGGGAATGAGCGGCAGGGGGTATTTGTTTTTCACGGTGATTTGGTTGAGACCCCGGTAGTCTATGCATGGGCGTAAGTCGCCCTCTTTCTTCTTGACAAAGAAGAAACCTGCTCCAGCAGGAGAGGAGGATCTCCGAATGAACCCTCTTGCTAGGCTCTCTGAGATGTAATCTGACATGGCCCTGGTTTCGGCTGGAGATAAAGGATATATCCGTCCTCTAGGTGGGGTTGTCCCTGGAAGCAGGTCAATGGCACAATCGTATGGACGATGTGGCGGCAGTACCTCGGATTCCTTTTTGTCAAAGACATCGGCAAAGGACCAATAGGCCGAAGGCAGCCCCGTTAGGGTCTCAGGAACCGGAGGTCGTCGGAGGGGTGGTATGGACTTTAGGCACCTCTCATGACACGAAGAGCCCCAACGGGTGACTTCGCCAGTACCCCAGCTAACCGATGGTTCATGTGTCCGCAACCATGGGAGTCCCAACAGGATCTGGTGGGACATGTGTGGGAGAACATAGAGAGCGATGTTCTCGGTGTGAAGAGCACCGATGCGTAGTTCGACAGGCCTGGTGATCAAGGAGATGGTATCAGAGAGAGGCCTCCCATCCACCGAGGCAATCACTAGGGGTTTGTCGAGTGGCATGACAGGCACCCGGTACTTGTCCACCGTGGCCTGCTGGATGAAATTGCCTGCTGCCCCGGAATCGAGGTAGGCATCAGCCGTGAACCGCGTCTCTCCCGTGGTCACTTGCACTGTCCATGTAACTGGGTCAGAGAGGGTCCCAGCACCTAGGGTGGCCTCTCCTACCAACCCTAGGCTTTGGAGTTTCCCGGCCTCTCTGGACAGGAGCGTAGCAGGTGGGTGTCCTCACCACAGTAAAAGCAGAGGCCCTGGGCGAGCCGCTCTGCTCGACGTCGTTCAGACTGCCGCACTCGGTCGATCTGCATGGGCTCGTGGACGGGAATCCCAGCTGTTGATGACTGAGGAACGGAGGACTTCTGCGGCGGAGGAGAATGCCGTACCGGGCGTCTCTCCCGAGATAGCTCTTTGGAGCGCTCCTGAAAACGTATGTCCACACGAGTTGCTAGGGCGATCAGTGCATCTAGGGTGGAGGGCACGTCCCGACCCGCCAACTCATCCTTGATGCGACTCGAGAGTCCTTCCCAGAAGGCGGCTGTTAGGGCCTCATTATTCCACCCGAGTTCTGAAGCCAAAGTGCGGAAACGGATGGCGTATTGACCCACCGTCAGTGTCCCTTGACGTAGGCGGAGGAGTGATGAAGCAGAGGCAGAGGCGCGTCCTGGCTCGTCAAAGGTACTGCGGAAGGCCTGTAGGAACTGTTGAAGATCCTTGGTCATGGGGTCCTCCTTCTCCCACACGGGGTTCATCCACGCCAGCGCCTCGCCCTCTAGGTGGGACATTATAAAGGCGACCTTGGCTTGGTCGGAGGCGAACAGATGTGGCAGCTGCGTGAAGTGAAGGGAACATTGGTTTATGAAGCCCCTGCAGGTCTTGGGATCTCCAGCATACCGAGGAGGTGACGCCAAACGGAGTCGGGAAGCATCTGAAGAGGCTGCCACTGGTACGGGAGCCATGGCTTGCCTGGCGGGGGACCTGGGTGCCGCAGGCGTCATTGATGCTTGTAATGTGTACAGGCGGGTGTCCACGGAGGTCATGAATTGCAGCATGCGGGTCTGGACTTCACGCTGGCGTTGGAGTTCCTCTTGCAGGGCCATTAGTGCAGCAGCGGGATCCATGGCCTGATCTTACTGTCACGGCCGGGCGGTCGGGCAGACCCAGGAGGTGGATCCACTGGACCGAACTCTAAGATGGAGGTAGGGAGTCCGGCAGCTGAAGCACTGAAGGGCAGCAGGATAGTCCGTGCAAGTGAAGACAGCGGAGGAGTCCCTGGGACCACGGAGTCACAGAAGGTAGTCTTGGTGACGTAGCTCAGGTTCGGAGGCCGAGTTGATATCAGGCGGAGTCCGGAACCTCTGGAGCAAGATGACGGGTCACCGCAGGGATCCGAGATGGCAGGTGCTGTCGGATGGCAGACGGACAGCGTGCGGGGTTCGGGATACGGCAGACTGGATGGCGAGGCAGGTACGGCTCTACAAAGAGAGATAGGTGAGTACAGGCACATAAACACCAGGAGACCTGACTCCTAGCTCAGGGAACACGAAGATCAGGCCCCGCCCCCTTGGACAAGAACCCCCTTTATACCCTGAACCTGACTAACCTCATTTCCTGTTACTGGACGCTGGCCCTTTAAGAAAGGGTCAGTGACCGCGCGCGTGCCCTAATGCGCATGCGCGCGGCCCGGGTGCCAGAAGCCAGGGAAGGAGGCTGCGAGGAGGACGCAGGAGAGCCGGCCAGGGCCTGGGAAGATGTCGGACGCCGGGATCGGCGACCAGAGGACCTATGGAGGACGGGCACCGGAGGCTGGGACGAGGGGAGCGTGGCAGGTGAGCCGGGAAGCGGGGCTGAAGACCCGGGGAGGGGAGCCGAGGACCCGGGGAGCGTGACACTATCTAGTGGGCAGGTCCAGCACTGCTCTCTGGTAAGGGGAATAGGTTCTGTAATAGGTGTAATGATAATAAAATTAGCAAATGCCTCCAATTAGAAATGTAGTATAGTTCTCCTGATTCACTATGTCTCTTACCTCATGTTCAGGGCATCGCAGGACCTTAGGTATCCATGGTTATGACCACTAGTAGCAGCTACCTGTGACTATATGCATGGTCGTAACCATGGATACCTAAGGTCCTGCAATGCCCAGAACATGAGGTAAGAGACTTGGCTATATCAGGAGAACAATACTACATTTATAATTGGAGGTATTTGCTAATACTATTAACATTACACCTGCTACAAATTGGGATAGGATCTTGGAGATGGGAATAACCCTTTAAGCTCTGTGGGTTCAGCCAACAGTAGGAGGAGCCAGCTGCAGAATACTGTCTGACTCCATCTTGTTTTTAGTCAGTAAGAAGTAGACAGTAGAGCAAGCTGTATCTGTGAGAGGTATGGCGAGAAGGAGAAGTGGGCAAGCCAGTCAGATATCTAGGCCGAAGAAAGTGAGTGTTTGTGGCAAAATCAATACGACTGGACCCCTGGGGTCAGAGGTGTATCTAGGCTTTCCCGCACCCGGGGCAAGAATTCAGTTTGGCGCCTCACCACCACCACCACCGCGCGGTTTGGGTAGTCATCATGTGACCAGTCATTCATATGTGATTTGCACACTTGCAGTCATGTGATGACGAGCTGCTCTTAAACATAGGAGGAAAAGCTCCGGTAATTGTCACATGCAATTATGAAAATCACATGAGTGAAGTGGCCATGTGGTGACTGCTGGAACCAGCAAGCAGAGCTGAATCCTGACAGTGAATATGTTAGGATTGGGCATACTACACTGCTGCATTTTATAATTAAAGGGCTTGTCCAGGTTTGAAATGAGAGTCTGCAGTGACACTAGGTGACTGCAGGCTCCTGAATTCTAACAGTGCACTCTGCACACTTTTAGGATTCTCTGGTGCCAGTGGCAAGAGTGGACAGTCATATGAGTACAAGTATGAGATTTGTATATTTCCGGCCACTTTCTGATTTGACGTGTCCGGCCTCACTCAATTCATTTTACGTGAGCGGGGCCATGCATGTATAGTCGGCACATAACCACGTGTATGCAAATCACACACTTTCGGTTTTGTGACCTCCCACTCTCACCGCTGGCACCAGAGAATCCTGACAGCGTCCCGTGTGCGCACTGTGAGAATTCAGAAGTCTGCAGTCACATAGAGTGACACATAGTGACTGCAGACTTATCACAAACTTGGACAACCCCTTTAATGCTCCTAACAACATAAATAAAAACATGGTAACCCTTAACTTGTCAGACTGCACAAGACTTTATTAAAGAGGTTGTCCACTACTTTAACATTGATGGCATATCCTTAGGAGAGATCGCCAATGTTTGATTAGCCGGGGTTCGGCACCTGGCACCCCCACTGTTCTAGGTGACGGCGGCGGTGGCGGCTGACCGGAAGTGCTCAGTTCCGGATCTGTTCTGATAGCGTCAGCAGCCTCCTATTCAAATCAATGAGGAACATGTGCAGTACCCAGACGCGGACATTATCATAAGGTGGAGCAGATCCAGAAATAAGCATTTCCGGCCACCTGCACCAAGAGCAGCTGATCAGCGGGGGTCTCGGACATTGATGACTTATTCTAAAGATAGGTCATCAATGTTAAAGTAATCTTACAATTTATGAATTGTTACTTTTGTACAGGATCAGAACTAATAACAGCACCTGAACCACCAGAGGTACAGAAATACAGTACATAATTAGAACCCCCATCAGTACAGAAACACAGCATCACAACCACCAGTAGTACAGAAATTCATCATCACCACCACCAGCAGTATAGCACTTTATCATCAGAAATACAGAAATTCATTACCAGAACCACAAGCAGTACAGAAATACAACTCTATAACCCCATCAGTTCAGAAACACAGCATCAATACAGAAATACATCAGCATAATCAAAATCAGTACATGGTACAACAATTGTAATGTCAGGTCAGCCCCATATACCGTACATTTGTATTGCATGAACATACAACTTCCAGTACATTCTTAAAGGGAATCTGTCACCAGGTTTTTGCCACCTAATCTGAGAGCAGTATAACATAGGGGCAGGGACACTCATTCCAGCAATGTGTCACTTACTGAGCTGCTTAGTGTAGTTTTGATAAACTCACTGTTTAATCAGCAGGAGATAATCATTAGAGGACTACTTGGCGAGATGCATGTAGTCCAGCATATTCATGAGGTCTGTACAACTGCTAGATCTGCAGCAGAGAAAAATGTATTATATCAAAATGACGTCAAACAGCTTGGTAAGTGACACATCGCTGGAATCAAGGTCTCTGTCTCCACATTATGCTTTTCTCAGATGTGGAGCAAAAACCTGACAACAGATTTCTTTTAACAAAGGTAGGGAATTACTTCATGGGAGTTATCGGTCATCATCAGACTGCGGACCATATAGGAAGCACAGTATGGCCTCGGGTCCACTTGTGTTTTGCATGGACGAATGCAATCTGATAAAACATTGGATTGCACTTGCATCACTGTAAGGGGTACTTTACACGCTGCGACATCGCTAGCATCAGCTAGCGATGTCCAGAGCGATAGTACCCGCCCCTGTCGCAGATGCGATATGTGGTGATTGCTGCCATAGCGAACATTATCGCTACGGCAGCTTCACATGCACATACCTGCTCGGCGATGTCGCGGTGACTGCCGAACTATCCCTCCTTCAAGGGGGAGGTGCGTTCGGCGTCACAGCGACGTCACCGCGACGTCACTAATCGTCCGGCCAATAGAAGCGGAGGGGCGGAGATGAGCGGGACATAACATCCCGCCCACCTTCTCCCTTCCGCATTGCCATCGGGATGCAGGTAAGGAGATGTTTGTCGCTCCTTGCGGCTTTACACACAGCAATGTGTGGAGCTGCAGGAGCGACAAACAACATCGTACCTGCGGTCAATCCGACATTATGGAAATGAATGACGTTACACAGATCAGCGATATTGTACGCTTCTGTGCTCGTTCATTGTTCCATCTAGGATTTACACGTTGCGATGTCGCTACCGGCGCCGGATGTGCGTCACTAACGACATGACCCCGACGATATAGTGGTAGCAATGTCGCAACGTGTTAAGTACCCCTAAAACTATGGGGCAGTGTCAATCTGCGATTGATTTCTCATGGCATATCGGCATGAGAAAAGAATCGCTGCATGCTGTGTTTGGCAGCGAGTCTCTCATCACTCGCACCCATACAGGTCTAGGGGAGAGTGTGAATATCGTACTGCACTCAGATGTCATCAGAGTGCAGCGCAATGTACGCAGAGACAGGCAGCAAAAAAGAGGGAGAAAGGGTTCCCTCCCTCTTCTTCACAGATGTGATTCGATCGCAAAATCGTATCACAGTTGCATGACAGTCAGCTGACGCTCAAAGCAGAATGGGAGCCGATGGTCATTACCATATCGCATTCGATGCAATCGAATTTGAAGTGATGCTCAAGTGGGACCAAGGCATAATGATGAGAATTAGTCAGTATCACAAATAAACATTTACATTCAGGTACCTTATAGATGACATTGTCTTGGATCAAAGTCGTTTCTTTATTTTCTTTTTCTTGTCCAGACGCCATTATTAATTTTCACATCCACAACTCGTCTCTGCAGACTTCCATCTTCTCCGGTCTTCTGCAGCACATCTTGGCATGATACCCTTAAAAATAGCAGAATGATTAGAATACACCTATATGACAATATCATATCTGCCCTGGGCTGTACCCCAGAATAAATAATTGCCCATCACTGTGTTCTCTGCACAAAATATGTGCCCCACAGTGAGCTCTCCTTTCCATACTGAGCCCACTCCTCACACTGTACTCTCATACTATGTCCCCTTATACTACCCAGCCTTTATACTGTGCCCTCTCATCACACTACTCCTTGCTATGGCCTCATACTGTACCCACAAGCTACCCCCTCTTCATACCGGGGTGGGGAGATTTCCCCACATACATAGCATCACCCTTTCCCCACATACGTAACATTACCCACCTTCCCAAGCAGCCCCACCCAAGAAACTGTAACCCTTCCCCATGTAGCCCCCCAGAACGCAGCCCCCTGCATATAACAGAACACCCTTCCCTATGCAGCTCCTTGCACATCACATCATCTTCTTCACCACGCAGTCAGCCCCCCAGTCCGCAAGATCACCCCCTCCTTCCCCAAGCGAGTAACATTTCCATCTTTCCTGCACAGCCTCCCAGTACGCAGGGCACACATACATCACCCTCTTCCCCATCCAACCCCATGTATGTAAATATCACCCCTTCCCCTGTACAATTTCTCAATATGCAGCCCTCATAAAGGAACATCCAGTTATCCTGTGCCCCCAAAATACAAATGTGACACACTGGACTAGTCAGATCGTCACAGGGTTCTGCACAATCTTTCTCTCCCCGTGCAGGGCTCAACCCCCCATGGTTCTGTCGCGGGCGGAGGAGGGGACGCCGCGCTCTCCCACTGCTCGGGTCCGGCTGCTGCGGCCTGCCGCTGCTCGGTGGCTCGAGCGATGGACCGGATCCCGGGGACTCTAGCGGCGCTCCTCGCCCGTGAGTGAAAAGGGGATTTTGGGTGTGGGGATTGTTGATTGTCCGTGACGCCACCCACGGTTGTGGTGATTAGTTGAACACCACCGCTGCTCTGGCTGGGGATCCCAGGAGTGGTGGTATGGAGCAGCCAGTTGTTGATTTGCCCCTCCGTGGGTAGGGGATTGGTGGTCCCGGGGCCCAGTGATGGGGGTTGGGGATGGTGAACAGGCGGGCTATGGGGCCTGTGGAGGTGCAGGGGCGCAGGGGCAGCGCTGTGCCGCACGGCACGGAGGTACTCACTCAGCCAGTAAATACGACACAGTTCTCGGTAAACAAACGGCTGGTTGGACGGGTCCCTCAGACGGTTGCGCTGCTGATATCCCCTGCAGTTGACGGTGACGGTCTCTTTCCTGCACCTATGTGTTGTTGTTTGGTTGCGAAGGGTTCCCACCGGTAACCCGCTCCCCGACTTGGATATGAGCCGGAGGCGCTGGCCCTGGGAAACTGGTGCCTTGGCGGTGGCGGTGTTTCCCCTCTACGGTTGGACTGTTGCCTTCAAACGGGACTTGGTTGTTGGGAGACAGTCGTCCCCTTCACTGACGGATTTGGCAAATTATGGCGACTCCTAGCCTTGCCGGGATCCGAAAGGCCCCTTCCCTGGTGCTGACTAATCTTCGTATACCGCTCCGGTACCGCCGGGTCACCACCCGTCCACGGTCCTTTCGGCAACCTCCAATCAGTCTCGCCTGCAGACGGTCACCGCCGTCTGCCAATCTTGCTGTCTCAGTCCGGGGCACACACCCGGACTAACTTCAGGCTTCTTTCTGTCACTTTCTCTTGCTCCTTTACCACTTCCTTCCACTTCACTGTTTACTCCTTCACCTCCCTAGCTTAACTGCCTGGTTTTCCCGCCTCCAGAGCTGTGAACTCCTCAGTGGGTGGAGCCAACCGCCTGGCCCACCCCCTGGTGTGGATACCAGCTCCTGGAGGAAGGCAACAAGGATTTCTGTTTTGACTTCGGTGTGCCTGCAGGGAATGCGGGGTGCGTGTGGTGTGGTGACCTGTGACCCCTGGCTTGCCCAGGGCGTCACAGTTCTGGGTCCCCATCTTGCGGTACTGCCTCCACCAGCATTCACAAATCAAAGTTACACCTCACACGACAGCTGTCAGGCACACCAGCGGGCTGCTTAAGCTGGAATAGGGCAGTCCACCTAGGGGTCAGACAGGGAGGTGGGAAGGGGGATGTCAGCAAGGGAGGAAGTGAAGAGAGCAGAGCTGACAGGTAGAACAGAAGTAGCTCCCAGTGAGTGAGGAGCTGGGAGTAGCAGCTCCCCAGAGTGGAGTGGTAGCCCTCGAGCTGTGAGGAGCTCTGAGAAAGCTGGGAGTTGGAGCTCCCAGGGGAGAAACAGACTAGGTCACAGACGGTGGTCTGGACCCGGAGGAGTCGGAGACCTGGTCGCGGGAGATTGTGACTGGGTGCTTGGCTAGTCTTGGAGGATAGCCAGCAGCCGCAGTTCAATAGCCGAGCTGGGACCGAAGGCACAACAGGGTACACGGACTCTAGGTCGGGGAGAAGCTTCAAGCAACCCGGCAATTAACCTGCGGAGGACAGGGCCTATATGGACTGTTCCCACGAAGCTCAGAGATCGGGGGCACTAACGCAACGAGGGGGATAGGACTTTCCAAGCAGAGCAGCCCACTGAAATCCCAAGTGTGAACTCCTGAGAGCAAGCTCCCCTTGCTACTCATAGCAGGGAGCGGGGCCCAGAAAGCTCCAAGCTGACGGGCCACAAAGGACACTCTAAAATACGGTGCCAGGAGGCAGGCCACAGACCACTAGGCAATGCTGCAGGGGATGGGACCCGGACGAGCTCCCCAAGAGGACAGCGGCACCCAGAGACTTGGTTTACTACGTTGTCAGCGTCTACTTTCTTGCTGAGTGAGTACCTGATTAACCCTGCAACCAGCGAGCCTGCGCTCCCCCTGCACCCTCATCCCATCATTCGGGGTCCCGGGGCATTTCCCTACCCATGGAGGGTAACGTCATCTAGCTGCCCCACTCCATCACCCCGGGTACTCCCAACAGCAGCGGCGGTACTCCCTATTACCGCACACCACGGGTGGCGTCATGAACTATCTATATCTCCCCTGTAAATACCCCCCTTCTTCATTTGAGTGTGGCCCCTAGCCCCCGGGTCCGGAGACCTTCGAGCCATGATTAATCACCCTTAGCCCCTCTCTTCTTGGTGCAGCCCCTCTGTGTGATCTCTCCACAGCTCCTCATCTCCAGCAGCCACAGCACAACGCTGAGTACCGGATGATGGGATATCAGCTCCGCACTGGAGGAGGAAGCCCCACCCCTTCCAGTGACATCATCACCTCAAAGAGCAACTACATTCTAGACTCAGATGGCTTCCCCTGCTTCGGCTCCGCTGCCTGCACTGTGCAGCTGATCAACAGGATTGCTCCTTGCCGGCGCATGACAGATGAGGGCAATATGGCCATGAGCCCCCTGGAGCTTCAGGCCAAAGACAACAGGCCAGATTACCTTCATTATTGACTGCCCTGCATGATTACTAACTGTCCTGTAGTGTGATCAGCTGACCTGATCACACTAGAGACCGAAGTCAGCGCTGGCAGTCACTGCTTTAATTGTCCTCGGATCTTTCATACACAAGGACAATCGATCAGTAGGAACCGCGCGCTGCACTTCCTCTGAGTGTGGCTGTCAGCGTGACAGCTGGGACTCAGAATAGCTCCCAAACGTAGCCACTGAGGAGACTCTGAGAGAGAGCGCTGCATCAGCTGGCCTGACTGCGCCTCCTGACAGTTGCGTCCGTGGCAGATGCCCCACCAGCCCCCCTAGATATGCCTCTGCCTAGGGTCACCGAAGGGAGTCCAGAGCATGCGGGAAGGACTTTGATGTAGACGAGTAGAGGGTCACTCCCTTGCTTGCAACTGTGATTATTAGGCCCTGACTCTAATGCGGGCTCCACACTGTACGATCTATCGTGCGATTGCACGAGCGATCGTACCCGCCCCCATCATTTGTGCGTCACGGGCAATTAGTTGTCCGTGGCGCACAAAGTCGTTAAACCCCGGTCACACGTTGCTACCTGATGAGCGATCTCACTGTGGGACGCGAACATCCACTTCCTGAAGGGGGATGGACGTTCGGCGTCACAGCGACGTCACACAGCGGCCGGCCAATAGAAGCGGAGGGGCGGAGATGAGCGGGACGTAAACATCCCACCCACCTCCTTCCTTCCGCATTGCCGGCGGGAGCCGCGGGACGCAGGTAAGCTGTGCTCATTGTTCCCGGGGTGTCACACGGAGCGATGTGTGCTGCCCCGGGTACGATGAACAATCGGCGCCATTAAAAATAAACAATTTTTTAAAAATAAGCGACGAGTACACGACTCACGATTTGTGAGCGATTCTGCATCGCTCGGAGGTGTCACACGAAATGACGTTGCAAGCGATGCCGGATGACCGTGACCCCGACGATGCATCGCGCGATAACTCGTCTCGTGTGACGCCCGCATAGGTTGCGACTGACTCCAACGGTACTAGTCCTAAAGTGGAGGTTTGACATAGACATGGGCGAACAGGTCAATGCATAATCACAGGTAGACAAGCCTTGTCTGATGGCTGCCAATCACTGTTATAAAAACCAGGACCCTGTGGCTGGGACGCGGAGTGTTGAGGGACATTATGACTCTATTGTGTGAGACTGTGGTGTCATATAGTGTGACAGACGACATGCGAACAGCAGCAGTAGCACCAGGAATTATGGAGCAGTCTGAGGTAAAATTGTGTCTGGAAGTAGAATGTAATGTACCAAAGATGTTGAAGTGTTGTGCCCACAGTGATGATATTCCAGAAATGTTATGCATAACTGTTAGTAAAAGACTGTTGAGAAAGTAACCAAATTCTTTGTCTCTGAATTCCCGGTGGGAAAATCTTGGTTCGCATGAGGACCTAAACTCAGGTAGGGCTTGAACACACAAAGTCCACACACCTCAACAGAACTCCACCACCAAACCATTTTCCCTTGCTCTGTGTAGGTGTGCCAGCACATGGACCACCGAAGGAGGACTGCTGAGCAGAAGCAGAAGACCCCTCCTCGCTCACAACTACCAGTCCAGCATCTTTTCCCTCGTTTCCTTAGCAAGGCAGTAGTGGTCTTGGAGGTGTATTTGAGCTGTTATTGTCGCGGGCGGGGAGGAGGGTGTCAGCACACTACGCTCACCCCCACTGCTCGAGTCCGGCTGCTGCTGCTCAGTGGTGGCTCGAGCGGTGGGCCGGATCCCGGGGGTTTCTCGAGCGGAACTCCTCGCCCGTGAGTGAAAAGGGGATTTTGGTTGGGGAGATTGTTTATTGTCCGTGACGCCACCCACGGTTGTGGTGATTGGGTGTACACCACAGCTGCTCTATATGGGGATCCCTGGGATGGTGAGGCGGAGCAGCCAGTTGTTGTGTTGTCCCTCCGTGGGTAGGGGTTGGTGATCCCGGGGCCCAGTGGGGTGCAGGGGCGCAGGAGCAGCGCTGTGCCCTGCGGCACTGAGGTACTCACTCAGCCAGTAAACACGACACAGTTCTCGGTAAACAAACGGCTGGTTGGACGGGTCCCTCAGACGGTTCACGGTGCTGCGGTTCCCTGCAGTTAGCGGTGACGGTCTCTTCCCTGCACCTTTGAAATGTCTGTTTGGTAGCGATGGATTCCCACCGGTTACCCGCTCCCCGACTACAATCTGGGCCGGAGGAGCTCCACACTTTGCCCGCAGGCGCCGGCCCTGGGAAACTGGTGCCTTCGTGGTGGCAGTGTTTCCCCGTTGTGGTTGGACCTTTGCCGTCAATCAGGACTTGCTTGTTGGGGGATCTACGTCCCCTTCACTAACGGATTTGGCAATTTACGGCGACTCCAAGCCTTGCCGGGATCCGAAAGGCCCCTGCCTTGGTGCTGACTGCCCTTTGTATACTGCTCCAGACCCCCGGGCACACAGCCTCCGTGGTCCTTCCAGCAACCTCCAGACGGTCCCACTGCAGACCTTCACCACCATCTGCTGACCTTGCTGACTCCGTCTGGGCACACAGCCTCAGACCACTTCAGGCTGTACTAAACTGCCACTTTGCACTTCCTCTACTTTCACTTCTCTGTCACTTCAGCTTTCTTCTTCAGCTCCACTACACTTCACTTCCTTCCACTTCCTCCTCCCTGGCTGAACTGCACTCGAGCCCTGCCTGGGCTAATCTGCCTGGTACTTCCTGCCTCCAGAGCTGTGTCCTCCTTGGTGGGCGGACACCAACCGCCTGGCTCCACCCCCTGGTGTGGACACCAGCCCCTGGAGGAAGGCAACAAGGATTTTTAGGTTAGCTGGTGTACCTGCAGGGAATGTGGGGTGTGTGTGTGTTGTGACCTGTGACCCCTGGCTTGCCCAGGGCGTCACATTCCCCCTTAGCAAAACCCAGACCGTCCTCGGGCTGCCCGTCCAACACCGGTTTTATTTTCCTTTTTGTTTTCTGTAAATGTAAAAAGGGTATAACATGATAAACGGTAAATTATGTACATTTTTAATAATAACTCTTCCCAAAACGGGAGGCACATTTCTTTAACGTTGCATAACGGTTTACGGTTACGGTTTCCGCTCTCTCCCACCCAAGCAACCTGGCCGTGATGCTGCCCCTAAAGCCCAGGCAGCACCCCTTGACCCACAGTCCAGCACACGGTACCCGAGCGGGATCTGTCCTTCCCCCCCAGAGGGTAGCCACCGGTTCCTTTGGTGGCTGGGCCCCAGCCTGCTCTGCTGAGGGCCCTCCCTCCAACCTGCCTCTCCGGAGGCGGCATTGCGGAAACGGTAACGGCAAACAACATATTTACAAGCCACTTAACGTTTGTGGGTGCCCTGCAAGTTCACGGGCTTGTCCATGGATAGTTCCCATGCAAAACTTTTTAAACGGTCCCCACGGGGACAACGGTGCCGGCTCCAGCCGGTTGCAAATCACAGCAGACAATCTGGTTACTATCACGGTATCATCATTTTTCATCATCTTTCAACTTTTTCAACAAACTGTGGTGGTCCCAACGGGGACTGGACAACGGTGCTCCGCTGCCCTTTTGCAGCTTAACAGTCCACTCTCACTCGTGGGGCTCTAGTGCCACCTTCACATGGTGCACCGCTCTGGACCCCAATGGTAGCTCGCTGCAGGCGATCTTCTTCCATATTCATGCGGGCATGCACATCCACTCTACACCCCTCTCGGGCATCGATCTCCCTGCGCAGCTGCTGTTGCCGCCGCTCCCAGCCGGGAGTACTTTCTGTTTGCTCCGGTTCAGCGTGTGCGGGGGACGGACCCAGCCAGAGTCCCTCCGTGTCGGCTACGACCGGCACCTTCAGTAATGAGGGACCCCGCTGTGACATCGCCTCCTCTGCCTCCTGGCAGCTGCATCCCCGCCGTGCCTCCGGTGCATCTTTGCTGACGGGCTCAGCCTTTGGCTTCTTCCATAGAAGCGGTTCAGGGTGGTCATGAGCTTCTGCTGCAGGTCGGTCCGCCGGGGCGGATTGGCAGGGTACCGCTACCGGTGGTGGTGGTAGCGGGCCTAGTGGCGGGGCAGCAGCAGCTAACGCAGGTAGCGGGAGAGGCAGCAGGGTGAACGGGTGTAGGCCGGGCCCCTCAGCCGCAGCGGCCGATCCCTCGGGAATACAGGGACGTGGGTCTCTTACCCGTTCCTCCAAATCTTCCTCCACCTCGCATCTCCACATAGCAGCCACCACTTCCACCATGTCGGCCTCCCACTCCTCCATGAGGAGCTGCATCTTGACCTGCAGACGGCTGCTTTGCTGGACGGTCCGGACTTCCACCCACGCTGCGGGGCCAGGCGCGGGGACCACGGTGTTGTCGGTCGGACTCAGCATCTTTAGCAGCGGCCCCTTCCAGGAGCCAGTCAATGGCCGCAGGGTCCTGGCGTCCCTGCTTCTATAGCTGCTTTCACATGCAGCCAGCCGCCATCGCGTCCCCCTTAGCTTCTTTTCGGCCACTCCCCTATCGGGGCGGAGTTCTGGCCTTCGCGCCTCTGCTGCTCGAGAAGACGCTCGAGCGGGAACTTTTCGCGCCAAAGATGGCGGCTTCTGAAATATCCGGCGGTAACAAGGCGCACCTCTACCAAACGGCAGAGCGGTAAGATCCTGTTCGTGACGCCAAGTTGTCGCGGGCGGGGAGGAGGGTGTCAGCACACTACGCTCACCCCCACTGCTCGGGTCCGGCTGCTGCTGCTCAGTGGTGGCTCGAGCGGTGGGCCGGATCCCGGGGGTTTCTCGAGCGGCACTCCTCGCCCGTGAGTGAAAAGGGGATTTTGGTTGGGGAGATTGTTTATTGTCCGTGACGCCACCCACGGTTGTGGTGATTGGGTGTACACCACCGCTGCTCTATATGGGGATCCCGGGGATGGTGAGGCGGAGCAGCCAGTTGTTGTGTTGTCCCTCCGTGGGTAGGGGTTGGTGATCCCGGGGCCCAGTGGGGTGCAGGGGCGCAGGGGCAGCGCTGTGCCTTGCGGCACTGAGGTACTCACTCAGCCAGTAAACACGACACAGTTCTCGGTAAACAAACGGCTGGTTGGACGGGTCCCTCGGACGGTTCACGGTGCTGCGGTTCCCTGCAGTTAGCGGTGACGGTCTCTTCCCTGCACCTTTGAAATGTCTGTTTGGTAGCGATGGATTCCCACCGGTTACCCGCTCCCCGACTACAATCTGGGCCGGAGGAGCTCCACACTTTGCCCGCAGGCGCCGGCCCTGGGAAACTGGTGCCTTGGCGGTGGCGGTGTTTCCCCGTTGTGAAGTGTAGTGGAGCTGAAGAAGAAAGCTGAAGTGACAGAGAAGTGAAAGTAGAGGAAGTGCAAAGTGGCAGTTTAGTACAGCCTGAAGTGGTCTGAGGCTGTGTGCCCAGACGGAGTCAGCAAGGTCAGCAGATGGTGGTGAAGGTCTGCAGTGGGACCGTCTGGAGGTTGCTGGAAGGACCACGGAGGCTGTACCTGCAGGGAATGTGGGGTGTGTGTGTGTTGTGACCTGTGACCCCTGGCTTGCCCAGGGCGTCACATTATCATGTTCGAATACTGCCCTGCAGCCCAGTTTCCAAGGGATTTGCTCATGCTCTGCTTCAGTGTGTCACAGTACATGTTGGCATTGATGGTTCCCTCAATGAACTGTAGCTCCCCACAGCTGGCAGCACTCATGCAACCCCAAACCATGACACTCCACCACCATGTTTGACTATAGGTAGAACACACTTGTCTTTGTCCTCCTCACCTGGTTGCCGCCACACACACTTGACACAATCTGAACCAAATAGGTTTATCTTGGTCTCATTAGACCACAAGACTGGGCTTTAATAACCCATGTCCTTAGTCTGCTTGTCTTTAGCAAATTGTTTGCAGGCTTTCTTGTGCTTCATCTTTAGAAGAGGCTTCTTTCTGGAACAACAGCCATGCAGACCAATGTGATGCAGTGTGCCGAATATGGCCTGAGTACTGACAGGCTGAACCCCCTACCCTGTAACCCTTGCAGCAATGCTGGCAGCACTCCTATGTCTAATCTGAAAACACAACCTTTGGCACGTGCACTCAATTTCTTTGGTCGAACATGGCAAGGTCTGTTCTGAGTGGAACCTGTCTTGTTAAACCGCTGTATGGTCTTGGTCATGGTATTGGCAATCTTCTTATAGCCTTGGCCATCTTTATATTGAACAACAATTCTTTTTTTCATATCCTCAGAGACGTCTTTCCCATGAGGGGCAATGTTGATCTTTCAGTCACCAGTATGAGAGAGTGTGTGAGCGATAACACCAAATGTAACACCCCTGCTCCACATTCACACCCGAGACCTTGTAACACTAAAGAGTCACATAACACTGGGGATGGTAAATGGCTAATTGGGCACAATTTGGCCATTTTCACGAAGCGGTGTACTCACTTTTGTTGCCAGCGGTTTAGACATTAATGGCTGTGTGTTGCTATTTAGAGGACACTAAATTTACACAGTGACACAAGCTCTTCAGTGTTGTCCCATGAAAAGATATAAAATATTTACAAAACTGTGAGGGTGTACTCACTTTTGTGATATATGTACATATATGTTAAATGGAGGCTGTGACCGATGTCTACTAATGTGAGGGGTGTACTCACTTTTGTGATATACTGTATCATCACATTCTACGGCCGCTAATTATACTGATGCGGGTGTGCAGCTTTATGAGATACCTGCCTGAAGCAACATATACATATCAGACTTTAAATGCTTATTAGCAATATCCTAGCACTGAAAAACCTCTTTACTAAATCCGATATTTCAAAATGGATTTGTAGGTGAATTTTAAGGCCCCCATAATAGGTGTATTCTATGGTGAACATAGGAGGAAGACTTTGCAGACCGTGCCCCCGTGGTTCTCTTGCACAGGAGTGATATGCCATCCTCGTCCATTCCTATACCAACGTCTATGTTCATTGGAGAGTTGGCGTAGATAATTAGCCATTAAACAGTTATTCTTATGCATGGTTTGGATGATTTTTTTAGATAGATTTCTAGGTCCCAATATTCTTTGTCCAAAATATATCCAGGACTTTAATTGTATAAACAAATTGCATGGGATATAATTTTCCTTAAAGGGAACTTGTCACCACTTTTTTCGCCTATAAGCTGCGGCCACCACCACCGGGCTCTTATATACAGCATTCTAACATGCCATATATAAGAGCCCGGGCTGGGGGTATAACATAAAAAAATACTTTATAATACTTACCTAACGGTCGCGCTGTGGGACTTATGGGTTTGTCCGGTGCCGGCGCCTCCTCTTTTGGCCATCTTCGTCCTCTTTCTGAAACCTGGGTGCATGACGCAGCTGCGTCATACCCACTCGCCGGTCCTGCGCAGGTCCACTACAATACTTTGATCTGCTCTGCTCAGGGTAGATCAAAGTGCGCCTGCTCAGGACCGGAATGCCGGCGAGTGTGTATGACGTCAAACCCATCATGCAGCGCGGATAGAGAAGGAGCACAAAGATGGCCAAAAGAGGCAGCGCCGGCCACGGACAACGGAGACACCCATAAGGTCCACCGAGCGACCGATAGGGAAGTATTATAAAGTGTTTTTTATGTTATACCCCCAGCCTGAGCTCTTATATACAGCATGTTAGAATGCTGTATAGAAGAGCCCGGTGGTGGTGGCAGCAGCTTATAGGCGAACAAAGTGGTGACAGGTTCCCTTTAATTGCTAAATAGGTGTCACAGGTAAATAAATATGATGGACTAAGCTGAAAGTCTTGTAAGTGAATATACAACTTAAGGCCCCCTTCACACGTCCGTCAGAAACACGCACGTGTGTTACGGGCAGTTTTTCGGGTCCGTGTCCCGTTTTTGTGTCCGTTTTTATGGTCCGTGTGGCACCTGTGTGAATTGCGTATGCTAGCCGTGTTTGTGTGTAGAACGTCCGTGTGGGCGTGTGGAATTAACGTGTATGTGTACGTGGAATTTCCGTGTGGAATGTCCGTGTGTGTGATGCACAATGTCGTTTATAAATGTCGGCTGACAGCAGACAGAGTTGCGCGATGAGAATGAACTCGGGTGAACTTCACCCGACTTTATCCTCATACCGCGTCTCTGTCTGTGTCGAGTACTGAATTAGCGGTCACCTGTGAAGGATTCACCGGTGACCGCTAATCCCCCGAGTGACTGAAGTTTCCCCCCCTCTCTCATACTCACCGTTCCTCGATCCCTGGCGCGGCGCTGCACGGCATTCACACTGCTGCGGCGGCTTTTACTATTTTGAAAAAGCCGGCCGCTCATTAAACAATCTCCTATTCCCTGCTTTCCCCTCCCACCGGCGCCTATGATTGGTTGCAGTGAGACACGCCCCCACACTGAGTGACAGGTGCCTCACTGCACCCAATCACAGCAGCCGGTGGGCGGGTCTATACTGTGTAGTGAAATAAATAATTAAATAATTAAAAAAAAACGGCGTGCGGTTCCCCCCAATTTTAATGCCAGCCAGATAAAGCCATACGGCTGAAGGCTGGTATTCTCAGGATGGGGAGCTCCACGTTATGGGGAGCCCCCCACCCTAACAATATCAGTCAGCAGCCGCCCAGAATTGCCGCATACATTATATGCGACAGTTCTGGGGCTGTACCCGGCTCTTCCCGATTTGCCCTGGTGCTTTGGCAAATCGGGGTAATAAGGAGTTAATGGCAGCCCATAGCTGCCACTAAATCCTAGATTAATCATGTCAGGCGTCTATGAGACACCCTCCATGATTAATCTGTAAATTACAGTAAATAAACACACACACACCAGAAAAAATCCTTTATTAGAAATAAAAAACACACACATATACCCTGGTTCACCACTTTAATCAGCCCCAAAAAGCCCTCCATGTCCGCCGGAATCCAGGATGCTCCAGCGTCGCTTCCAGCGCTGCTGCATGGAGGTGACCGGAGCTGCAGAAGACACCGCCGCTCCGGTCACTTCCACGCAGCAAATGAGGTGAGTAGCGCGATCAGCTGAGCTGTCACTGAGGTTACCCGTTGTCACTGGATCCAGTAACAGCGGGTAACCTCAGTGACAGCTCAGCTGATCGCGCGGCTGTCTTCATTAGCTGCGTGGAGGTGACAGGAGCGGCTGTGTCTGCTGCAGCTCCGGTCACCTCCATGCAGCAGAGCTGGATGCGACGCTGGACCATCCTGGATGACACCGGACATGGAGAGCTTTTTCGGGCTGATTAAAGTGGTGAACCAGGGTATATGTGTGTGTTTTTTATTTCTAATAAAGGATTTTTTCTGGTGTGTGTGTTTATTTACTGTAATTTACAGATTAATCATGGAAGGAATCTCGGGGAGACGCCTGACATGATTAATCTAGGATTTAGTGGCAGCTATGGGCTGCCATTAACTCCTGATTACCCCGATTTGCCAAAGTACCAGGGCAAATCGGGAAGAGCCGGGTACAGCCCCAGAACTGTCGCATATAATGTATGCGGCAATTCTGGGCGGCTGCTGACTGATATTGTTAGGGTGGGGGGGTCCCCATAACGTGGAGCTCCCCATCCTGAGAATACCAGCCTTCAGCCGTATGGCTTTATCTGGCTGGCATTAAAATTGGGGGGGACCGCACGCCGGTTTTTTTTAATTATTTATTTATTTATTTTACTGCACAGTATAGACACACCCACCGGCTGCTGTGATTGGGTGCAGTGAGGCACCTGTCACTCAGTGTGGGGGCGTGTCTCACTGTAACCAATCATAGGCGCCGGTGGGCGGGGAAAGCAGGGAATAGGAGATTGTTTAATGAGCGGCCGGCTTTTTCAAAATAGTAAAAGCCGCCGCAGCAGTGTGACTGCCGTGCAGCGCCGCGCCGGAGATCGGGGAACGGTAAGTATGAGAGAGGGGGGGAAACTGACCGACAGACTGTGAGAGAGGGACAGACAGACAGAGAGACCGACAGAGAGACAGAGAGACCGACCGACGGACTCAGGGAGATTGACCGACATACACAGAAATAGAAAGAATAGCCGACATCACTAGAAATAAAAACACCAAACGGACACAGACTATAGGTAGATGCATACGTGTTTACTAACGTGTGTGCACATACCCATAGACTTTCATTGTGTCCACGTGTGCGTGCTCCGTGCAGATAACGGACATGCATCCGTGCAAAACGCAAACACATACGGATCACGGACACGCACACACGGACATAATGAAATAACGCACGTGTGACCACGATCATAGATTAACATTGGTGCACGTTTGGCCGTGTCTCCGGTATATACGGAAACGGACCAAACACGCACGTGTATCACGGACGTGTGAAGGGGGCCTAAAACGGTGTGCACAGTGAGATCTACAAGGATCTTAGCACTGCTCTGTACAGCAGAAATCGTGGTCTCCTATGAACTTCATGACAGTATATCATAGATCGTGAAGTGGTTAATGACCACACTCAACATCAAAGTCAAAGTTGACTGTGCAAGGAAACAAAGAGCCTGTAAAAAGCCAAATGGTGTAAAATATTTAATGAAACTCTAATGCAACAATGTTGTAAGATGGCAGCCGGAAACGTCATAGAGGGAAGATATGTATCACAGAGGTGGTTATCCTAGGTCACTATGTGATATAAGCCTGGAAGCTAGGTCCAGTACATATACAGTTAGGTCCAGAAATATTTGGACAGTGACACAATTTTCGCGAGTTGGGCTCTGCATGCCACCACATTGGATTTGAAATGAAACCTCTACAACAGAATTCAAGTGCAGATTGTAACGTTTAATTTGAAGGTTTGAACAAAAATATCTGATAGAAATTGTAGGAATTGTACACATTTCTTTACAAACACTCCACATTTTAGGAGGTCAAAAGTAATTGGACAAATAAACCAAACCCAAAAAAAAAATTTTTATTTTCAATATTTTGTTGCGAATCCTTTGGAGGCAATCACTGCCTTAAGTCTAGAACCCATGGACATCACCAAACGCTGGGTTTCCTCCTTCTTAATGCTTTGCCAGGCCTTTACAGCCGCAGCCTTCAGGTCTTGCTTGTTTGTGGGTCTTTCCGTCTTAAGTCTGGATTTGAGCAAGTGAAATGCATGCTCAATTGGGTTAAGATCTGGTGATTGACTTGGCCATTGCAGAATGTTCCACTTTTTTGCACTCATGAACTCCTGGGTAGCTTTGGCTGTATGCTTGGGGTCATTGTCCATCTGTACTATGAAGCGCCGTCCGATCAACTTTGCGGCATTTGGCTGAATCTGGGCTGAAAGTATATCCCGGTACACTTCAGAATTCATCCGGCTACTCTTGTCTGCTGTTATGTCATCAATAAACACAAGTGACCCAGTGCCATTGAAAGCTATGCATGCCCATGCCATCACGTTGCCTCCACCATGTTTTCCAGAGGATGTGGTGTGCCTTGGATCATGTGCTGTTCCCTTTCTTCTCCAAACTTTTTTCTTCCCATCATTCTGGTACAGATTGATCTTTGTCTCATCTGTCCATAGAATACTTTTCCAGAACTGAGCTGGCTTCATGAGGTGTTTTTCAGCAAATTTAACTCTGGCCTGTCTATTTTTGGAATTGATGAATGGTTTGCATCTAGATGTGAACCCTTTGTATTTACTTTCATGGAGTCTTCTCTTTACTGTTGACTTAGAGACAGATACACCTACTTCACTGAGAGTGTTCTGGACTTCAGTTGATGTTGTGAACGGGTTCTTCTTCACCAAAGAAAGTATGCGGCGATCATCCACCACTGTTGTCATCCGTGGACGCCCAGGCCTTTTTGAGTTCCCAAGCTCACCAGTCAATTCCTTTTTTCTCAGAATGTACCTGACTGTTGATTTTGCTACTCCAAGCATGTCTGCTATCTCTCTGATGGATTTTTTCTTTTTTTTCAGCCTCAGGATGTTCTGCTTCACCTCAATTGAGAGTTCCTTAGACCGCATGTTGTCTGGTCACAGCAACAGCTTCCAAATGCAAAACCACACACCTGTAATCAACCCCAGACCTTTTAACTACTTCATTGATTACAGGTTAATGAGGGAGATGCCTTCAGAGTTAATTGCAGCCCTTAGAGTCCCTTGTCCAATTACTTTTGGTCCCTTGAAAAAGAGGAGGCTATGCATTACAGAGCTATGATTCCTAAACCCTTTCTCCGATTTGGATGTGAAAACTCTCATATTGCAGCTGGGAGTGTGCACTTTCAGCCCATATTATATATATAATTGTATTTCTGAACATGTTTTTGTAAACAGCTAAAATAACAAAACTTGTGTCACTGTCCAAATATTTCTGGACCTAACTGTAGTTATAACGCTCGCCGCAGTGCAGTGAGCGTGGACGTAGGAACCCACTAGATCGCAGTGGAGCTGCGGTAGCTGACCACAAGCAGGACACGGGAGAGCGTAGATGGTGAGCAATAGAAAAGGTTTATTGATAATCCTTAAACAGGAAAGGAGTGCGAGGGTGACCGGGAGAGGCTCCACCGGACCATGCACCGGACTCCCCTGGAGGAGCAACTGGGAGCAAACCACTATACAGGGGCTGTCCAGTCCAGCCCCAGGGGGCCTAAGTGCACAATTTCCAAGACTGTGGTTACAACTCACCGCGTCACAGGGAAAGAGCAAAGTCTCTGGTTAGTGTACCCAGACAGTAGCACAGCACAACGTGTGGAGGCATGGAAAACGTGAAGATTCAGTGGAAGTGGAAGTGGCTCCTCCGGATGCGGCACAGCTTATACAACAAGGCTCTGTGTACGTGGAACCGCAAGTGAAGCTTGACACCATGGAGGAGGCACAGCTTACGGGTCCTTTTTGCAACAAAGAAGCAGCGGTTCCGGAGGCACAGCAAACACGAGTAAATCTAAGGATAGGAAATGACACATTAGTAAGAGGCATGCAGCGCGACCTGTTATGATCCGGTAACTGTGGAAAATTACAAAAAACTCCCATTAGTAGAAAAACACCAAGAAAAACAAGAGTGGTTAGAACCTGAACTGACCACAATCCCCTAACTATCAGACCACACTAGAAGTAGCCGTGGAGTGTTCCTAAACACCTAGACGCCACGTCACAGCTGGAGAAACTAGCTACACCTCACAGATAGAAACAAGGAAATCAACCTTGCCCCAGAGAAGTCCCCAAAGGAATAGCCAGCCCCCGACATATAAAGATTACTGTGATGTAGGAAAACACGATACACAGATAGGGAAAATAGATTTGGCAAAGGCGAGGCCCGACTACCTAGATACAAAGGAAAGAAAAGGAAACTGATTGTGGTCAGTATAAAAACCCTTCAGAAAAATACCAATATCCTGAAAATGGCCCTGGAGGTCGAACGACCGCACCCCCACTATATCAGGTACTCTTGTAAATAATGGGAAAGACAAAATACCAAAAAGAACACAAAAAATACAAATAATCAAGTTTGAGAGGGAGAATCTTCCTTTTCTTGCAGAAGAGCTAGCAAAGGGGGAACCCCCATGTTCACCAAACTAGAAAAGCAAATCTTCACCTGCAAGAAAACAGATTCCAAACCAAACAAAAAGAAAAAGAAACACCCTGAGGTGTAAACCAGGTTCCAAAGCAAAAGTGTATGTAGTAGGGAGCCGCCGCTGCAAAATGTCTCTACTGGGGCTGATGGTATTAGCAGCTAGTATGGTAGTCCCTCCGCAAGTAGGGTATTGCCCCAGCAGGTGTATGGTGCAGTGGGCATCCGAAGAAGGAGTCCAGACAGGTATTCAGTGCAACTGGTTTACTCACTTTAGATGTTATGTTTAATCTCTTTTTTATTGAAAAATTAAGGTTGGTTACAATAAGCAGGGCTGCAGACCAAGGCAAACCCCCAAAATAGAGACAAAACAAAAAAACAAACAAACCAAGAATGCAATGAAACATGAAAGGCTTTGCATGGTTGCAGCCATATACAGTTTGTTACAATAAAGAACATTTAAAAACCTTTATATCATTCTGTCTTGAACCATTATAAAAGTATAAAATCCATAAACTATACCATAAACAGCAAAGATTTACCATTCATTCACTTTAGATGTTAGCTGGTTGCCCGAGGCCGGCTGGTTTCGCCTCCAGGTCCCCGTCGTCCCTGTGCCAGTCTGGTTCTCTGGTACCTTCTTCCCCTGCACCTGTCTCTGGTAAGTGGGTCCCCATGGTATGGAACACTGGGGATCCCCAGTCTGTGGTTTGTCCACTTCTGTCCGCCTGACGGTAACGTGAACCCTGTGGGGATGGAGTCTCTGGTCCTGTCCCCGGCTCTCTCTTTGCTACTGAGTCTTCGGATTCTTAAGGGTCAGCAAGGTCCTTAATGGTCCCCTCGCTGTGCAGGTGTTAACAGGTTGGCTTGAAGCTCTTTTCTGTCATAGGGTCCTGTACTCCGTCGGTGCATTGTTCCGGGAGTACTGCACCATACTCCAGCGGCAACTACCTGTCCTGGGTACCAGGTCACCGTCAACCCTAGTCAGGACGTTGCTCAGTCACCTTCACACCTCCACTGTCACTGCAGTTGTTTACACAGTCACTACTGCTCTGTTCACTGATTTCCTGTGTTGCCGACTACTCTCCAGTCTGCCCCTCCCACCTGGTCAACTAGTGGACTGGAGTGGCTCCACCTCTAGGCGGCCATCCATGATCCCACCCTAGCTAGGTACCATTGTATGGGGGATTGTTGGGGAGAACTGGGATTTTTGGTGTTACCAGCACTGGGGTTCTGGGTTCCTAAGGGGGAAGGCCCTGCATCCTGGTGGGGATGCAAAGCCTTGGGGCACCCTGAGGGCTTTAGGGGCGCTACATTTGCACTCAAAACAGCTCAGTACTAACAGTACCTGTGATGATGTCAGAGGGAGGGGAGGAGAGTCAGAGATCACATGATCCTTAGTGCATGCAGGATTCTGCAGTGTTACTATGAATGCAGGAGAGCAGGGAGCGTATGTGGGCTGTGTCAGCTTGCTGGAAACGGTAAGTACAGAACGGACAGAAGCCGTTCCAGCCCGGGTGATACTGCGGAGACGCCCCCGGTCCCCATAGCCAGCAGGAACCGGAGTCAAAATGTGGCGCCCCTGACCTGGTCAGGCACCACTGAGTACTGCACCCATGCTGGGGACAGTACAATACAGGTAATCCAGAAGGCTGACAGGGGTGTGGTACACAGGCGCATAGTAATCAGCTCTCACACATGTACCCATGAGAGGACCCCTGGGGATCCCAGGAGGGGGAAAAGCCTTGACCTTCACTGGAATAGTGGAGGGGGCCAAAAGCCTCCATCTCCTCTCAAGGGGTGTGGTAAGAGAGTCTGGTTGCTAGGTGGCGTAGGCAAGAACAGGAGAGGAGGGGCAGTGAGTCAGTTAGAGCAGAACTCCATAGGGCTCAGTGAGGAGCAGACCTGTGGGGCTGTTGCTGTCTAACAGCGCCCGCGCAGTGGCTACTGACGGGGGAGAACGGTCAACTAGGAGTACTACCCGAAATCCATCTTCAGCTAAAGAGAGAGCACGGAGTGGGAAGTAAGGAGACTGCTAGAGAGTACCAGGCCCAAACGGGCGGCAGATCCCGAAGCGGAGATAGATCCAGCTTTCTTTTGCTAAACCTGCCGGTGTGGGGCTCTCAAAGCCCACGCCACAACACCACAAAAAGCCGCAGCCACGTAGCCACAGTTAGGGCCCATAGCTCACAGGAGGCAAGAAGCTGGAGTGATCTGGCCCAGGCAACAAGCACACGGCAAACGAAGGGGAGTGAGGCTTCAGCAACTTCCCTGGGTGACCCCCATAGGGACTCAAAGTCGGGGTCACCCCAAACCACCAAGGGCTAAGGAAGGCGAGTTAGTAGTCACCCTCACAAGTCAGCCTGAAGGACACCTGGTTCCCGCCTGGTTCATCCCAGCTACGCCCGGGTTACTCACCCTGCCACCTGAAGTGAGTAAAAACCCTGAAAGACATTCTGCCTGTGTGGAGTTATTCTGCGCCTTGTGGTACTATGCACCTACATCGGGCCCTGGGGCTTGCCTCACTCTCAGGAGGCTATCCCAACTAACTGCACATACCATCAGCCCCAGGCGACCCTCAACCTGCAGTGGCGGTCCCTACTGGCCGCAATACTGAGAGTGGCGTCACGACAAGAAGAAGATCTCCTACCTGTGACCAGATCCAGCTGAGTGGAGTCCCTGAAGGTAATGCACCGACACAACACCTGTGGGGCTTCACATCTGGCGTCACGAACAGGATAAGGACTAGACCTGTTCAGACAGGTGACCATGTGCCTGGGCGGTCCGCTTGAAAAATTGGAAGCGCCGCCATATTGCCACCATGAAAAGCGCGCTGAAAAACAACAGCAGCCCGCGCTGGGAGAAGTTACCGCCCACGAAGAGGTGTGGCTACCCAGAGATCCCCTGCAGAGTTCTGACCTCGCTTGTGAAGAGAGCGGAGGCGTCCAGAGACGTCGGGACAGAAAGGGAGCCACAAGCCTGCTGCTGGGAGAGGAGCTGCTGAAAGAGGCAGAGCAGAAACTGAACAGCTTGCTATCAGAGGCAACGGCGAGTCCACAGCTGGAGAGTCGTGCAGAAGAGGGCGCAGAAGAAATGGCGTCTGACCGCAGAAATCCAGAACCGGGCTCCGCTGCCTGGTGGTATCGGGAGCTGGCCCAGTTCTGCGACCGACTGGAGACCCGGGTTGTGGAGCAGATCCGGGAAGAACGAATGGAAATGCTGGAGATGACCGCGGCGGTTCGGGCCTATGAAAGGAGAGCCGCGCGCCGAGTGCCAGACAGGACGGCGATGACGCAGACCCCGATGCTGCCACCGGTGGGTGAGTCGAGTGATGCCCCGGCCAGCGCAAGTGCCCCGACCCCTGCTGCCACGCCCGCGGTCCCCGAAGAGGCGTCCGGTGCGGCGACGCTGAAGCAGGCCGCAGCCACACCAGGTGCGGCCTTCCAAGCCCCAGCGGCCGCAGCGATGCCCTGCTCAGCCCACCAAGACCCGGTCCCTGCAGCAACGCCCAGTCCGGCCCGCAAAGAACCGGCTGCCACCGCGACCCTCATCCGCGCCGCAGGCGTAACGCTGACCCAGGCCGCCGCCCTGCTAGGCCCGGCCCGCCGAGACCCCACCGCCGCAGCAACGCTCGTCCGCGCCGCAAGTGAGGTGCTGAACCAGGCCGCAGCCACGCCAGGCGCGGCCCGCCAAGCCCCGGCCGCCGCAGCGATGCCCTGCTCGGCCCACCAAGACCCGGTCCCTGCAGCGACGCCCAGCCCAGCCTGCACAGATTCCATCACAGCTGCGACGCCGATCCAGGCCGCCGCCATGCCGGGCGCGACCCGCCAAGACCAGGCCGCCGCCATGCCGGGCGCGGCCCGCCAAGACCAGGCCGCCGCCATGCCGGGCGCGGCCCGCCAAGACCAGGCCGCCGCCAAACAGGGCGCGGCCCGCCAAGACCAGGCCGCCGCCATGCCAGGCGCGGCCCGCCAAGAAGAGATTACCTCATCATTTACCCCGGCCTGCAAGGCCAGAGCAGACACCGCTCCCCAGTCCAAAGAGGTCCCTGCTAGGAAGACCCTGATAGGAGAGGACCCCGAATACTGGAAGCTGAAGGCTGACCTAGAGGCCCAGTTCCCACAAGAGATGGTGGATCGGTATCTGCTCCCTCCGCATACCCCCAAGGAGACTCAGGCAACCCCTGCAGCCGCGCCGGAGAGTCCACCGCCCAGACCAGCTGAGGACCACTCATCCCTAGCGCTGCCACGACCAGAGTGCAGCGAAGAACTAAGGGGGAGAGGAGGGCAAGAAGTTGAGGAGTTGCCCCCGGAGCCAGCAGCAGTGCTAGTCCCAGAGCCGGAGATGCTGCCATACTCCCGCTGGGATGAAGAGGAAGATTTGTCCAGAAACCTCACCTGGGAGCCTGCAAGCAGTGAAGTAGCAGCCCAGCAGAATCCAGCCCGCAAGACCAGGCGTCGCAACAGAACAACGCTGTCCCCTGCACCACAGTCTCCAGAGCAGAGAGAAGTCACAGCCAGAGACCTACAGGAGAAAAGGTTCCTGAGAAGAGCCAAAGCCCAGGTCAGAGGACCCCTTTGCAGAGGAGTAGTAGAGGATTTCAATTTGAGAAGTGGATATGGATTCATTGTAGCACCTGGTATCAAAGAAGGGATATTTGTCAACAGAAGAGATGTGAACGCTCATCTGCCTAGAGGACACCCTGGCAGAAACCTAAAGATGGGAAATACAGTACAATTCACTATGCATGAAGGCGAAAGAGGATTGTATGCGCTTGATGTAGTACCATGTCCCAAAGAAGAAAGAAAAGACAGAGATAAAGAAACAGATGCAGCAAAGGAAACAGATGAAGATCAAGAAAGAAAAGACAAGGAACCTACAGATGAGACAACAACAGATGAAGAAAGAGGCCAAGAAAGCAGCAGGTGCCGCAGCCCAACAGGCCAAAGCCCTGGTGAAATGGAGGAGTAAAGGAAAGTAAGAAGTCAGCAGTTAGAAAGTTAAAGTTTTGAAAAGTTTGTTTTGCAACGTTTACGTTTAAGTAATGTGCCCACAAAAACTATTGTGAGAAAACCATAAACCTTAAGGCTATGAACTGGCTATAGCCACAAACTCTCGCAGTGTAAATAGTTACACCAGAGGGCACCACCACCACCAGAGACAGCCTGTTTAGGGGCTTGGCTCGTCTGCAACCAGGAGGAGCCCGTCCGTATATAGGGCCTTGGCTCACCTGCGACCAGAGAGCATGCCTGTTTATGGGGCCTGGCTCTCCACCACAAAGAGGGTACCTGGTCAGCACCAACTGTGGAGGCCGCCTCTACATCCTGCCAGAAGCGGCTGAAGGCGCGGATCCACCAGGCCAGGTATACCCTGAAGACCACCAGCCCATGAAAGCCGCCTCTACATCCTGCCAGAAGTGGCTGAAGTCGCGGCCAACGTGAAAGGGTTTTGGGTGGGTTAACGGACTTGTGGGTGGAGGGTGGTGATGTATGGTACCTGGTGCTTTTAAAAATGTTTTACATGTTTTAATGTTTTATGCATTTTAAAATGTTGTCTTGCAGCCCGAGGACGTGCTGGTGATAACTAAGGGGGAATGTGGCGCCCCTGACCTGGTCAGGCACCACTGAGTACTGCACCCATGCTGGGGACAGTACAATACAGGTAATCCAGAAGGCTGACAGGGGTGTGGTACACAGGCGCATAGTAATCAGCTCTCACACATGTACCCATGAGAGGACCCCTGGGGATCCCAGGAGGGGGAAAAGCCTTGACCTTCACTGGAATAGTGGAGGGGGCCAAAAGCCTCCATCTCCTCTCAAGGGGTGTGGTAAGAGAGTCTGGTTGCTAGGTGGCGTAGGCAAGAACAGGAGAGGAGGGGCAGTGAGTCAGTTAGAGCAGAACTCCATAGGGCTCAGTGAGGAGCAGACCTGTGGGGCTGTTGCTGTCTAACAGCGCCCGCGCAGTGGCTACTGACGGGGGAGAACGGTCAACTAGGAGTGCTACCCGAAATCCATCTTCAGCTAAAGAGAGAGCACGGAGTGGGAAGTAAGGAGACTGCTAGAGAGTACCAGGCCCAAACGGGCGGCAGATCCCGAAGCGGAGATAGATCCAGCTTTCTTTTGCTAAACCTGCCGGTGTGGGGCTCTCAAAGCCCACGCCACAACACCACAAAAAGCCGCAGCCACGTAGCCACAGTTAGGGCCCATAGCTCACAGGAGGCAAGAAGCTGGAGTGATCTGGCCCAGGCAACAAGCACACGGCAAACGAAGGGGAGTGAGGCTTCAGCAACTTCCCTGGGTGACCCCCATAGGGACTCAAAGTCGGGGTCACCCCAAACCACCAAGGGCTAAGGAAGGCGAGTTAGTAGTCACCCTCACAAGTCAGCCTGAAGGACACCTGGTTCCCGCCTGGTTCATCCCAGCTACGCCCGGGTTACTCACCCTGCCACCTGAAGTGAGTAAAAACCCTGAAAGACATTCTGCCTGTGTGGAGTTATTCTGCGCCTTGTGGTACTACGCACCTACATCGGGCCCTGGGGCTTGCCTCACTCTCAGGAGGCTATCCCAACTAACTGCACATACCATCAGCCCCAGGCGACCCTCAACCTGCAGTGGCGGTCCCTACTGGCCGCAATACTGAGAGTGGCGTCACGACAAGAAGAAGATCTCCTACCTGTGACCAGATCCAGCTGAGTGGAGTCCCTGAAGGTAATGCACCGACACAACACCTGTGGGGCTTCACAAAAACGCTCAGGGATGGCAGAGGATGGGGCATGACAATAGTACTGAGAAGGCAAATAGGACTGACAAGGGCCACGTTTATGAGCGGTTAGAAAGTGGAATTGGCTGTTCACATAGGCCCACCCCAGGGCATGGCATGATGGAAATAACAAGGCCCAGGTATATTCATTAGTGGTCTGTGTGTGGAGGTAGGAAGTCCTCCTGTGTGAAGTCTCCATGCTTTGACTTGTTTACTGGTCTAAAACTGAAGTGCCATTGTTAGTACTGTGTATCCTGCCAAGAAAGGCGTGTGTGTGGCTTGTTTCTTCCAGCTTTAATAAAACAGTTACGTTTGGTTTAAAGTTGCCTTCCATGTCTACCTTAAACACCGCTGAGGGAGCCATATCTCTACCTCTATAATGTTTAGCCACAAATACGTATATTAAATAAGGTTAAAATGTCCACAAAAGTTGGCAACCCCTAATAGTTTCAGTAGTATTAGTCAACGTCTGTTCATATTGGAACTGTCTGATTGGAACTGAAGATAATCTCAGTTGACATGGATTCTTTAACTTCATCTAAAATGTTCTCCTTAAATTGTTATTTTCAAAAAGCGAATTATTCCCAATCCATGAGATTGGTGCTCTACAAACCCGCGAACAGGATCTGCAGCGCCGTTCTGAAATAAAGGGAGGTACATGTGGCTCATTTATTGTCTATGGACTACGTGATAAAGCTGAGCGCTGCACTCGACAGTCCAATAAACAATGAATGAAATAGAGGTTGAGTCTGCACACCTCTCCTCCTCGGAGGAGGACAGGGCTGCAGAGCACCATTTTCAGTGTTGAGTTGCAGAGACCTGATTTTAGGATCGCTGGGGGTCAGACTCACAGTGATCGGAAAGTAATCTCTTACCCTACGGATGGCGGATAACTTTTTTTAATATCCCTTTCAGTTGGCAATTGAGTTATTTGGCCACACTTTTTTAATCAGCTGCATACACATAAACATTGCAATCTTATGTAACAGTAAAAGTCCATCCACTGACCGATGTCTATGGGTAGTTTGACCCCCATTTATATGGGCAATGAGTTATATTATTTTCTACTACGTCACCAAGACAGAATAAAGGGTAATTGTCATGTGATGTTCAGCTCTGCACACACCTGCTGGCACTGTGACGTCAGACTCTGTTCACACTGCAGAGTCTGACAAGCAACCTGAGGCTTCTGGATTGTGCAGACAGAGCCGGGCATCGGCTGGTTCAGGTTTACTGGTCTTCAGCTCTGCAGGAGTGAATTCCTGAAGACTAGTGAGCAGGACCTAAGTGCTCAGGTTGCTGATGGCCAAATGCAGCTGTCACTTCCCTATTTAAGGCACTGCCTCCGTCCAGTAGGTGCCAATGATAGCTTCAGTTTTTACTCTGGCAATCCTGATGTTAGTGCTTTTTCTGTGTATGGTGATCTGTCCTGCGCTTCTGAGCGGTGTGAGCGTTCCCCTGTTGTGCGTTACTTCATCCCCTTTTTTACGTTGTTTCCCAGTACATATACTGTCTCTCCTGTGTGTGTTGAGTGCTGTGTGTACGAGTTTCCTTTTTCCCTTGTCTGTGTCATTTTGTGGGATTTTCATCTTTGTGTTTTTCGGCACGCCCCGAGGTTGTGGAAGAGGGGAAGTAAGATCAGGACAGGATAGGAGTTAGGATCATGCTAGGGGCTCGAACCTGGTTACCATCAAACCTACCTCCGAGATAAGGGACAGCTCAGGGTCACAAGTCTTAGGGCCCCCTTTCCTGTCTCCATTTACCCCATGATGGTAATGGGCTTATCTACAAAGCCCAGCTATTAGTTTTGAGATGCTCTTCAACTGACCCTTTGGGAAAAAGGGAAGGTATCCACCCCATTACCAAAATTAAGCTTACCTAGGTCCAGCTCTTTCAAACATCCATGTAGATATTATTGCAAATTGTCCATCAGAACTGTCTGACAATGGCTTACTCGCCTCTCCCATTGAATTCATATGCATGTTTGATTATGTGTATGGCAGGATGAACGGAGGAATAGCTGTTAAGCAAAGGGGGCATTTCGGACTCACTCACATAAGTATATAAATCGGATGAGTGCAATGCGAGAAAATAAAAATCGCATTGCACGCTCACTAATGTTATTCAGTGAGGAAGAGCAGATCTGAGTTTTTTCTCATTTGTATTCAGGATGAAAAAGAACTCGCAACATGTTGGGAATGGTCGTGTTAATATGACGAGGCTCGTCAATGCAAGTCTATGGGTGCTAGAAAAAAAATGGACAGCACACACCCCATCCATATACTGTCCAATTTTTAGGATACTGTAAATGATTGTGTTACAGTCACTGAAGGGCGGCAAGCGTCCGGGAGTGGACCCACTAGGACGTACACCAGACTCTCCTGAGGGAGCTAACCAGTAGTGAACCCCTATACATGGATTGTCGGGCGCAGCCATACGGGCCTAAATGCACAACTGCCAGGAATCAGTGGAGGTCGACTCTTAAGGACTGGTAAAGTATCTTAGCATCCAGTGCTGGTGTACTCAGATGTGGCAGCACGGAGATGATTGCTCAGATGTGGTGGCACAGAGATGGTGGCACAGACGTGGTGACACGGAGATGGTGGCTCAGATGTTTCGGCACGGAGATGGTGGCTCAGACATGGCAGGATGGAGATGGTGGTAGAGAGCAGGCTCTAGGATGAGACAAAGGTTAGCAACACGGAACTGGAACTAGAACAAGGCAAGCAGTACTAGACAGAGTAGCGTAATGGGACCTGAGGACTAGCAATGCACTAACTAGTAGGCAATGTAACTCAGGCACCTCCTGTAAAGGGAGGCAGTCTTAAATACCTTACGGTATTAGGTGAGCTTCTGGGATCACTTCCAGGTAATAGGACATCGATCCTTCAAGAAAGGTGGCGTGGCCGCGCTCGCACCCTACGGGCACTCACAGATGAGCTGCACGTGGCCTGGAAGCAGGAGGAGGCCACTGCAGACCCTGGTACAGGAGTGGAGAGCTTGGAACTGCCAGGCAGGTGAGGAGAGCTACGACCTCGCCAGAGCCTGGGAGCGTGCGGGGGTGCCGCGCCGGAACCAGGACCGGGCACTACAGATTGTAGAATAATAGTTGATAAAAAAAAAACCGCAATGCATATACACATGTCATACTGATGCTAGGCAAGATAGCACTCACATGACATAGGGAGTACCAAACAGTTTTCACTCGCCCTTCTCTCCTGGATGAAAATCGGATCTGTTTTTTTATACACTCGTGTGACCCCGGCCTTACAAGGAAAAAATTACCTCTATAAAAAACCTGACTTAATTCAAGTCATTTACATTTTCGTGACAGATTAAGAATGAATGATATAGGATTACCAATAAGGCTTAGCTAACAATTGATATTTCATAAGGTTAAAGCAGAAGTTTAATAAATCTAGGGTGTGCCTGGCACGGGATGTACTCCGTGTCTGTCTTATGGATTTGTGCCATTATATAACTGAAATCTTATGAGGTATAAATTGGCATAGCTGGTACTTGTCGATGCCGCCGCCAACATGAGTCACATTTACATTTATTCTCACTCACCTCACATGTCAGAATATATGAGAATATTTTATTAAAAAAAAAATCAATTTTTAATTAATAATGGGAAAAAAGGTTGAAAAACGTGGAAATTGAAGGTTGCAAAATTTGGGTACAATCTAGCCTTACTTATCGCACTTTTTAGACTTGAGCCTGGTCCCATATCTACAATGATTGGTAATCTCCTACCAGGTGGGTATAGACAGAGCTAAAGAGCAGTATCAGGTTTAAATCCCAACTTGTCCTATTGCGCCAAACCTAATGACGTAATAATGGCAAAGAGCCATGCAAAAAAAAAAGCCCACCATAAATGTCTTCATGGTCACCACTTGTCTCACGTCTTCAGTGCTCACAGCATGCAGAAACATTTACATACTGTACATGTCATAGTTTGTTTTAGCAATTCAGATCCAAAAACGTTTTTTTTTCTCCTGGGGGGTTGACCTTTGGGACCATCACAGGTTGAAAATGTGCCAACAGTGCAATGCACTAATGTAGAAAGCCTGTGTAAGTACGACCACAGCTGGAGCATGGATGGTGACGACTTTAGTGGGTTCATGGTTTGCACTTTCTTAGGTCATGAAAGTCCATTTTACTAATAACAGAAGATCAGTGTAACGCCTGCCTGGATCCACAGACTCAGGGGGGATGTACTGGACAGACTAGAGGGAAGCCACTCACCAAGCAGGACCCCCAGAACCCTGAATCCCTTTAACCCCTATACAGGGATTTGGAATTACACAGGGCCCTGGAGATCACTACCTGTGGAAGGCCGCAGTCCGATGAGAGTAGTCGTCAGGCAGGGTCAAACCAGAAATAGCAGAACAGGGACAGAATCGGCAGACAAGGACGTAATCAGAAAATGGAGCAGAGGTCAAATCCGGATCGGGCAGCAAGGTACAAAAACAGCAGGCAGAAGGGTAATCAGCAAACACGCAGAAGTTAGCACACAGGAATCCCAAAACAGAATAGGGCGGATCAGGAGCCAGGAAATGAGAACTATCTCTGGCAGTGGTCATGTGACAGGAGGGGGAATAAAAAGGGTGTGGTGTCTTCCCATTGGCTGTAGCTGAATGCTGGCAACTTCAGCTGGAAGACACACGCCACCCACAGTCAGCCAGCGGTACTGCAGATCTCAAGATAACCCAGCCCAGTGGATGATCGGAGCCTGCGCCCACCGGTGCCGCTGGCATCGACTCCTCTCCCATCACCAGCACCATCCACGGCAGGAACACGGCGTCGCCTGGTGATCGGAGCAGAAGTCGCTGGAGCAGACTCCGGCGGTGACGTAACAATCAGTATTAGTAATGAGTTTTTACAAGCATGTGGTTTTGATGACCCATCCACAGATCTTTAATGGGATGTAGATCCAGACTCATTACTGCCCCTTTAGAACTTTCCAGTGCTTTGTTTCCATCCATGTTTGGGGTCATTTTCCTGCTGGAAGACCCATGACCTAGGACGCAAAGCCAGCTCTCTGTCACTAGGCAATACATTGCAACCCAAAATCCTTTGATGATCTTCAGATTTGATGATGTCTTGCACACAGTCAAGATCCCCAATTTCAGAGGCAATAAAATAACCCCAAAACATCTTTGAACCTCCACCATACCTGACTGTAGGTACTGTGTGCTTTTCTTTTTACACCTCATTCCGTTTTCAGTAAACAGTAGAATGATGTGCTTTACCTATCTTGGTCTCTTCTCTCCAAAAGATGATTTTCCAGAAGGATTTTGGCTCACTCACATACATTTTGGCAAACTGCAATCTAGCTTTTTTATGTCTCTGCATCAGAATGGCAGGGGTCCTCATGGGTCCCCTGCCTAGTGTTTTATTTCATTCAAATGTCAACAGATAGTCGCACTGACACTGAGCCTGCAGGACAGCTTGAATTTCTTTGGAACTTGATTGGGGCTGCTTACCCACTATCTGGACTATCCTGCGTTGCAACCTTTCATCAATTTTTCTCTGCCGTCCATGTCCAGAGAGATTAGCCTACAGTGCCATGGGTTGTAAACTTCTTGATTATGTTGCACACAGGGGACAAAGGAACATCAAGATCTTTGGAGATGGACTTGCTACCTTGAGGTTGTTGATATTTTTCAACCATTTTGGTTCTCAAGTGCTCAGATAGTTCTGTTTTCCCTGGTTAGTATGGCACACACAAACACCCACTGCAAAGATTGAATCAACTTCTCCCCTTTTAATCTGGTATCAGGTGTGATTTTCATATTGCCCACAACTGTTACTTGCCACAGGTGTATGTATAATGAGCATCACATGCTTGAAAAAAGTTGTTTACCCACAATTTTGGAAAAGTGGCAACAATGTTATACTGACCATTTTTGGGGTTTTGTGTGAAATTATGTCCACACAATTTTGCTCTGAGCACAGACTCTTCTCCCCAATGGAGACTGGGAACTACTAGAAGTGAAACAATAGAAAAGGGACTAAAAAATATTCAAACTATTCTGTTTTAAAACTTTTCCCATATAAAGAAGTTTACATAGACTGAACGTTTACCTTAACACCCACAGAGTTGAAGCTGAAAAACCGGTGCCGATCTAAATGCCACAATTATTTGTGTCTGTAAAGAATTAGATTGCAATACTGATCAGGGCGGTATTTAGAAACGCTGCTGCTCCAGGCGTTGTAAGTTAGTACACCCTCAATTTAAAAATCACTGTCCTAACATGACTTTGTCTTGTCATCATGTTCCAGTGTTTTATGAGATAATCAGATGGTTAGTGACACCAAAAAAAAAAAATATTAAAAGAGGAAATGAATGACATATTCTCTGCCAAAAAGACATCACCTTCAAATAAAATCAAAGTGGTCTTTAGCTGTGGACAATCTCACATAGCAAGATTACTGCCTTTAGTCTGAACAGTGTTTGTTTTGCTTTTTCTATAAGCCTCACTAATAAATATAGGGAATAGTAATTCTAAAATAATACCCCTCATATAAATCTAATATATAAAGCTGAGTGTATGTGTGTATGTACGCTAAAGGAATCCGCACCGTCGCATTTACAATCACGAAATTTTGCACAGACGCTCCATGTGACTCAGGGAACGTCATAGACTACGTTTTGACGGGAAAATTTAACCCCGCGCTTTACAGTTAATCTCCAAAATCCTGCTTCCATTAAACTGAATGGAGGTGGGAGCTACAGGCTATTAATAGCAACTGTCAGTGGTTGCTATAGGAACAAAATACACTGTTAGTATAAGAAGCTTATGTGTGAGGTAATATGATGTTGGTGGGGAGACGGATAGAGAGACAGAATGAGAGACAGACAGACAGAGACAGATGTGGAAAGAGACAGCCCTGGAAAGAGACAGCTCTGGAAAGAGACAGCAGGGCAAAGAGACAGCCGGGCAAAGAGACAGCCGGGCAAAGAGACAGCCGGGCAAAGAGACAGCCGGGCAAAGAGACAACCAGGCAAAGAGACAGCTGGGCAAAGAGACAGATGGGCAAAGAGACAGATGGGCAAAGAGACAGACGGGCAAAGAGACAGATGGGCAAAGAGACAGATGGGCAAAGAGACAGACCTGGAAAAGAGAGACCTGGAAAGAGACAGCCCTGGAAAGAGACAGATGGGCAAATAGACAGCCCTGGAAAGAGACAGACGGGCAAAGAGACAGATGTGTTAAGAGACAGACGGGCAAAGAGACAGCCCTGAAAAGAGACAGATAGGCAAAGAGACAGCCCTGGAAAGAGATAGCCGGGCAAAGAGACAGACGGGCAAAGAGACAGACCTGGAAAAAGACAGACCTGGAAAGAGACAGACCGGGAAAGAGACAGACGGGGAAAGAGACAGACGGGGAAAGAGACAGCCCTGGAAAGAAACAGACCGGGAAAGAGACAGACCGGGAAAGAGACAGCCGGGGAAAGAGACAGTCCTGGAAAGAGACAGACGGGAAAAGAGACAGATGTGTTAAGAGACAGACAGGCAAAGAGACAGCCCTGAAAAGAGACAGACGGGGAAAGAGACAGCCCTGGAAAGAGAGACAGGCAAAGAGACAGACCTGGAAAGAGACAGAAAGGGAAAGAGACAGACGGTCAAAGAGACAGACGGTCAAAGAGACAGACGGTCAAAGAGACAGATGGGCAAAGAGACAGCCCTGAAAAGAGACAGCCCTGGAAAGAGACAGCTGGGCAAAGAGACAGACCTGTAAAGAAACAGCCCTGGAAAGAGACAGCCCTGGAAAGAGACAGACAGGGAAAGAGACAGACAGGGAAAGAGACCGAGGGGGAAAGAGACTGAGGGGGAAAGAGACTGAGGGGGAAAGAGACAGAAGGGGAAAGAGACAGAGGGGGAAAGAGACAGATGGGGAAAGAGACAGACGGGGAAAGAGACAGACGGGGAAAGAAACAGATGGGGAAAGAAACAGACGTGAAAAGAAACAGACAGGGAAAGAAACAGACGGGGAAAGAAACAGACGGGGAAAGAGACAGACAAAGACAGATGGGGAAAGAGACAGACGGGTAAAGAGAGAGACAGACAGACACACATATAGAGACAGAGATAGAGAGAGACAGAGAAACACAGAGATGGAGACAGATAGACTGATACAAATATAGACAGAGATAGAAACAGACAGACAGAGACATAGACACAGACAGACAAAGAAAGACACAGACAGAGAGACAGACAGACAGACAGAGACACACAGAAAGAGCCTAGGAGAGAGGCAGTTACTATCCCGGGAGGGCAAGTTCAACGCCCGGGTACTACAGCTAGTTCATAATAAATTTATAACAAAATTATATAGGTGACATTCATATTTTTGCACCTTATAGCCAATACCACCTCTCCTCTAAAACATATTGTACAAATAGAAGAGAGCCAGTGTCACGATGACTCTGGGATAGCAGGGAACCGGAGCTCCTAACTGTCCCTCAAGCTAGGGGACCCTATGCTATCATAAACCTCAGGGATACTCCTGATGGTGGAGAGGCCTGAGTCTTCTTTCTGGCCCTGCTCCTGATCAATTCTGATCTCATTCCCCCCCTCCCCTTAGCCCCACGGACAGTAGTGTGATGAAACCCAAAGATAAAGATAGCCAAGGGAAAAGCAAGACTTTGTCACACTTCATGCACACATAAAGGTTAAGAACCTTAAGAGACTCAGGAGGAAAAAGAAGAGCAGGAAGGAAGCTACAAAACAACTTAGGTAAACTCCACAACCGCACCAATAAGCACAACTTTCACCAGAAAGTCTGGGACACTAAACTTCACAGACCAACAAAGACAAACTATAGCTGGCATGGGTGGACGGATTCAACCAGTATAAATAGGAGGGGAGCAAATGGGATAGGCCTCTCTACAACATGTGATCAAAGGAACAAGCAGACCAGCAGAGATTAACACCAGAAAAACCATTGGGTGGAGTGTCACAATCTGTAATCTGAACAGAGCCCAAACCTGCCATGGCAGTCGGCGAAATTTGTGCAAAACTCCATGTGACAGCCAGATTTACTATTTATCCAATAACGATGATCTAGATGATTTAGAGGAAAGCAAAAAAGAAGAACATAAGGCAGGTGCTAATTTCCCCATATTAGGGGAAAAACTCTTGTCTTGACTACACATACGGCAATCAGACTAGTCCCCTGGATCAACAGCCCATCACAGAATCTTGTGCCCATAACTAGTGATGGGCAGACCCGAACTGTAAAAGTCCGGATACGCACATGTTCAGAAGAACCAGAGCGGCGACCTCAGGGCCAGAGTTCTCAGGTAACTCCAGGTAACGATCCGGGTCCAGCCACTCTGGTAATAGAAAAAAAAAAATAAAATAGGAATAAAGCAAGCAATTCATACTTACCGGTCTCCACACGTTTGTACACTGCTTTCGGGCCGCTCATACTACTTCTGGGGCAACTCATTATCTTCATGCATAGGCACTGCTTTCCCCGCCCACTGGCAGTTCCCATGTCTCTGAATGGTTGCAGTCAGACAGCGCCCCCAGCCTGTATGACAGCGTCTGACTGCTTTCAATCAGAGGTGCTGTCTGCATCTAGATTGGTGTAAAAACAAATAAATTAAAATATTGGCGTAGGAACCCCCCATATTATGATACCCAGCCAGCCTCTACCAATCCCTTAAGTGCTGCAATCGATATCGATAGCAGCACTTAGGGGTTTAAACAGCAACGGATGGCACGGGGACCATCCCTGGCTGTGAGACCTGGGATTCGGCTGTTGAGAAAGCCGAGTCCCCAGCGGTGATTCGGCTGTTGAGAAAGCCGAGTCCCCAGCGGTGATCGCACCAGCCACATCTACTGCGCACCGACGATCGCCAGGACATATACGTCCTTGGTCAGTAAGTACTTCCAATTTAGGATGTATAGATACATCCAAGATCATGAAAGGGTTAAGTAAAAAAAAAAAACATTTGGTTTGTGTCACCTTTATCTAACCCCAGTGTTTTTGTAGAGCAAACTAGCAGTTTCTATTGGTATAATTTTAGGGTACATGCGACTTTTTTATTGCTTTTTACTTCCTATTGTGGGGAGTAGCAAGGACACTTTTTTACAATGTTTACCATGTGTTTTAAATAAATTTATATGTAGATGTCACAAAGAGACTACCGGGTTTTCACCAGGAACTCCCGGTGAGCGCCGGAACACACAGGGTACACAATACCATGGTGAGTCCCGGCGCACCAGAGGGAGGGGAATGGGGTCACCTCCTGCCACTCATCTGAGGCTGACCCCTGCGCTCCCAACTTCCCTATACGGATCTTTCCCCCCCATCTCCGATTACGTGCCTAGACCCTCGCTTGCCTTGAACTCACCCTGGCTAGTGAGAAGGCCGGCAAGAGGACTAGTCTTACCACTGCAATAATACAATACAATAAAAGGGAGACAGAAGGGGAAAATAGACACAAAAGGAAAACACTCCAAGCTCCTCCAATGCAGCTAATCACCACAGCTGCAACTGTCCTCAGCTCTTCCATAAGTTAGCTTCTTCCAAAGTGGTCAGGGGTCAGGTGGTAAGACACTTGACTTTTTAGAGCGAAGTGGAGAGGTCACAAAGGAGCTGCACCTAGGATTAGGTCTACAAAGGACATCCAGATAGGAAAGAGTCCTTATCCCTAGAGTACTAAAAGCAAGTAGATTTCACTCAAATACAAGTACTAGATCTGCGAGAATTAAGGAGTTGTGACCTTTTGATCCCAGACTCGCCAGAGGTCTCCCCAGATCGGGACACACTCATGACAGTAGATAGATGAGGCTTTTATGGATGCGATGATACCAAATACATTTTTATTTTATTTTAAGAGCTCATTTAGATGTCCATCCACATTAGTTCGATATCAGATCTCAATGTATGGACTAGCCATGAGTCTCCCAACGGAAGTGTGACAGCTTCATATATTTCTATGAGGCTATGACACTTTGGTTAGGAGAGCCACGGCCAGCCAGTCCATGCATTGAGGTCCGAGATTAGACCGATGTGCATGGATGTCGGAATTAGTCCGAAGAGAGAAAAGGGGACTGATATAAAAAAAATATTTTTCCCAAATTGTATTTTTTATTTTATTTTTTTATTATTAATTATATTATTATTATTGTTTATTATTTTATTTTTCCCAAATTTTCTAACCATATTTTAAAACAGTTTTTTTTTTTTTACATCACCTCCCGGAATAGTATCACTAATGTCTGCCCCCCTGCCGTCTTCTCTTCCCGGCACCGCTCCACCATCTCGATGTAAGTCTATGAGAGTCTCCTTAGATTTTCAGTTAAGCTATATGTGCATGCTGCAGTTTTTTCTGCACACAAACTGCAGCCAAATCTGTACCTTGCCACAGAGAGCTTGGAAGTGTAAAAATCAACCGCTTGTAATGATGGTGCATTTTTGCCTCAATTTTACCACGTTTTTTTTTTTAATCAACTTTTTATTTTTGAAAAAAGATTTTAAACAAGTTTTACAGTAAATCAGAAACAGATAGACATGGAAAGAAGACCTTTCCCAGGTATGCCGTTACATACATTATGCAATACACAGATGTAATATCGGGTAGAAAAAAGGGGGGGAGAATCCCCCAGCACACTTCGGCCTTGGAAAGGGGAAAGAAATCAACACCACTTATTCAGGCTCAAATCTGGAACGTATTTCCAAAATCATCCCACAGAGACCATATCTTTACAAATCCATCCATTGTGTTGTGGAGCTGGGCCGTCAATCTCTCCATATTTCTCACGTCTTTTATCCTAGCATAAAGATCTGAGATTGACGGCGGTGCTACCCTCTTCCAGAATAATGATATTAGACATTTGGCAGCGGTGAGAATATGCAAGAGAAGCTTTAATTCAGATTTGCTTAAAGACGAAGGGAGAGCGTTTAGTAAATATACCACCGGATCCCTACTCAGATTTCTACCTACCAATCTACCCATCAGGGACTCGACCCCCTCCCAAAAACCACCGATAGCTGGGCATGTCCAGAATATATGATATAAAGAAGCTCCCCCATGTCCACATCTCCAACATTCATCTGGATAGGAACGGTTGAACTTATGCAAAAGCTCTGGAGTGTGATACCATGTCATAAGGACTTTGACTTGGTTCTCCTTATAGAGAGTGCTGACTGAGGACCGAAATGTCCTAGTCCATATCACCGACCAGAGTGCTTCTGATATAGGTCGACCGATCCAGCCCTCCCATCTCTTCATATATGTGTGCTTTACTATCTCTAAAGAGTTCCCTCTTGCCAATATGTTGTAGATGGCTGAAATCAAACCCTTAGTTGAAGTGCGCCCCGAGCAGAGGGCCTCAAAAGTTGAGGGACGACATGACGCCATCTGCCCTCTAATGGTCGAGAAGAAATGCGCTATCTGTTGGTATGAGAAATGGAGGTAGAGAGGTAATCTGTACTGGTGTCGTAGGTCTGAGAATGTCTTTAATTTTACGGTGACTGGGTTAACAATGTCACGGAAACAGTACAAGCCCGCCTTTGCCCACTGCCCCATCACCCCCGGGCTCATGCCCTGTGTCAAGTGTGGAGTGAACAGGAAGGGAGTGAGTAGGGAAGACTGCATTGCCAGTTGGAACTTTATCCTGCATTGCCGCCACAGCTCCCTTATAAATGCCATTGGGCCTAAAAGATCTCTCGAATGAGTTTCACTAGGGCGGCCCCAGATTAGAGAGCTTGGGTGGAAAGGTGCCATCCAGAGCTTCTCAATCTCCGTCCATTTATTATATGCTGGCAGGGTTGTCCAAGAGGCCAGAGTACGTAAATGAGAGGCATAATAATAGAGTATAAGATTCGGGCACGACAGACCCCCTCTTGAACGTGGTGCGCACAAGACTGAGTCTGGGATGTGATGCCTCCCCGAGTGCCAGATGAATTGCATAAGCATTGACTGGACTCTTTTCAACACCCCCATAGGGACTCGTACCGGGAGTGTTTCGAACAGGTACAGAAATTTCGGGATTATTGACATTTTAATTGTGGCTATTTTGCCTAGAAAAGAGATCTGCAGGGAAGACCATTTCTTTAGGCTATTTTCAACGTCTCGAATCAAGGGTGGGAAATTTGTCTGATATATTGTTTTGTAGCTGGGGGTTATTTTAACCCCTAAGTATCGTAGAAAGTCCGAACACCAGGAATACTTAAAATTTTGCTTAAGGGACCGCACTTTACCTTCCGGGATGTTAATGGGTAATGCCTCCGTTTTATCTGAGTTAAGTTTATATCCCGAGAACCTAGCATACTGGGCTAAGACTGCATGCAGGTTTGGCAGTGAGACAACAGGGTTAGTCAGGGACAACAAAACATCGTCCGCAAATAAAGCCACCTTAAAGGATTTTTCCCGAACTTTGACCCCCATAATATCTGGGTTAAGCCGAATTTGAGCTGCCAGCGGTTCAATGCTAAGGACATATAAAAGAGGGAACAGTGGGCATCCCTGCCTCGTTCCATTTCTGATAGGGAGGAATTCTGAGTGAGCGTGAGGGAGGCGAATTGTTGCTGCCGGACACGAGTATAAGCCTCTTAATGCAGAGACAAATGGCCCCGACAGTCCGAAATGGCCCAACACAGAAAATATGAAGGACCAGTCCAGCCTGTCAAAGGCCTTCTCCGCATCTAGGCTTAGAAGCAGAGCCTCCACTCCCTCCCTGTTCACCACCTCCACCAAGTCCAGAATCCTACGTGTGTTATCTCCCGCCTGACGGTAGCGAACGAACCCAACCTGGTCTTTATGGACCAAGTATGGGAGCCAATTATTTAGACGTTCAGCTGAGAGTTTAGTAAATATCTTGAGGTCCGAATTTAAGAGGCTAATCGGGCGGTAGCTCGCACACTCCATCGGGTCCTTACCGGCTTTGGGAATAATAGTTATATAGGAATGTAGGAATGTATTTGGAATGTCTACACCCTCCATGAACAGATTGAAGAGGTGTGTTAGGTGAGGAGACAGCTCCTCTACAAAAGTCTTGTAGTATAGGTAAGTGAACCCATCAGGACCCGGGGCTTTATGACCTGGCAGGTCTTTGATCACTTGTTGTATCTCATCTGGGGATATTTTCCGATTGAGTTCTTCCACTGCCTCTTGGGATAACTTTGGGAGGTGACAGGTGGCCAAGTAATCATTCACTATTTTTGCTCTGTCTGGTTGGGACATTGGAAATGGCGAGGGGATAGAGTACAATGATGTGTAGTAAGCTTGAAACAATTGGGCCATTTTTGTGGGGTCATATTGAGGAATACCCAAAGTGTCCTTTATCGCGCAAGGGGCAGTAGCCATCGTTTGGTCTCTAAGCTTTCTGGCTAACATCGTGTGCGGTTTATTCCCATATTCATAATATTTCTGGTGGGAGTACCGGAGAAGTTTTTCTACGTGACCCTGCGTAATCTCTTTTAATTTAGATCTCAGGTCTATCACTTTTTTCAGGCGAATCCTAGAGGGACAGGTACAGAGCTGTTCCTCTGCTGCACGTAGATCCTTTTCATATTGGCGATAGAGCTGTTGAGAATCCTTTTTAATCCTAGAGGAGAGGGCTATGCACTCCCCCCTAATAACTGCCTTGTGGGCTTCCCATATCAGCGGGAAGGATGGAGGTGACTGAGAGTTTTCCGTAAAATAATTCTGTATGGCCCGTCGGAGGGACTCTCTAGAGGAAATGTTAGTTAATAAAGATTCATTAAGTCTCCAGTGGGTTCTCTTTAAAGGGGCAGTTGTCAGGTTCAGAAATATCGATACGGGGGCATGGTCCGACCAGGTGATGCTACCAATCTGTGCCTGCTGAAGTGCTCTAAGTGTGGGGATATTGACAAAGAAGTAGTCTATTCGACTATGTGAGTTGTGCGGATGTGAGAAGAAGGTGTATTGTCTTGCTGTTGGGTTGTCTATTCTCCAGAGGTCATACAATTGGTGTTTACGGATCAGCCTGCGGAAACCAACAGATAATTGTGATGGTCATCTTACGGGATGTGAGAGTGCATGCATTTTATCAGCATTCTCCGAGAACACCATGTTAAAATCCCCTCCTACAATGTGTATGGCCCCACGGTCTGCTGAAAGACGCGCCAAGACAGATGAAACAAATTTAAGCTGATTGACGTTAGGGGCATATAGGTTACAGAAGATTATCCGTTTCCCATTCAAAGTTCCCTTGACAATCAGACAGCGGCCTAACGGATCTGCCTCACACTTGCCCACTTGAAATGGGCAGGTGCGGGAAATCAATATGGCCACCCCCGCTCTCTTCTTTGAGTTAGTGGCTGAAAAGGATTGAGGAAACCAATGGCGGGCAAAGCTAAAAGACCCTTTGTTTGTAAAGTGTGTTTCTTGCAGGAACACTACTGCCGCCCTTGACTTCCGCATCTCCTGGAGGATCAGCCTCCTCTTCACATCAGAATTCAACCCCTTCACATTAAGACTCATAATCTTCGCCATCTCATGACCTCTAGATGTGCTCGTGTGGAGGCTAATATCTGAGACTTTCGTTTAGTGTGCGTGGCAGGTGATCCCCCTGAACCCCTCTGTGATATAGCAGATATAATTTGATAAGTTGCATACCTGTGGATCTTATCAAGACCTAAAATAACAAATTCAAACATAACTATGTTCAACTATAAAAAAAGGAACTTTCAGTTATGAGATAAGTATACGGCAGTCGAAACTAACCGCCCACTATCCCAATACCAGAGCCGACTTATATTTACTCAGAGTAGAGAGTAATACACTGGATATTACCTGCACTATAAACTAGAGTGCGAAAAAATTTAGTACGACTCTGCCAGTGGGTAGGTGGCAAAACTCCACAAGTCTGGCACACTGGCCCCAATCCCCCCCCCCCCCCGGGATCATCTAAAACGGAGAAATCACGAAGACATGGAGAACTATATAGGTAAACCCATTAGGACGAAGTAACTTCTACAGGTAACCATAAGTTTACATGAGAGCTTAGTCAAGTAGGTTCTTCATCCCTCGAACTCTTGGAGCGTCGTTTGCGCGACGTAGTAGCCGGTTGCCAGGTCTGAGGAAGTGGCGGCATCTGCTGGGGCATACTCCAATCTGGCAAATCTGGAAGAGGAAGGTCGAAGGCCCGGCAAAAAGGCTCAAGATCAGCGGGGGCCCGAAGGCAGGCCTGCGTCTCTCCTCGCCGTGCAGTGAGGCTAAACGGAAACCCCCATCTATAGAGAATGTTATTATCCTTCAAAGACGAGAGTAGTGGGCGGAGGGCCTTCCTCTGCTGGAGTATTAACAACGAAAGATCTTGGAATAACTGGATTTTGGTACCTCGGTACATCACTTGTTTTGGCGGTCGTGCTTTAAACATTAATTCTTCTTTAAGTTGAAAGTCAGTGATATGGCAGATAATATCCCTTGGGTTCCCTTTCAGATTTTTAGGGCGTAAAGCCCTATGGGCTCTATCTATGGGAATTGGATGGTCAGAAGGTTGCTGCAGAAGTGAGTTGAATATAGTATGCAAAATTGTTATGACGTCCTCCTTTGCTTGGGACTCGGGTACGCCTCTGACCCTTATATTATGGCGTCTCCCTCTGTTGTCCAGATCCTCAATATGACGCTGCAGCTCCCTTATGAGGTCAGCCTGAGAGGAGGTTTGGGACTGGAGGTGACGGATGGTTGTTCTAGCTTCCGTATGGTCATTTTCCAGCTGGTTTATTCTTTTAGAGATGGAAATGACATCCTGCCGGACTGCTGCTATTTCTGATCTACAGGCATGTTTAACCTCAGAAATGAGTGTTTGAAAGTCCTTCTTGGTAGGGAGCTGTTGGACATGTTCCCACCACTCAGCAGGCAGGCACACAGGTTGTGTGATGGAAAGGCTGGCTCCTGCCCTCTCCTGGGCCCTCTGCCTGGTGTTATCTACCCCTGGATGATCGGAGGGGGACCCGGGGCTCTGAAGTCCTGGGCCCTTTGTTACTTTGTGGGGTCTTTGGGGCCTAGGGATGAGAGTCTCATTATGCAGCATTGGTGGTTCCAGTGGAAAAGACAGGGAGTCACTAGCCGGCACTGTATCACTGTCCCATGGTGGTCTAGGGACTCCAGCACTCTGCATGGCCTCATATGTGCCCCCTAAAGCCTCCTCGCTGCCTCCTGCCATATCCTCCATTCCTTCACATCTTCTGCCCTCCAGTCCCTGCTCCCCTACGCCCCACTCTGTGCCACTCACTGCACGCAGTGTGGCGTCCACGTGGGCCGCGGGGCTCCAGCCGCCGCCACGCTCCAGCACCTCCAGAGGGGGGAGGGGCGGCATTATCTCCACCGTCCTCACTTGGCTCCCAGGGCTCGTTTCTAGGGAGAGCGGCGGTCGCTCACCTGACCTTGGAGATCGGGGATACTCCGGGTCGTCCGGCTCACCGCTTCCACGTTCCTGCTGGGCCCCAGGTAAGTCCCCGCGCGTCTTCCCCGCCGCCGCCATTTTGACCGCGATGGGAGCCTCCATCCCGCCGTCGCTCACTGGATCCCGCTCTGCAATCCCTCTGCCCCCTGCAGCACGTACCGGCAGTCCCCGTACAGTCTCCTCTGCTGCTGCTGTCGGGCGAGGGGAGAGATGCTGAGTCACCTCTCCGGCTCGGGCCTCCTCTTGCTCCTGCTCGCCGGGCTGCTCCCTTGTTAGGTAGGAGTCCAGGGTGAACGCTGCTGGGGTCCCGGGGGGTCTTTAGACATCTTTGGGGGCTTCTTCTTCCCCATTTCGGATCCTCCAAGCTGGTATAAAAGTGCTGTTTATGATCCCGGGCGAAGGAGCTCAGGCCTCAGGCGTCCTGCCTCATGGAGTTCCAGACACGCCCCCTTTTACCACGTTTTTGCCGCGATTATGTTAATGTTTTTTTAAAGGAGAAACAAAATATTATAGGATAGGATAATTGATAGCTAGAATAGACAGAAAAAAATAGATAGAAAGAATAGATAGATAGAAAGAACATATAGAATAGATAGAAAGAAAGAACATATAGAATAGATAGAAAGAAATAGCAGAATAGCTTGATAGAGGAATAGATAGCTTGTCTAGCTGTGTTTTTCAGTTTTGGGGGGGGAAAAAAATGACAGATTCCACCCCCCATTTTTCATATCCAGCACAGGAACAGCAGCAGCTCCGGGCTGCAACCCTCAGCTGTCTGCTGTATCTTGGCTGATTATCAAAAATAGATGGGATTCCACACTTTATAAAAAAAATAAATAAATAAATATTTGATTTATTTAAAAAAAAAAATAAACAAAAAAAAAAAATGATGTGGGGTCCCTCCCATTTTTCTAAAACCAGGCAGGCTACAGCACATAACTGGAGGCTGATATTATTAGGGTAGGAAGGGTCATCGTTATTTGACCCTTTCCAGCCTAGCAATAGCAGCCCACAGCCGCCCCAGAAGTGGTGCATCCACAAGACCAATTCTGGCGCTGGACCCAGCTCTTTCCGTTTCAGTGGTGCAGTGGCAATCGGGGTAATAAGGGGTGTGAGACTGTGACCGGGGTTATCTATGATGGCCGGTATGTCTCGCCCCGGTTGTGCTCACTCCATGATAGAAAGTAGATCCACTCCAGGGTTAATGCTGTTTTTCCCTACAGGGTTAATGCTGTTTCCCTACAGGCTGAAGGAAGGGTTAAATGCAGGTGTGCCGGGTGTGAGGGAGTGATCAGAACTCCCTGAGCTCTCTGCTGGAGAGGCACATGTATATTATTGTGGACTTTTGTTTGGATTAAACCGTGTGCTGTGAACCTTAATGCCTGGATCCCGTGTCTTCTGCTGCGCAGCGACCACGCTACCTCACATATGGTGGAGAATGCGGGCATGCCAGCCCGGTGAGGTGTAGCATCCATCCCTGGTGACCCGGTAGCACATGTCCTGGATTCGAGCGGCTATATTACAGCCCAAACCCGGTGACGCCATGGAGGACATACTAAAGCATTTGGCTCAGGCTAATGCACAGCAACAACAGGCTAATGCACAGCAGCAACAGACCAATGCACACCTGCTCCAATCCTTGAAATCGCAGGAACAAAGACACCAAGAACAGCTGGTTCAGGCCAATGCACGTCAGCAGCAAGCCTTGCAATTGCAGGAACAAAGACATCAAGAACAGATGGTTCTCCTGGCCAAGTCGATCCGTGCCGGACCGGCAGCAACAACCCCGGGACCGGGTGACGACGGCAGCGTCCGGAAAGCGGTGAGACAAGCGTTGCAAAAGATGACCCCGGGGGATGATGTGGAAGCGTTCCTGGCGGTGTTTGAGCGGGTGGCCGAGCGGGAAAAGCTGCCGACCCCCCAGTGGGCTGAGGTATTGTCGCCCTATCTGACGGGGGAACCCCAAAAAGCGTACCTGGACCTCTGTACCGAGGACGCCATTGACTATGTGAACCTGAAAGCCGAAATACTGGCTCGGTTGGGGGTGAATACCTATGTACGGGCTCAGCGGGTAAATCAGTGGTTCTATGAGGAAGCCAAACCCGTACGCTCCCAGGCCTATGACTTGTTGCATCTTGTAAAAAAGTGGTTGCAGCCTGACACTCTGAGCCCGGCGCAAATGGTGGAAAGGGTAGTAGTGGATCGTTTTGTGCGCACTTTACCCGTCACCATTCAACGGTGGGTAGGACAGGGTGACCCGAGTACCCTCGACCAATTAGTGTCCCTGGTAGAGCGGCATGTGGCTACGCAGGACTTGATACGGGACACTGAGACTTTGCGTACCGCCCGTCGGTCCGGCCCCTCCAAGCCTAGGGCCAAGGACCCACCACTGACAACGGTGCAGGAGTCCCCTACCGTCCTGTCTGAGGCCGCGGCCGCCATTCCTGAGGTCCGGAAGGTTCTGTACCCTAAACGACAACCCGTCAAGGGGGTTTCCGTCCCCATTAGATGTTGGCGATGCCAGCGGGTGGGACATATGGAGGCCCAGTGTCGACTCACCACGGAGCCCATGGATTGTGGGGTTACCCGGCGGGGTTCAATGTATACTCAGGTGGTGTGTACCTCTGACCTGGTCTCCCCAGAGACGGAGCCCCACTTGTGCCAAATACAGGTGAATGGATGTCCGGTTACAGGATTGTTGGATTCCGGAAGCTTAGTGACCCTTGTGCGATCCACCTTGAGGGCTAAAGTAAAGGCCACAGGACGTACCGTGGGGGTGGTTTGCATACATGGGGACCGCCGAGACTATCCCACAGGGATTGTCACCATCACAGCACCTTGCGGTCAGGTGCAACATGAGGTGGGACTTCTTAACACTCTTCCCTATGACGTGATCCTAGGAAGGGATCTGCCCTATTTCTGGACTTTATGGAAGGGACCCCCTAAGTCTCCTCAGGTATTGGTCAGTCCGGGACCTGAGCCCTACAATCCTGAATCCGGGACACCTGCCGTAGGGGTCCCCATGATAGGGACAGAATGTGAACCCGATAGGTCGCCCCTAGAAGTATTGGCAGGAGAGGCTGAGACGGTCGAACCCATCCCGGAGTTGGAGGCGTCCCCGGATACGTTTGGGACTGCCCAACTCCAGGACCCTACATTAATACATGCCCGGAGTCGGGTGACAGTAATTGACGGGGTGGCACAGCTGCCCGGTGCCCAGGTAAGGTACCCCCATTTCGCTCTTAAGCAGGATTTACTCTACCGGGTAGATGAAATACGGGGCGTGGGGGTAGAGCAGTTGGTGGTGCCCCAGCCGCATCGCCGGCGGGTCCTCGACTTGGCTCATAAACACCTGATGAGTGGCCACCTAGGGGTCAAGAAAACGCAGGAGCGAATATTGCAAAGGTTCTATTGGCCCGGAGTCTTTGGGGAGGTAAAACGGTTCTGCGAAACCTGCCCGGAGTGTCAGCTTACCGCACCCCTGACCCATTTTCGCAGTCCGTTGGTACCGTTACCCATTATAGAAGTCCCTTTTGAACGGATAGGGATAGATCTGGTGGGGCCCCTCGTAAAGTCCGCTCGAGGGCACCAACACATCCTAGTGATCGTTGACTATGCCACCCGGTATCCCGAGGCGATACCTCTCAGACATACTGCAGCAAAGCTTATAGCTCGGGAGTTGTTTGCTGTGTTCTGCCGTGTGGGATTGCCCAAGGAGATCCTTACGGATCAGGGGACCCCATTCATGTCTAAAGTGACCAAAGAGCTATGCCGGCTACTCCAGATCAAGCAGTTGCGTACGTCTGTGTATCATCCTCAAACGGACGGTTTAGTCGAGCGTTTCAATAAAACCCTGAAAACCATGCTCAAAAGGGTGATCTCAAAAGACGGGAAAGACTGGGATATGATGCTTCCCTATTTGATGTTTGCCATCCGTGAGGTGCCACAGGCATCCACGGGGTTTTCGCCTTTTGAATTGTTATACGGGCGACATCCCCGGGGATTGTTGGACCTGGCAAAGGAAACATGGGAGCAAGAGCCCACCCCCCATAAAAGTGTGATTGAACACATTTTGGGTATGCAGAACCGCATAAGCGCGGTCATGCCAATTGTGAAGGAGCATTTACAGGAGGCTCAGGCCGCGCAAAGCGGCCGCTACAATAGACAAGCCACCGTGCGGACCTTTAAACCCGGGGATCGGGTGTTGGTATTAATCCCCACAGCGGAGAGTAAATTCCTGGCTCAGTGGCACGGCCCCTACGAGATAAAGGAAAGAGTCGGGGTGGTCAACTATAAAGTATTGCAGCCCGGTAGGCGGAAACCTGAACAAATATACCATGTCAACCTATTAAAACCTTGGCAGGAACGGGAAAGCCTGATGGCTGTTTTTTCCCCATCTCCCTCCTCTTCGGGTCGTTCACATCCGGCTCCAGCGACCTCTGGAGAGGACGAACCGGAAGTAAGGATTGGAGAAGCCCTCACCAAGACTCAGAGGCGAGAGGCCAGACGGTTGGTTCAGCAGAACCCCGATGTCTTCTCCGAGCTGCCCGGTAGGACCAGTCTGATACGACATGATATTGTCACCGAGCCCCACCTGAAGGTACGCCTGAAGTCATACCGGGTACCGGAGGCTCGACGACAAGCCATATCGGAGGAAGTAAAGACAATGTTACGCCTGGGGGTCATCGAAAAATCCCGGAGTGAATGGGCTAGTCCGATTGTCCTAATACCAAAACCCGATGGCTCCTTAAGGTTCTGCAATGACTTTAGGAGATTGAACGAAATATCAAAGTTCGATCTCTACCCCATGCCCCGGGTGGATGAGCTGATTGATAGGCTGGGACAGGCGCGATATTTTACCACGCTCGACCTGACCAAGGGGTACTGGCAGGTGCCACTGACGGAGTCCGCCAAGGAGAAAACAGCTTTTGTTACGCCGGAGGGTCTCTTCCACTATGTTGTCTTGCCTTTTGGGTTGCATGGCGCTCCGGCCACGTTCCAGAGGTTGATGGACTTAGTGCTGGAACCCCACCAGGCGTATGCATCAGCGTACCTTGACGACATCATTATTTACAGCTCCGATTGGCAGACCCACTTGGAACAGGTACAAGCGGCGGTGGACGCGCTTCGAACAGCCGGATTGACAGCCAATCCCAAGAAATGTGCGTTGGGACTCACAGAAGCCCGCTACTTGGGCTACGTGATAGGCCAAGGAGTGATTAAGCCCCAAATTAACAAGGTTGAGGCGATCCAGAAGTGGCCTAGACCCCTGACCACGAAGCAGGTTAGGGCTTTCCTGGGTATCGTGGGGTACTACAGGAGGTTTGTAAAGGATTTTGCGGGACTATCAGCCCCCTTGACGGACCTTCTCAAAGGCAAGAAGTCCGTCATGGTGCGCTGGACTCCGCAGGCCGAGGACTCCTTCCGGGCCCTGAAGGGGGTCCTGTGCGGACAGCCCGTTCTTGTACACCCTGATTTCCGGAAGGAGTTCATAGTGCAGACTGACGTCTCAGAGGTCGGCCTGGGGGCAGTGCTGTCTCAGGTGGTTCAGGGGGAGGAACACCCCGTCACCTTCTTAAGTAGGAAGCTCACCCCTCCCGAGCGGAATTACAGCGTAGTGGAGAAGGAGTGCCTGGCGATCAAGTGGGCCTTGGAGTCCCTACGCTATTACCTGCTGGGACGGCAGTTTCGCTTGGTGACGGATCACTCTCCACTGGTCTGGATGAGGTCCGCCAAGGAACGGAATGCCCGGGTTACCCGGTGGTTCCTTTCTCTGCAGAACTTCCGGTTTACGGTTGAACACCGGGCCGGTAGGTTGCAGGGCAACGCCGATGCCTTGTCCCGCGGCCCGTGTTTGATGGCGGGAGTTCAACCCCGCTCGCTTGAACTGAGGGGGGGGGTATGTGAGACTGTGACCGGGGTTATCTATGATGGCCGGTATGTCTCGCCCCGGTTGTGCTCACTCCATGATAGAAAGTAGATCCACTCCAGGGTTAATGCTGTTTTTCCCTACAGGGTTAATGCTGTTTCCCTACAGGCTGAAGGAAGGGTTAAATGCAGGTGTGCCGGGTGTGAGGGAGTGATCAGAACTCCCTGAGCTCTCTGCTGGAGAGGCACATGTATATTATTGTGGACTTTTGTTTGGATTAAACCGTGTGCTGTGAACCTTAATGCCTGGATCCCGTGTCTTCTGCTGCGCAGCGACCACGCTACCTCACAGGGGTTAATGGCAACCCACAGCTTCCACTAAGTCCTAGATTAGTGATGGCAGCTGCCTATGAGACCCAGCCCTATCACTAGTCTGTAAGTGAAAGTAAATAAACACAAACCCCCAAAAATCCTTTATTTGGAATAAAAAACAAAAAGCACCCTTTTTCACCACTTTATTAACTCCCAAACACCGTTGCAGGTCCGAAGTAATCCACACGAAGTCCCACGGCGATTCACCTCTGCTACATCCCTGTCCTGTCACAGCGAGCCTCATAGAGCATGACTGCCAGCTGTGAGTGCAGACAGAGCCGCTCGATCAGAATGAACTCGGGTGAACCCCTGATGCCACACCTGCGGGCTACGTAGTACGGCGTGTGTCGTGGCAGTGACATTACGCATTAACCGCTGTGAGGTTCAGGCTGTGACTTAAGTGAGCCGTGCTATCAGTGGTGATATCACCCAGGTGAGTCCTCCACCGGCGGCTCACTTCAGTCGCGGCCTGGAGGACTCCAGCTGTGACCGCAAATCACCCAAGTGATGTCAACGCTGATCACGCAGCTCACTTCAGTCATTCGGGTGATTTGGTGTGACGGGTGGAGGACTCCAGCTGTGGCCGCGGCTAACCTGAGTGGCATCCCCGCTGATCGCGTAGCTCACTTCAGTTGCTGCGTGGAGCTCACAGCGGACAGTCATTTTCTATGGTGGTCGCTGTGAGGGTCAGATGTAGCAGTACTGTAAGCATGGCGGGACCTCGTGTGGATTACGTCAGACCTGCAGGGGTATTATTGGGGTTAATAAAGTGGTGAAAGAGGGTGTTTTTTTGCCTTTTATTTCAAATAAAGAAGTTTTGGGGTGTTTGTGTTTATTTACTTTCCTAGATTAATGATGGGGTGTCTCAGACGCCTGCCATGACTACTCTAGGACTTAGTGGCGCTGTGGGCTGCCATTAACTCCTCCTCATTACCTTGATTGCCACTGCACCCGGGTATTCGGGAAGAGCTTGGAAAAGTGGCGGGACTCACATCTAATGGATGCGGCATTTGTGGGCAGCTGCTGGCTGATATTTTTAGGCTGTGGAAAGCCTAATAATCATAGACCTCCCCAGTCTGAAAATACCAACCCCCAGCTGTGGGGCTTTATCTTGGCTGGGTATCACATTTTTTTTTTAATTATTTATTTTTCTGTACGTTATAAACCCTCCCACTGGCACTTGTGATTGGTTGCAGTCAGACAGCTGTCAGTGTGGGGGCGTGTCTGACTGCAACCAATCAGAGACGCCCATGAGTGGAGGAAGCAGTGAATATGTATCAGCCTAATGAGCAGCCGGCTCGGGAAGAACAAAGGGCTTCCGTGGATACAGTGTGACAGCCGCCCCAGTGATCAGTGAGTATGTAGCACTTGGAGAGAGAGAGACCGACATGTCAAAATCACTCCAGCATTGATTTTGTCATTCTGGAACTAAGTTGGTGAGCTGCGTTTTTGGTGACAATACCGTGGGTAAAACGTATGCAAAATGCAAACAATTTGTAACCGTGCGTTTTACCATCTGTTTTTCAACACCTGATTGATTTCAATGGGTGACAAAAGTTGACAAAAATGCATGAAGAATGAATATGCTGCTTCTTTTTTTGTCACAAAATGTCAAAAAAACTGCTGACAAACTGCAAGTGCGCACAAAAAAGTAGGATTTTTGTGTACTCACCGTAAAATCTCTTTCTCTGAGTCTTCATTGGGGGACACAGGACCATGGGGTTATGCTGCTGTCACTAGGAGGCTGACACTAAGTAAACATAAAAAAGTTAGCTCCTCCCTAGCAGCATACACCCCGAGCCGGAGGCGGGCTCAGATCAGTTGGTGCACAAGCAGTAGGAGGAGTACCAGAATCACCATACATAAACACAAGTTGTAACTAAAACAATGCAGCCGTGCAAACAAGAGGTCTATGAACATAAGACCACTGAAAAAATAGCAGGCAAATGCAATTGAATCAACCAAAAAACCAAGCAGGGTGGGTGCTGTGTCCCCCAATGAAGACTCAGAGAAAGAGATTTTACGGTGAGTACACAAAAATCCTACTTTCTCTATCGTTTCATTGGGGGACACAGGACCATGGGACGTCCAAAAGCAGTCCCTGGGTGGGAATACCGAAAAACCCGCAGAGGCAGACAACAACAACCTCCCTCGGCGGGCTTGCACTATAATTGAATGCTGCCACCCTATTACAGGTGCGCAACTGCTGCCTGCAAGACCTTTCTCCCAAAAATAGCATCTGCCGATGCTTGGGTGTGAACGTGGTAGAACCTAGTAAAGGTGTGCAGGTTAGACCAGGTGGCGGCCTTGCAGACCTGGTCGGCCGACGCCTGATGCCTAATCGCCCAAGAGGCGCCCACTGCGCGGGTAGAGTGCGCCTTTACCCCCCGCGGCGGAGACTTGTCCCGAATCCGGTAGGCCTCTGATATGGCGGAACGGACCCATCTGGCAATTGTGGCCTTGGATGCCGATTCACCCTTCTTGGGACCAGAAGGGAGAACAAACAGACCATCTGACTTACGGAACGGCGCGGTCCTGGAGACATAAATTCTAAGTGCACGCACTAGGTCCAGGGTGTGCAAGGACCTCTCCAAGCTGTGAGAGGGGCCAGGACAGAAGGATGGAAGGATGATTTCCTCGTTAAGATGGAACGGGGAGACCACCTTTGGGAGAAAAGCGGGATCTGGACGGAGAACCGCTTTGTCCTGGTGAAAAATCAAAAAGGGGGAACGACAAGAGAGAGCTGCCAGCTCTGACGTCCTGCGAATAGAAGTGATGGCAACAAGAAACACCACCTTCCAAGACAGGTGAGACAGGGAAGATTCTCGCAAGGGCTCGAATGGGGAGCCCTGAAGTGACCCTAGGACTAGATTAAGGTCCCACGGTTCTAGAGGCCGACGGTACGGCGGTGCCAGGTGGGCTACTCCCTGGATGAAGGTCTTAACCTGTGAACGAGCGGCCAGTGGCTTCTGAAACAGGATTGATAACGCCGATATCTGGCCCTTTAGTGTTGCGAGCGAGAGACCCGCATCTAGGCCTGACTGCAAGAATGCCAACAGGGAAGGAAGGGAGAAGGCGAGAGGAGAAGAAATATTCTGCTCTTCACACCACCTGAAGAAAACTTTCCACGTGCGGTGGTAAATCTTTGATGAAGATGGCTTCCTGGCCCTAATCATTGTCTGAATCACTCTTGAGGAAAAACCAGCCTTAGCTAGAACCCAGGATTCAATGGCCAGGCCGTCAAATTTAGGACCTGTGAGTTCTGATGGAAGAGAGGCCCCTGCTGCAGGAGATCTGGACGGTCTGGAAGGCGCCACGGAGCGTCTGCGAGGAGCTGAGTTAGTTCCGCGAACCATGCTCGCCTGGGCCAGTCCGGAGCCACTAGGATGACCGGTATCCCTTCCACCTTGATCTTCTTGAGGACCCTCGGAATTAGAGGGAGCGGAGGGAAGATGTACGGGAGACTGAACTGGCTCCATGACAGGGTGAGGGCGTCGACTCCTAAAGCCAAGCGGTCGCGGCACCGCGCTACAAAGTGCGGAACTTGACGGTTGAACCGGGAGGCCATTAGGTCCACGTCCGGAACTCCCCATCTGTCGCAGATCTGGTTGAAGACTTCCCGGTTGAGGGACCATTCTCCGGAGGCGAGGCCTTCCCTGCTGAGGAAGTCCGCCGCCCAATTGTCCACGCCTGGGATGTGTACCGCTGAGATCAGGGAGTGATGACACTCGGCCCAGTGCAATATCTTCTTGACTTCTCGCATCGCCCCGACACTTCTTGTGCCGCCTTGGTGGTTGATGTACGCCACCGCCGTCGCATTGTCCGACTGGATCCTGACCGGGCAACCCTGTACTAGGTGCCGAAACTGCTGCAAGGCTAGCCGGATGGCTCTTATCTCCAAAATGTTGATCTGGAGACAACTCTCTCTCGGTGACCATCGGCCCTGCGCTGTGTGATGTCGAAACACTGCTCCCCAGCCCTGGAGACTGGCGTCGGTGGTCACTATCTTCCAGTGGAGCGGGAGGAAAGACCTCCCTGATGCGAGGTTGCGCTGATTGAGCCACCAACGGAGGGAGTTGCGGGTCTCCGGCGAAAGATGAAACCTGCGGTCCAGAGAAAAGGGAGATCTGTCCCACTTCTTCAGCAAGGCCAGCTGGAGTGGCCGGAGATGGAACTGTGCAAAGGGTACCGCTTCCATCGCCGCCACCATACGACCGAGGACTCGCATGCCGAACCTGATGGACACTTGGCGCTGACGCCGAAGAGCGCGGAGTCCTCGTTGTAGGGAGGAGATCTTCTCCTGTGTGAGGAAAACTCGCCCTTGGATGGTATCGAATACCATGCCTAAAAAGGTGATCCGACGGGCCGGGATCAGAGAGGACTTCTTCCGATTTATCAGCCACCCTAACCGTGAAAGGGTGTCGATCGTGACCTGAACCCCGAGACGACAGTCCTCGAAAGAAGAGCCCTTTATCAACATATCGTCCAAGTACGGGATGACCATGACACCCCTGGCATGCAGGACGGACATGGCAGCAGCCATGATCTTCGTAAAGACCCTGGGTGCGGATGCGAGGCCGAAGGGAAGAGCTGTGAACTGGAAGTGATCTTCCGCTATCGCAAAACGGAGGAACTGTTGGTGAGAGGTGGCTATCGGGACGTGAAGATAGGCGTCTTGAATATCCAGCGATGCCAGGAATTCGCCTACCTCCATGGACGCGATGACGGACCGGAGTGACTCCATTCGAAACGGCCGAGGTCTCACCGACCTGTTCAGAAGCTTTAGGTCGAGGACGGGACGGACAGAGCCGTCCTTTTTGGGGACCACGAAAAGGTTGGAATAGAACCCCTTGAAACGCTCTGCGGGAGGGACTGGTACCACGACTCCGGTTCGGAGGAGGGAGTCTATGGAGTGAAAGAACGCGCGAGCCCGCGCGGTAGACTCGGGAGGGCGAGATAGGAAAAAACGTCTCGGTGGCTTTGCCTCGAATTCTATTTTGTAGCCTGATGTGATGATCTCTCTGACCCAGGCATCGGCGGTCAGGGGGATCCACACATGCTGAAAACGAGACAGGCGCCCTCCCACAAGTCTGGCGCTGTTGCGCGCCGACCGCGAGTCACTTGGAGGAACGACGGCGGTAACCAGAAGAGGATCTCGTGGACTGGCGGGGGCGTGAACGCCAGGCGGGATTGGTCTTGAATGACGGGGTCTTCCTGTCTCTCGGAGGAGAGCGGCTTTTCCGCGGCTGGGGATTGGAGCTGAAGCTGCGAAAGGACCGGAAACGAGCGGTGGAGCGCCGATTCTGGAAGCGCTTGGGGCGCAATTGGGGGAGAGATGTACTCTTTCCTCCCGTTGCATCGGAGATCAGCTGGTCCAGCCTATCTCCGAAGAGACGCTCCCCTAGGAAGGGCAGGGAAGTTAGTGACTTCTTAGAGGCCGCATCCGCGTTCCAGGAGCGGAGCCAAAGGGCTCGACGGATGGCCACATTGTTGCTGGCGGCCTGGGTCGCGCAACTTGCAGACGCCAGGGCTGCATTGAGCAAGTACTCACCCGCGAGGGAAATCTGCGAGGCGATGGGAACCAGGTCCGGATTGGTAGGAATGGCGCGGAGAACGCCGCGTAGCGTGTCCGCCCAGGACATCAGGGCCTTCGCCACCCAAACCGAGGCGAAGGCCGGAGAGAGGGATGAGCCCGCTGCCTCGAAGGCGGAACGGGCCAACCTGTCAATAGTACGGTCCGTAGGATCTTTGAGAGACGTACCGTTAGTGAGTGGAAGGACTGTGTGAGAAGACAGGCGGGAGACTGGGGGGTCAACCACAGGGGAACCTGCCCAATCCTTTCGAAGACCCTCAGGAAAGGGATAATGCAAATCGATGGACTTACCGCTGGTAAATACCCTGTCCGGCTGTTGCCTGTGGCTGCGCAGTAACTCAGCGAATTCTGGATGTCCGCTGAATGTGTTCTGGGCCCGCTTCACCCGCTTAAAGGAGACCTGGGTGCTCTGGGAGGAGACTGGGTCCACCTGTACCTTCAAGGTCTGGTTTACTGCTTCTATCAGGCTATTTACCATGTGCCGAATATCGGCCGCCTGCTCTGAGTCCTGTAGGGGTACCGCATCGGAATCATCCTCGGAGCAGTCAGAAGCCTCCCTGGAGGACTGACGGTCTGGACCTGGGGATGAAGGTGAAACCTGGGAAGAGTCTGAGGACGAGACCCGGCGGGTCCGTTTCTGAGCAGCAGAGGAGGACCCTGCAACGGGGCTCACCTGCTCCGGGGGCAATTGCGCCGGGTCTGCGGGAATCTGGGCGAGCGTCGGCAGCAGGCGTAGAGCTTGCGCGATGGTCCGAGAAGCCTCAGAGAGGGAATCTACGGACTGGGACAGGGACGCTAGCCAGTCGGGGGGGGGCGGGACGCAGGGCCCTGCAGCATATGGCGCTGTGGCGTCTGCGGTATCAGAAGCGTCGGCCGCGGAGTCCTGCGGAGGCTGCGCGTCTGTAGAACAGACGGAGCATAGTGGGGCGTCCTGACCCTGGGAAAATTTGGAGCTGCAGGAGGAGCATGCAAAAAATAGTGCAAAGGGGGCCTGCTTGGATTGGGTGGGCTTAGCCTTAGGCATGGTGCACACAGGTACTCTCCCTGGTGGCTGCTAGGAAGGAGACAGGAGAGGGTTAACTCGTCCCTAAACTCAGAGAATGCTACCTAGTGAGGGCTACTCCTTAGGAGCAGAGCTTACCCAGGTCCTGCGTGCTGCCCACCAGTCCAGAAGTGGAGTCCAGGAATGAGCTGGCCAGAAAACTCAGAACGCCGGCGTGCTGCAGCCTCAGGGGACCAGAGGCAGGCTAAAATGGAGAGGGGACGCTGGAGGAGGCTGGGGGAGGAGCAGGATTCCGGCGCGAAAAGTCTGGAGGATTCACAGCCCCCACCATCTGCCAGGAGGCAGAGCAGTGGGAGGTACAGAGGGAGACGACCGGCGGCCAATAGCATGCAGCGGGGGCGTGGCTAGGACGCAGGAGCGACTAGGCCGAAGCCGGGGACTAAATTTATGGAGGGGGCCGGGGGAAAGAGCAGGGAAGTCGGATCCTACCTGCAATCGGCGGCGCCGGCTCAGCGATGGATGCGGTGCAGGCAGGGCTCCCTGGCCCTGCCTGTGAACAGCGCTGCTCGTCCAGGAAGGCTCCGGGGGAGAGCGTGCTGAAGGCAGGGTAGTAGGCATCATGATGGGGGTAGACAGCCCCCTATCAGGAGAAGGCAGCGTGACAGGGCCCCATCTATCACAAACGCTGCTGAGGTTCCATCCCTGCTGTATTCCCCTGTACGCCCTTTGGGGTGATACCTCAGGGCGAATCAGGGGTGCCCACAAAACAACCTGCCCACACGCGCACCCCCGGGAGTGGTACCACGGGGACGGGCGGGGGAGAGGGCCCCGAAGTCTCAAGCCCCTGCGACCCTGGGGAGCGGTACCCACGGGGCTGCGGAGAATGAGTGAAGCGAATACCTGCAGAGAAGAAGACGACAGGTATGAGAGCGATGAGCGGCGCCGAAATAAAATAAAAAAGCGCAAAAACATACATGGCTGAGGGGGGCCGAGACGGCCCACATCAGCCTCCTACGACACTAAGCTAAAAACTGATCTGAGCCCGCCTCCGGCTCGGGGTGTATGCTGCTAGGGAGGAGCTAACTTTTTTATGTTTACTTAGTGTCAGCCTCCTAGTGACAGCAGCATAACCCATGGTCCTGTGTCCCCCAATGAAACGATAGAGAAATCTGACTTCTCATAGACTTTGCTGGGTAGTCAAAAGTGAGAAAGTTCAGACAACAAAACTGCACCAAAAAACGAGACAAAAACTGTAGCATGTGCATATAGCCTAATACTATGCCTGACAAAGAGCCCTGTGTAGTCTTGAAAGCTTGCTATTTGGTAACATCTTTTCAGTTAGCTATTAAAAAGGTATTAACCACTGTGGACTATTTACTGGCTAAAAGATAGACAGTACTGTATGTCTCCTGACACCTAGTGGCAAATTTAAAAATTACAATATATCACATTGTACTGTATCACCAACAAGAGCTGCATCTGGATTACATTCTGGCTCGTGACTGCTCTACACAACAATGGCTTCTTTTTCTTATATACTGTACAATGCTATGAAAAAGTATTCATACCCCGTAAATTTTTCCACACTTTTTCACATTACACCCACAACCTTATAGGGAACCAATCACCAAGATTTTCCTATATAACCTAAAGCCAGTGCTATACTGGCACTATCAGGCTGAGTCTATACATACCTGTAGTGGGCAGCTCGGATGTATAGGTTTTGAAATCCAAGAAAGTAAAGTTTCTAAAATCAGCAGCTTCTTGAGTGACAGCAGCTGAGGAGCAGATAATATCTGGGGAGGAAATTCATAGTTATCCCCTTCCCCTGTTAGAATTAGCATAAGTATTATGGTTAAGTCTAGAATGTACGAGCTCCTGACAGGTTGGTGGGCGAGGCTGGCTTGGTTGGTGGGCGTGACCGGGTTGGTGGGCGTGGCGATGTTTCTTTTATTTCACTATAATCATGCAAGGGGGGCTTTGCCGCCCCCTGCACCCTTCCATCTGAGGGTCTTATCCCAAGACCCCCACTTCTATTATAATCAACTCTATGCCCACGTGAACTTAGAAAAACAATGTTTATTCCATCTGGAAACATCGGGGCTGGAAACATCGGGCTGCATTTTGAACACCCCCCATCACATGACAAGTTACGTCACAACTGCCAGGAGCCCGTACATTCTAGCATCTACTTATATTACAATTGATTTAATATTTGACTTATAGGACCTGTGTGAGGTCATACCCATGTGACCAGAAGGGGCGGGGCCTCAGCCAACAATGCTGATACCAGGAAGCAACATTTTTCTGTTGGCTGAGGCCCCGCCCCTTCTAGTCCCATGGTATGACCTCAGCACAGGTCCTGCAAGCCAAATATTAAATCGATTGTATAATAATTATGCAAATACCATACTATGAAGAAAAAGACATGGATCGCACATCCCAAAAATACAATGATCTAAAGCCGCTAGGCAAAAAATTAAATAGAACATGAGGATCTTTTGTTACCATTCTGATCAGATTGTATTAAGCCCACTGCCACGTCACGGCAAACCTCTTGAGTGGGTCCCTAACCTGACCTTTTTGTGTGGCACCGTGCACTGACCACCGCCGCAGCGACAAAGCGCCAGCAGGGCGGGCGACCTGGTGCCTCACAGCACCCATGCTGCAAGGCAAAGCCCCCAAGGCTCCAGGCCGCGCCGCCCCACCGACACCACACCACCACAACAGCAGCCACCACACAGCACCAGCACACAGTGAGAGGAGCTGTGCACTCACCTCCCACTGGCTCCCATATGTGAACTGGGAGCAAAAAGAAGGCTGACCCCTCTTGCAGTCTCCTGCTAATTAAAATCACCTGTGCCAAATGGGGAGAGTGCAGATCCAAGCAAAAAAAGAGGGGGATAGACTGATATAAATACCATACTATGAAGAAAAAGACATGGATCGCACATCCCAAAAATACAATGATCTAAAGCCAGTTATATAACAGTCTATCCCCCTCTGTTTTTTGCTTGGATCTGCACTCCCCCCATTTGGCACAGGTGTTTTTAATCAGCGGGAGACTGCAAGAGGGGTCAGCCTTTTTTGCTCCCAGTTTACACATGAGCCGGTGGGAGGTGAGTGCGCAGCTTCTCTCACTGTGTGTTGGTGCTGTGCAGTGGCCGCTGTTGTGGTGATGTCGTGACAGTGGGGCAGTGTGGCCTGGAGCCTTGGGGGCTTTGCCTTGCAGCATGGGTGCTGTGAGGCGCCAGGTCGCCTGCCTTGCTGGTGCTTTGTCGCTGTGGCAGTGGTTGGTGCATAGTGCCGCACCATAAAGGCTTTAGATTAGGGACCCACTCAAGAGGTTCGCCGTGACGTGGCAGTGGGCTTAATACAGTCTGATCAGAATGGTAACTAAGAACCTCATGTTCTATTTAAATTTTTGCCTAGCGGCTTTTAGATCAATGTATTTTTGGGATGTGCGATCCATGTCTTTTTCTCCATGGCTTGTTATACTTATGCAAATTCTAACAAGGGGAGGGGATAACTATGAATACCCCCCCACCCCAGATATTATCTGATCCTCAGCTGCTGTCACTCAAGTAGCTGATGATTTTATAAACTTTACTTTCTTGGATTTCAAAACCTAAACATCCGAGCTGACCACTACAGGTATGTATAGACTCAGCCTGATAGCGCAAGTATAGCTCTGGCTTTAGGTTATTAACGAAAATCTTGGTAATTGATTCCCTTTAACCCCTTAACGACTCATGACGTACTGGCTATGTCATGGATCGTGTGAGGTTAATACCCGCCCCCTGCAGTTTTCAACAGCTGACATGTGTGCCTGCTAGTCGCGAGTGGAATCGCTTCCACCTGCCACCATTAACCCCTTACATCTCGCTGCCAAAATCTGGCAGCGAGATGTATATGCGCACCGCCATTACAGTGACTTACCCCGCCCCTATCGGAAGTCACGTGACAGGATCACGTGACTTCCGGTGGTTGCCATGGTAGCACAGGGTCATGTGATGACGCCTGTAGCTAACATGAGTCACTTGTTCTGAATGCCGGAATACAGCCGGCATTGAAAGTAAACCAGCATATCTGCAGTTCTCAGCTCTGTAGCTGTGATCTGCAGATAGGGCAAAGCGATCGGATTGCTGATCACTAGAGCCCCCTAGGGGGGACTATTAAAATAAAAAAAAAGTTAAAAAAAGTTTTAAAAAATTAAAAAAAATAAAAAAAAACTAAAAGTTTAAATCACCCCCTTTTCACCCCATTGAAAATTTGGTATTGCCACGTTCAGAAATGCCCGATCTATCAAAATATAAAATCAGTTAATCTGATTGGTAAATGGCGTAGCGTCAAAAAATTACAAACGCCAAAATTACGTTTTTTGGTTGCCGCATATTTTGCGCAAAATGCAATAACAGGTGATCAAAATGTAGCATCTGCGCAAAAATGGTACCATTAGAAACGTCAGCTCGAGACGCAAAAAATAAGCCGTCACTGAGCCATAGATCCAGAAAAATAAGAACGCTACGGGTTTTGGAAAATGGCGCAAAAAATGCGCCACTTTTTTTTTACAAGCTTGTGAATTTTTTTTACCCCCTTAAATACAAGTAAACCTTTTCATGTTTGGTGTCTATGAACTCGCACCGACCTCAGGCATCACATTGACACATCAGTTTTACCATATAGTGAACATGGTGAATAAAATATCCCAAAAACTATTGTGCCATCACACTTTTTTTGGAATTTTTCTGCACTTGGAATTTTCTTGCCGTTTTCCAGTACACTATATGGTAAAACTTATGGTTTCATTTAAAATTACAACTCGTCCCACGGAAAACAAGCCCTCATATGGCAAGATTGACGGAAAAATAAAAAGTTACGGTTCTCGGAAGAAAGAGAAGAAAAAAACAAAATGGAAAAACGCAAAATGCCCGGGGGCTGAAGGGGTTAAATGTATTTTATTGTAAATTTATCTGATATAGTAATTCTGACCAGTGTCACATTGACAGGTTATAACTAACACTTCAAGTGGACCCCTCCCACTGCTCAAAACCACATCCAAGAAGTTTATTAATAAGGATGATCGAAAATACCTCAAATATTCGGCTTCGCAAATATTTGCCGAATAGGTCGCCACTATTTGACTATTCGCGAATATTCGATGCGCAATGTAAGTCCATGGGAAACCAGAATAACAACTATTCAGAACTATTCGGGCTTCCCATAGACTTACATTGCGCATCGAATATTTGCATAGTGGCAAACTATTCGTCGAATATTCGAGAAGCTGAATATTTGAGGTATTTGATCATCCCTATTTATTAACCCTTTAGGTGCTTCACAGGAACCAAAGCAATGTGGAAGGAAAAAATGAAAATTTTACTTTTGCCCACAAAAATGTTACTTTAGCCATAAAATTTAGGGTAATAATAGAAAATGCACCTTACAATTTGTTGTGTAATTTCTCCCGAGTACGCCGATACCAAATATGTGGTGGATATGTACTGTTTGGACGCACGGCGGGGCTCAGAAGAGAAGGCGCGCCATTTAAATTTTTTAAAGCAAAATTAGCTGGAATAATTAGCTAACGCCATGTCACGTTCGGAAAGCCCCTGAGGTGCCTAAACAATGGAGCTTCCCCACAAGTGACTTCATTTTGGAAACTAGAGCCCTCAAGTAATTTATCTAGATGTTTGGGGAGCACCTTGAACCCTAGGGGGCTTCACAGAAGTTTATAATAGTCATGAAAATAAAAGTACATACATTTTTACTACAAAATTGTTACTTCAACCAGATAGATTTCTTTAACAATGATGTGAGGAAAAACTGCACCATAAAAGTTATTTTGCAATTTCTGCTGAGTACATAGATACCTCATATGTGGTGGAAATCAACTGTTTGGATGTACGACAGGGCTCGGAAGGGTAGCAGCGCCATTTGACTGCAAAATTGACTGGAAACATTAGCAGACGCCATGTGGCATTTGTAGAGCTCCTGATGTGCCTAAACAGTGGAGCTCCCTCACAAATGACCCCATTTTGGACACTAGACCCCCTCAAGGAATTTATCTAGATGGCTGGTAAATTCCTGGAACCCCTGAGGGCTTCACAGAATTTTATAACGTTGAGCTGTAAAAATGAAAAAATACATTTTTAACCTCAAAAATGTTGCATTAACACCCCATTTTTCAAATTCACTAGGGTAACAGGAGATAATGAACCATACAGTTTGTTGTGCAAATTCTCTTGAGTAAACCAGTACCCCATATGTGGTCAAAAACTACTTTTGAGTCACAGTACAAAGTGAAGAAGGGAAGGAGCACCATATTGGAGAGCAGATTTACTTGAAATGGTTTGCGGGTGCCATGTCATATTGGCAGAGCCCATGAGGTGCCAGAACAGAAGAAACCCCCATGAGTGACTCCATTTTACAAACAGCACCCCTCAATAAATTCAGCCATAGATGCAGTGAGCATATTGACACTACAGGTGTGTCACAAAATTGGGCGGTGAACAAAAAATAATTACATTTTTACCACTAAAATGTTGTTTTAACCCCAGATTTCCAATTTTCACAAGGGAAATAAATAAAAAAGGCTCCATAATGTGTCACACAATTTCTCCTGAACGTGGCAATACCCCACATGTGACTGTACAGTTCTGTTTGACCGCACCACAGGACTCGAGAGGGAAGAAGCGCCATTTGATTTTTAGAGCACAGATTTTGTTAGAATAGTTTGCGGACTCAATTTGCAGTGTCCCTAAGTACCATAACAAATGAAATCTCCTCAAGTGACCAAATTTTGGAAACTACACCCCTCTGGGAATTCATCTATGAGTGTAGTGATAATTTAGTCTCTGGAAAACACCCATGGTGTTAAATACAGTGAATGTTGCACAATTAAAAAGTGCAAATAAGTCCTTGTTGTGCCCAGTACATTTTAGTGCCCATCTCGTGCTTCTGTAAATCTGCACATTGCACATTTAAGCGGGATCTCCTCACTACAACAATGCCAGACATGTGGATTCTAAATGTGGTTTAGGCAAATTGTGGAGCTCAGACGAGGGGAGGGGGCATTTAGATTTGGGAGTGCAGATTTTGCTGGATTTCTTTTTTTGAAGGGGGGGGCAAATAGCCATTTTTCGAGAGCCTCTGTACTATATTTCCGTTATCTGATGACGGACATAAGTGGGGACTTGTGTTTTTGTGGGTTTAGTTGAATGCTATTTGGTGGTGATTTTGGTACAGAACATTTTGGATCAGTCCATATTTATCCTGGGCTCTATGCTGAGGACGTAAGTTACATCAGGGTGTCCATCTACATCTCCGATATGTGTGATTCAGGTGAAACCCCCGATGGATCCATTCACTAATGAGGCAGCAGAGTTCGGACTCCATTTGGCCTCTGTTCACTGGTGTCCGTCTTTTCAAAGATGAACAAAACTATTGATGACCGCACTTTTGTACATGCCTAAAAATATAGACACCACCGAACCACAGGCCAGGCGTGAGGTCAAAGTGACTCCCTCGGCCTCATTATAGTGAATTTTCCATTGGAAATTTTGTCTGAATCACATCTTTCAGGCATTTAGGCTATGTGCCCATGATCTGCACATGCTGTGTTCTGGATGCAACGTGTCTTCCCCTGTGGAGATACAAGTGTTCTCCGCAGAATACAGCAGCTGCCCAAGCCCACTATCGAGGTTAGGGGAGCTGTGGACTTCCGCTGTTTTCTCAGCTGAGGACTCTCGGGTCTCCACAGCATAAATTGACAGGATGGGATGCCGCTCTGCGTGTCAGTTTACGCTGTGGAGAAAAGAAGCACAGTGGGCATGGGATTTCTATAAATCTCATCCAGTGTGCTTGTACTGTACAACACAGTGATTTGGAAGCAGCAAAAACACTCCGTGTCCAAAACATTGCTATTCCTAATTATGGAGACGCAACTTTACATGTAATCCTGGTGCAAGTGCTCAGCTTAGAGCTCAGGATAAATATGAGCCGCGCTGTACTGCAATCTTTTAGGGGCTGAATAAACAAATAGCAGGTGAAGAATTGGCTTTATTTATTTATTTTGTTACGACGTTCACCTTCTGGTATAAGTGATACAGCGGCTTAATTTCTCATGTCTGTACAAGTGGTACAAGTGATACAGCGATACCAGATTTATATATGTTTTTTAGGTCTCGCTACTATCACACTAAAAACACTTTTTTACAAAATTAAGGTTTTTTGCTTCATCGAATTTAGAAGGCTATAGTTTTTTTATTTTTCTGCTGACAGTAATTTGAGGGCTTATTTTTTGCGGGATGAGTTGGAGTTTTTATTGGTACCATTTTGGGCCACATAATAATTTTTGATCACTTTCTATTCCACTTTTTGTTAGGCAGAATCAAAAAGATATAGCAGATCAGGAATAGTTGTTTTTTTGTTTTTCTTTACGCCAGATACCAAATGTGTGTACTTTTGTTGTTGTTTTTTTTTACACAAATATAACTATTTATTGGAATTATTTTATTTTATTTTTTTTGCTCTTTATTTTCAGTTTTTTTTATATTTTTGCTTTTTTTTTTTTATAACTTTTTGTTTTACTTTTTCTACTTAGTCCCTTTATGAGACATTACCCCACAGGACTTTAACCGCAGCTGCAATGTTCTGCAGTGCTCGATCATTGCAGGACATCGCAGCTGTCAGAGCTGCACTGAGAAAGTCTGTGTGATCATGTTGCAGGCATGATCACACAGGCTTTCCGTAGTCAGGTGACCTGGAGGTCATCATGATGACCTTGGTTCACCATGACGACGATCGGGCTCTAGCGATTACATCGAGGGGGTCACGCTCGGAGGGGAGAGGAAGTGGGATTCCTCTCCCAATCGCCTAAGTGCCTGATTAGTATTGATCGCAGTATTTAGGGGGTTTAACAGCCAGGGATAGCGAAGGCACCATCCCTGGCTGGAACGCCCGGGGCTCGGCTGTCGGGTAAGCTGAGTCCCCGGCTGCAATAGTGGAAGCACAACACCCTGTGCCCCTGCGATTGCCAGGACGTACCAGTACATCCTTGGTCGTTAAGTCACCTAAAAATAGGACGTACCGGTACGTCTTTGGTTGCAAGGGGGTTAAACATAGCAGAATTTATGTGCAAAAAAAGCAGCAGAAAAACCCGGCATTTACGCTACATATGAACTGTCAAAGCAGAATGGATGTGACGTCATGAAATCTACACCCTCGGTGCATCTAAAGACGCTGCTGTACTGTACAGTTTTCGAGGTTTTTTTTCCTCTATAGGCTTCTATGTGGAGCCTGAAAAAAACAAGAGCAAAAAAAATGCCGCTGTATTTTTAAACACAGAATCAAAGCTTTTCAGTAGTATTAAAATGCATTAAAAAACAGGATTCCAATCTGCACCAAACGTATGAAATATTGGGGAAAACGCATAAAAAAACACAGCAAACATGCCATAATCAGAGAAGATTGTTATTGTGTTGTGTGGTGCAGACACCTGCAGAAAAAACGCAGCACTTACACTACGTGTGAACACGGCCTCAGTGAAAAATATTTATTACATTTTTTTATGGGTTTAATAGAGAAAAATAATCAATTACACCATTTACCGATCACCTTAAATAATCTGATCGCTGTCTTGTTCGGGTAGTTACTATTACAGGGACACCAAATACAGTCATATGAAAAAGTTTGGGCACCCCTATTAATGTTAACCTTTTTTCTTTATAACAATTTGGGTTTTTGCAGCAGCTATTTCAGTTTCATATATCTAATAACTGATGGACTGAGTAATATTTCTGGATTGAAATGAGGTTTATTGTACTAACAGAAAATGTGCAATCCGCATTTAAACAAAATTTGACCGGTGCAAAAGTATGGGCACCTCAACATAAAAGTGACATGATCATTTTGTAGATCCTCCTTTTGCAAAAATCACAGCCTCTAGTCGCTTCCTGTAGCTTTTAATGAGTCCCTGGATCCTGGATGAAGGTATATTTGACCATTCCTGTTTACAAAACAATTCCCGTTCAGTTAAGTTTCATGGTCACTGTGCATGGATAGCACGCTTCAAATCATCCCACAGATTTTCAATGATATTCAGGTCTGGGGACTGGGATGGCTATTCCAGAACATTGTAATTGTTCCTCTGCATGAATGCCTGAGTAGATTTGGAGCGGTGTTTTGGATCATTGTCTTGCTGAAATATCCATCCCCTGCGTAACTTCAACTTCGTCACTGATTCTTGCACATTATTGTCAAGAATCTGCTGATACTGAGTTGAATCCATGCAACCCTCAACTTTAACAAGATTCCCGGTGCCGGCATTGGCCACACAGCCCCAAAGCATGTGGGTAGCAAGTGCTTTTCTTGGAATGCCGTGTTTTTTTGCCTCCATGCATAAACGCCTTTTTGTATGACCAAACAACTCAATCTTTTTTTCATCAGTCCACAGGACCTTCTTCCAAAATGTAACTGGCTTGTCCAAATGTGCTTTTGCATACCTCAGGTGACTCTGTTTGTGGCGTGCTTGCAGAAACGGCTTCTTTCACATCACTCTCCCATACAGCTTCTCCTTGTGCAACGTGCGCTGTATTGTTGACCGATGCACATTGACACCATCTGCAGCAAGATGATGCTGCAGGTCTTTGGAGGTGGTCTGTGTATTGTCCTTGACTGTTCTCACCATTCTTCTTCTCTGCCTTTCTGATATTTTTCTTGGCCTGCCACTTCTGGGCTTATTAAGAACTGTACCTGTGTTCTTCCATTTCCTTACTATGTTCCTCACAGTGGAAACTGACAGTTTAAATCTCTGAGACAACTTTTTGTATCCTTCCCCTGAACAACTATGTTGAATAAACTTTGTTTTCAGATCATTTGAGAGTTGTTTTGAGGAGCCCATGAGGCCACTCTTCATAGGAGATTCATATAAAAGAACAACTTGCAAGTGGCCACCTTAAATACCTTTTCTCATGATTGGATACACCTGCCTATGAAGTTCAAAGCCCAATGAGGTTACAAAACCAATTTAGTTCTTTAGTAAGTCAGTAAAAATTAGTTAGGAGTGTTCAAATAAAAAAATTGATAAGGGTGCCCAAACTTTTGCACCGGTCAAATTTTGTTTAAATGCGGATTGCACATTTTATGTTAGTACAATAAACCTCATTTCAATCCAGAAATATTACTCAGTCCATCAGTTATTAGATATATGAAACTGAAATAGCTGTTGCAAAAAACCAAATTGTTATAAAGAAAAAAGGTTAACATTAATAGGGGTGCCCAAACTTTTTCATATGACTGTATGTCCATGTTATTTGCTGATTTGTGATATTTACTAATTTTTTTTAAAAAAAAGTGCAAAAAAAATTACATTATTCTATTTTTTTTTTCTTATATTTTGTCAGTTTATTAGATGAAAAATAATCATTAATTCTCCCTCTAGAATACAGGACATAGAGATGCTGCTCTGTACAGGATGGACCAAAAATATGGATACACCCTGATAAAATAGAAGTGGTTGCTGACATCCCCTTACTGTTTGTGGCATATTAGTACATGGGGGGGGGGGGAAACATTTGAGGCCGAGTGATGCCCATGGCGGCCATCTGCAAAGCCGCCATTTTGAATTCAACTTTACTTTTTTCAATGGGAAGGGGGTCATGTGACACATCAAACACATAGAGAATTGCACAAGAAAAACAATGGTGTGCTCATTTTTAACGTAGCTTTATTCATTATCCAATTATTGACAGATTTGTGACATGGAACGATGACAGTAACCCACTAAAGGATGTGCTCAAAGTGCTGCACATTGTGTTGAATTGTCAACGCGATTCTCTTCTCCCACTCTTGACACATCAAGAGCAATACCGCAGAAGAAATGCTATCACAGGCCTCCTGTATCCGTTGTTTCAGGTGCCCCACATCCTGGATCTGTGGTATTGCTTTCATTGTGTCAAGTGTGGGAGAAGAGAATCGCGTTGACAATTTAACACAATGGGCAGCACTTGGAGCACATCCTTTAGTGGGTTACTGTCGTTGTTTCATGTCACAAATGTGTCAATAACTCGATAATGAATAAAGTTACCCTAAAAATGAGCCACGCCATTGTTTTTTTTGTGCAATTCTCTATTTGTTTGATGTGTTGTCGCGGGCGGAGGAGGGGACGCTGCGCTCTCCCACTGCTCGGGTCCGGCTGCCGCTGCGGCCTCTGCTGCTCGGTGGCTCGAGCGATGGGCCGGATCCCGGGGACTCGAGCGGCGCTCCTCGCCCGTGAGTGAAAGGGGTTTGGTTTTGGGGATTTATTGTCCGTGACGCCACCCACGGTTGTGGTGATTTTTGGTTATACCACCGCTGCTCTGTATGGGGATCCCGGGAGCGGTGACAGGGAGCAGCAGAGTTGTTAGTTCTCCCCTCCGTGGGTAGGGGTTGGTTGTCCCGGGGCCCAGTGATGGGGTGGAGGATGAGGGATGGCAGGCCAGGTGCGGGGCCTGGTGAGGTGCAGGGTCGCAGGGGGGGGGGGCAGCGCTGTGCCTCACGGCACGGTGGTACTCACTCAGCCTGAGACGGTGACACAGTTCTCGGTAAAACACACGGCTGGAAAGACGGTTCCCACGGACGGCTGCTGTTGCGTTTCCCCGGTAGTTAACGGTGACTGTCTCTTTCCCTGCACCTTGTGTAATGTTGGTAGCGATGGGTTCCCACCGGTAACCCGCTCCCCGACTTGGATATGGGCCAGAGGAGCCCCTCTTTGCCCGCAGGCGCTGGCCCTGAGAAACTGGTGCCTTGGCGGTGGCGGTGTCTCTCTCGTACGGTTGGACTGTTGCCTTCAATCAGGACTTAGTTGTTTGGAGACCCGGAGGTCCCCTTCACTGACGGATTTGGCAAATTCACGGCGACTCCTAGCCTTGCCGGGATCCGAAAGGCCCCTGCCAATGGTGCTGGCCTCTCCTTGTGTACCGGTCCGGTACCGCCGGGCCACCGCCCGTCCACGGTCCTTACGGCAACTCCGATAGGCCACTCCTGCAGACGGTCACCGCCATCTGCTAACCTTGCTGTTTCTGTCCGGGGCACACACCCGGACCAACTTCAGGCTGCTCTTTTACTACTTTCCTAGCTTCACTCCAACTCCTTTCACTTGCTCCTCTACCACTCAACTCTAACTTCAACTGCCTGGTTTTCCCGCCTCCAGGACTGTGAACTCCTCGGTGGGCGGAGCCGACCGCCTGGCCCACCCCCTGGTGTGGACATCAGCCCCTGGAGGAAGGCAACAAGGATTTTTGGTTTAGCTTAGGTGTACCTAACCGGGGTGTAGGGTGTGGTGATGTCATTACCTGTGACCCCTGGCTTGTCCAGGGCATCACATTCCCCCTTAGCAAAATGCAGACCGTCCGCGGGCTGCCCGTCCAGCACCGGTTTTATTTTTCTGTAAAAAGATAAGAAAAACGGTAACAGACATACAATTAAAATAACATCTTCCCACATCGGGAGGTACTCTTACTTAAACGTTGCAAACGGTTACGGCTTCCGCTCTCACCCACCCAAGTAACCTGGCCCTGATGCTGCTCCTAAGAAAACAGGCAGCACCCCTTGACCCCAGTCCTGCACCAAGTTACCCGAGCGGGAGCTGTCCTTTCCAGGGGACCCACGTCCATGGGGAGCCCCTGGACCCCCAGAGGGTAGCCACCGGTTCTGGTGGTGGCTGGGCCCCAGCCTGCTCCACTGCGGGCCCTCCCTCCAATCTGCCTCTCCGGAGGCGGTAACGGTAAAGCCATAACAACAACATTATTTACATTCCACAAGTTTGTGGTTGCCCTGCAAGTTCTCAGGCATGTTCATAGAAGTTCCTATGCAAAACTGTAGACGGTGCCCACGGGGACAACGGTGCCGGCAACGACCGGTTCAAATCAGCAATAATCAGGTGAATCTTCACGGTGTCATTTACTTATTATTTTTGCAAAACTTTCAAACTTTAAATACACAGGTGGTCCCAACGGGGACAGTGCAACAGCATGCCGCTGCCTTTACTCTGGCTCTTCTGTGTCTGCTGGGTTCTCTGCCACCAGCATATCAAACATGCAGTGACAGGCTTGCTGTGACATGGGCGCCCGGTATCCATTCCCACCATTACGCGCGGTGTAATAAACTACCGGTTCCCCCACATAGCGGAGACGCCCACCTGCCTCCTCACCTTCAGGGGTGGGTTCAGCACCAGAGCCGGAGTCGCTGGAGTCACCATCACTTGCATCTGCGTCAGGCGGGTTGCCGCCAGCTGCCGCAGCCTCCTGGCCTCCAGCATCCAGCACATCAGATCCTTCTGCAGTAGCACGGGGCAGCAGGTCAGGCGAGTTTACACTGAGGCGCCCCATAAGTAACGGCAAGGGTGATGCATAGGTCGAGACTAGGCCGGGCCCCTCAGCCACAGCGGCCGGTCCTGGTAGGACATAGGGACGTGGGTCACCAGTCGGCTCTGTTACATCTGTTCCCCTCCCGTACATCGGGGCAGTTGCAATCAGCATCTCCACCTCGTTGGTCCACTGCTCCATCATCCGGAAGATCTGATCCTGTTGACGTTGGTGGAATTTAATCACCCGGGCCTTCATCCATGCCACGGTCCCGGGCTCGGGGTCTGGCGCAATCACTGCCGGGACTTCTGGCACATTTTTATTAAGGGGCCGCGGTCCTAGCGGTTCCCCCGGGAGTGATTCAGGGACGCCCTGAGGGTCTGCAGCCGGTTGATCCGCCGGGGCAGATTGGCAGGGTATCGCTACCGGTTGGGCAGGTAGCGGGCCTAGTGGCGGGGCGGCAGCAGCTAACACGGGTAGCGGGGAGAGAGGCAGGGTGAGCGGAGGCAGGCCGGGCTCCTCAGCTTCAGTGGCCGATCCCTCGGGAATACAGGGGCGTGGGTCTCTTACCCGCTCCTCCAAATCCTCTTCCACCTCGCGTCTCCGCATAGCAGCCACTACGTCCGCCATGTCGGTCTCCCACTCCTCTAGGAGGAGCTGCATATGGGCTTGCAGACGGTTATTCAACGGGGCAGTCCGGTCTCTCAGCCACATCGCCGTGCCGGGTGCGGGAGCGTCCTCGTTGGCAGTCGGACTGTGCATCTTGGCAATCGAGCCTTCCAGGAACCCAGGCGTCTCTGCTTTTAAAGCCGCGGCTACATGCGACCAGTCGCCATTCCGTCCCCCTCCTCTATCGGGGCGGGGTTTTGGCCTTCGCGCCTCCACTACTCGAGGAGACGCTCGAGCGGGAACTTTTCGCGCCAAACATGGCGGCTTCTGAAATTTTCCGGCTGGACACCTCCGGCGGTAACAAGGCGCACCTCTACCAGACGGCAGAGCGGTAAGATCCTGTTCGTGACGCCAAGTTGTCGCCGGCGGAGGAGGGGACGCTGCAATCTCCCACTGCTCGGGTCCGGCTGCCGCTGCTGCTGCGGCATCTGCTGCTCGGTGGCTCGAGCGATGGGCCGGATCCCAGGGACTCGAGCGGCGCTCCTCGCCCGTGAGTGAAAAGGGGTTTGGTTTTGGGGATTTATTGTCCGTGACGCCATCCACGGTTGTGGTGATTTTTGGTAACACCACCGCTGCTCTGTATGGGGATCCCGGGAGCGGTGACAGGGAGCAGCAGAGTTGTTAGTTCTCCCCTCCGTGGGTAGGGGTTGGTTGTCCCGGGGCCCAGTGATGGGGTGGAGGATGAGGGATGGCAGGCCAGGTGCGGGGCCTGGTGAGGTGCAGGGTCGTAGGGGGGGGCAGCGCTGTGCCTCACGGCACGGTGGTACTCACTCAGCCTGAGACGGTGACACAGTTCTCGGTAAAACACACGGCTGGAAAGACGGTTCCCACGGACGGCTGCTGTTGCTTTTCCCCGGTAGTTAACGGTGACTGTCTCTTTCCCTGCACCTTGTGTGATGTTGGTAGCGATGGGTTCCCACCGGTAACCCGCTCCCCGACTTGGATATGGGCCGGAGGAGCCCCTCTTTGCCCGCAGGCGCTGGCCCTGAGAAACTGGTGCCTTGGCGGTGGCGGTGTCTCTCTCGTACGGTTGGACTGTTGCCTTCAATCGGGACTTAGTTGTTTGGAGACCCGGAGGTCCCCTTCACTGACGGATTTGGCAAATTCACGGCGACTCCTAGCCTTGCCGGGATCCGAAAGGCCCCTGCCAATGGTGCTGGCTTCTCCTTGTGTACCGGTCTGGTACCGCCGGGCCACCACCCATCCACGGTCCTTACGGCACCTCCGATAGGCCACTCCTGCAGACGGTCACCGCCTAACCTTGCTGTTTCTGTCCGGGGCACACACCCGGACCAACTTCATGCTGCTCTTTTACTACTTTCCTAGCTTCACTCCAACTCCTCTCACTTGCTCCTCTACCACTCAACTCTAACTTCAACTGCCTGGTTTTCCCGCCTCCAGGACTGTGAACTCCTCGGTGGGCGGAGCCAACCGCCTGGCCCACCCCCTGGTGTGGACATCAGCCCCTGGAGGAAGGCAACAAGGATTTTTGGTTTAGCTTAGGTGTACCTAACCGGGGTGTAGGGTGTGGTGATGTCATTACCTGTGACCCCTGGCTTGTCCAGGGCATCACAGTGTCACATGACCCCCTTCCCATGGAAAAAAGTAGTGGAATTCAAAATGGCGGCTTTGCCGATAGCCGCAATGGGCGTCACCCGGTCTCAAATGTTGGCCCCTCCCATGTACTAATATGACACAAGCGGTAAGGTGATGTCAACAACCACTTCCATTTTATCAGGGTGTATCCATACTTATGGCCCACCCTGTACACTGGATCTATATGTCCAGTGTAATTTGCTGTGAAGTCAGAGGCTGCAATGCAGCTTCAAATATATAAAATTCTGACTTCAGCAGAGTGTGAGAGGGTGAGAGTGTATTAATGACCTTTATCCACTGTAAAAATGCTGCAAAATGCTTATTTACTCTTCATTGTATGCTTTGTTACTGACCAGCCACAAGAGGCCGCTGTTTTACATCTGCATTTGACTGTTTGGTTACTATAGCAACAGCTCAACTGACTTTGGAGACTGCGGACTTGGAGAGAGGAGGAGGTGCTGTGTGTGAGCTGAAGGGAAAGCGAGAGGCGTGCGCAACGAAAAGGAGCCGCCGCAGAAACACGGAAGTGAATTGAGAGAAGACTCATGTTAGAGTTTGGTGAGGAGGACTGTGACACGTGTGAGCAGCATCCTGTGCGGAGATCACCATTCTTCAGTTTCTGGCTATACTGGTCACCGTGACAGGATCTCCAAGTCTCTGATTATGGCAATTGGACACCACAGCACCCGGGTACAGTAGGCTGGGCCCAGGACCGCGTGCACACTACACTTTGTTTTGGTACCAAAACACATATCTGTTCTGCTTAGGCTAAGTTCACACATCCTGTGTTTTGCATCAGTCACAATCCGTAGCCTTGAGGAATTACGGAATCCTGCAAAATATTTTGCAGGAATCCTGTATTTCCCCATAGACTTCTATTAGTGACGGATTGCGACTGATGACCCTGCGTTGCATCCGCTGCGTCGCTGTCCGTCGTTTTTGACTGACCGCCGAGCGGGGAGCAACGCAGAATGTAACGTTTTTCGGGCCGTCAAAATTAACGCGCCGCGCAGGAATCCGTCGCCATCCGTCAAGCTTGTAATGCATGTCTATGGTGCTGGATTCCGTCGTAATCCGTCTTACAACGGAATCCAGCACAGGATTCCGTCATGCTCTACTGAGCATGCCCAGCATGCTTGGCACGCCCACTGGGCTGTCCCAAACACAGACGGATCATGACTGATCCGTCAAAAAACGGACGCACAGCGGATGTAACGGACGCAACTGATCCGTTTTTTCACAGGATTCCTGTGAAAGGAATCCTGTGAAAAACACATCAGTTGCATCAGTTGACATCTTGAAAATGACTGATCCGTTGCTGACGGACCTGACGGATTGAAAACACAGGATGTGTGAACTTAGCCTTAGGCCGACTATATACACAGTAAGACTTGCTGGCTCTGCTGTGTCAGTTTACAGTTACAGTTAAGATCTTAAAGGGACAGCGCCACATGTTTGCATTGACTGTTGCTCTATATGATTTACAGGATTGTGTGGCTTACCTTCCCACTTTTACCATCTGCCTTCTCTGTGAGGCTTCAGCAACTAAGGGTATTCAGGGGGTATATGGGATTTGTTTATGTTTAGGTGGATAAGTTGTAAGCTCTTGTGCTGCACCACCGGTAGGGCGAGTTTGCACACACACAATTATTTCAGCTTCCCAGAGGGATTACCAGGTATTAGGTGACTGTTCAGACAGTTCCTTGGATAGGCAAAGGTTGGTGAATAGGTGGCATAAATTGCCATTATGGGTAGTGCAGCACCGGGGTGTCGGCCTTAAGGCTACTTTACACGCTAGCGTGGGTACCCGCCCCCATCTGTTGTGCAACACGGGCAAATCGCTGCCCGTGCCGCACAACATCGCCCGGACCCGTCACACTACTTACCTGCCCGGCGACGTCACTGTGACCGGCGATCCGCCTCCTTTCTAAGGGTGCGGTTCGTTCAGCGTCATAGCTGCGTCACTGAACCGCCGCCCAATAGAAGCGGAGGGGCGGAGATGAGCGGGACGAACATCCCGCCCACCTCCTTCCTTCCGCATTGTGGCCGGGAGGCAGGTAAGGAGAGGTTCCTCGTTCCTGCGGTGTCACACGGATCGATGTGTGCTGCCGCAGGAACAAGGAACAACTTAGTTACTGCTGCATTAACGATTTTTGAGAATGGACCCTCATGTCACCGATGAGCGATTTTGCACGTTTTTGCAACGATGCAAAATCGCTCATCGGTGTCACACGCAACGGCATCGCTAATGCAGCCGGATGTGCGTCACCAATTCCGTGACCCCAACGAGTTCGCATTAGCGATGTCGTAGCGTGTAAAGCCCGCTTTAGGCCTGGTATTTATATTGTTCTGTTCTCTGGATGCCTTTCTGTTGTTGTAAAGTAAAGCAATCATTTATCAACTGCCTAGAGTCGTTTTCCTGGTGCGTGGTGCTGCTGTATACTGGGGAGCCCACCCTGCACACGACTTACAAGAGCTTGTGGCTCAACAGCTAGGGGAGCTGTAACATGTTTGAAAAATGCTGGTTTGTTCCAAGGAGGAGGAGAGGGGGGATTTTTTTTTTTTCATTTCTTTATAGTAGTTTTATAACAATGAAAGAATCTGACTTTTTTTCTTCACCTACCTAGAAATACAGTATATATTTATCTATATCTCTATGTAGCTGAATAATCTGCTTCTGGCTTCTTCTGCCTGTAAGGCCTCCTTCACACGTCCGTGTCTCCGGTCCGTGTTTGGTCCGTTTCCTCATGTGCTGGAGACACGGGCACATGTAGACCCATTAAAATCAATGTGTCTGCGCTCATGTGCGTGTTCTGCCATGGACCGTGTGGAGCATACGTGTGTCCGTGTGCTCCACACGTAGACATGTCCGTTTTTCTCCGGCATTACGGGTGTCACACGGACCGCACGGATGTGATCCGTGTGACACGCACCAGAGAAAACATGTGTTTGTGAAATAAAAAGAATTTCTACATTCACCTTCTCCAGCACTGCTGTCTCTGCCGCTGCTGTCACTTGCTTCCGACCCCCACTCATTATGCTCATGAATATTCACTGCACTGTGGGCCGGAAGCAGCAGCAGCGGGGAGTGGGCAGGACCGGAGACCGTAGATCAGCACCAAGGACAGCAACGCCAGGGACAGGTGAGGAGAAAGTTCCCGTTCTCCATGTGTTATCACGGATAGCACACGGAGAACACACATGTGTCATAAACCTGGCACACGGAGGACAATACGCACCTTTCACATGTCCGTGAAAAACGTACGTGATTTTCACGGATGTGTGTAAGAGGCCTAATACAGCTCAAGATTACCAAATCCTCCTATGCCTCTCAGTACAGGCAGTGGCTCAATGGTAGAACTGCTGCCTATACACAAAGCGCTCATGAGTTCCAGTCCTGATTTAATTTATGGATTGCACTGAGTGGAGGAACTGGGACAAGAGAAGTAAATAGCAGGACTGTGGGAGTGAGCCCTGCAGTCAGGACAGTCCTGCTGAATCTGGGACAGTTGGGAGGTATGGATGTGTTGTTAAGGCACAGACAATTATGATGTACTCAGGGGTTAAGTATTGGCAATAAAAACATTTTCCACGGCAACCCCTGTGTGACGCCCTGGCCGGGCCAGGTAGTCACAAATAGGCCCCTGCACAACACCGTTCCCCCAGAAGGTAACAGCAGTCAACCTTAAAACCCTAGTCAGCCCCCCTTAGGGCCAGACAGACACACCAGTGGGCGTGGCCAGGCGGTTGGTGCACGCCCACCCAGGGGTTTAGACAGCCCGGGGCGGGAAAGTAGTTAAATGCTGAAGTTCAAGTTGGAGAGGAGTGTGGGCTGGAGCTTTGTGCAGCTCCAGCAGAGGCGAAAACCCCCAAATTTAACGGTGCCAGGGTAGGAGCCCTGGTGCCACTGGCTAGAAGGCAGACGGTGGTCTCCGTCTGCAGGAGCTGGGAAGACGGCTCGGTGGAACCGAGGTGGACCGGGGCAGGGTTGTAGCCCGCCGGTACCGACCCGGGGAACCGACTTGGAAACCGGAGCACACAGGGGGGTACTCGGACCCTGAAGCCAGGTCCAGAAGCTACTGGAACTGATTAATTAACCGATTGAGGCCAGGACTAGAGGTCCTGTCCCACCCAAAGTCCCTCATAGAAGACAACAGCCCACCGATTCAGGATAGAAGGTCACCACCAAGGCCCATAGATCCCACGGGCCAGCGTCTGCGGGCACGGCTCCTTAGGCAACAGTCAGCCGGGAGCGGACTCCTGAAAATTCACGCACAGGCAGTCCACCATTCTAAAACAGTGCAGGAGAAAGACAGAGATCACCAGCCAGGTGGGGGACCAGACCGCAGCCGGCTGCGGGCATCGACCACCATCACCTTGGTTTACCAGAGACTCGTGTGTTTCCTTCATAGTGAGTACACCAGCACCCTCTGCGGTCGCCCATCTCCCTGCACCAACCCACCGGGTCCCGGGGCCACCATCCCTGCCCATGGAGGGGTTAACAACTTGCTGCACAAAATCTCCCCCGGGTGCCCCATAACTGCAGCGGTGGTGTCCAACCTCACCACACACCGTAGGTGGTGTCACGAACTTAATACGGCTCAGCCCGTACATATACGTCCTTCCCCCCACAATTCATTTAGAGTGTCCGCAGGACCCCCGGGTCCGGAGACCCTCGAGCCACCACTCCATGAAGGCCAGGACCTGAGCAGCTGGCACGGGGGTGGCACACCTGTATTATGGGTCATCAATAAACCCCTTGAAGAATAGGTCATTGATATCATATGCAAGGACAACCCCTTTAAGCATCGGTCATCAATCTAATATGCAATCACAACCCCTTTAAGTATCGTCCAACAATGCATATGCCAGGACAATCCCTTTAATAACCAAGAAGGCAAAAATAATAATTAGTAGACATGAGTCCTAGTGTTTGATCGGTCGTATGCATATACATAGGGTAGATCACATCTCATTATCTAGAGCTGATGGGAGTAAAATAATAAATCCAGAAAAATACAAAGCCAGAAAAATACAAAGCCAGAATACTTACTGTGGAGTATAAAAGTAATATTCTTTATTAGATGACTATATAAGATTAAAAGTCAGCAAAATATGCAATAATAATAGGGCATGGTGAAGTAACAAACAATAATAAAAATACATACAGGTAAAGCATAATATATATGCACAGAAAAGTCCCAAAATAATATGTGACATTGCAATTAAAACCCACAATGGTTGCAGGTAATGTCACCAGTATGCACTAGGGGGCGTACGTGTACCAGGTTATGGCTAATGTGCCTATAGCGCTAATAGAGACCTTCCCTAGTGTATAAAGCTGAAAGTGACACTGCATAACAAAATACTCTGATTTCCCTTAGTGTAAGGAGCTCAGGGGCTGACCCCGCTCCACATGCTCAGGGACTGACCCCGCTCCACATGCTCAGGGACTGACCCCGCTCCACATGCTCAGGGGCTGACCCTGCTCCAGATGCTCGGGAGCTGACCCCTCTCCACATGCTCAGAGGCTGACCCAGCTCCACATGCTCAGAGGCTGACCCAGCTCCACATGCTCAGAGGCTGACCCCTCTCCACATGCTCAGAGGCTGACCCCGCTCCACATGCTCACTGGCTGACCCCGCTCCACATGCTCACTGGCTGACCCCGCTCCACATGCTCAGAGGCTGACACCGCTCCACATGCTCAGAGGCTGACCCCTCTCCACATGCTCAGAGGCTGACCCCGCTCCACATGCTCGGGGGCTGACCCCGCTCCACATGCTCGGGGGCTGACCCCGCTCCACATGCTCAGAGGCTGACACCACTCCACATGCTCAGAGGCTGACCCCGCTCCACATGCTCAGAGGCTGACCCCGCTCCACATGCTCAGAGGCTGACCCCGCTCCACATGCTCGGGAGCTGACCCCGCTCCATATGCTCGGGGGCTGACCCCGCTCCACATGCTCAGGGGCTGACCCCGCTCCACATGCTCAGAGGCTGACACCGCTCCACATGCTCAGAGGCTGACCCCGCTCCACATGCTCAGGGACTGACCCCGCTCCACATGCTCAGGGGCTGACCCTGCTCCAGATGCTCGGGAGCTGACACCTCTCCACATGCTCAGAGGCTGACCCAGCTCCACATGCTCAGAGGCTGACCCAGCTCCACATGCTCAGAGGCTGACCCCTCTCCACATGCTCAGAGGCTGACCCCGCTCCACATGCTCACTGGCTGACCCCGCTCCACATGCTCACTGGCTGACCCCGCTCCACATGCTCAGAGGCTGACACCGCTCCACATGCTCAGAGGCTGACCCCTCTCCACATGCTCAGAGGCTGACCCCGCTCCACATGCTCGGGGGCTGACCCCGCTCCACATGCTCGGGGGCTGACCCCGCTCCACATGCTCAGAGGCTGACACCACTCCACATGCTCAGAGGCTGACCCCGCTCCACATGCTCAGAGGCTGACCCCGCTCCACATGCTCAGGGGCTGACCCCGCTCCACATGCTCGGGAGCTGACCCCGCTCCATATGCTCGGGGGCTGACCCCGCTCCACATGCTCAGGGGCTGACCCCGCTCCACATGCTCAGAGGCTGACACCGCTCCACATGCTCAGAGGCTGACCCCGCTCCACATGCTCAGAGGCTGACCCCGCTCCACATGCTCGGGGGCTGACCCCGCTCCACATGCTCGGGAGCTGACCCCGCTCCACATGCTCAGGGGCTGACCCCGATCCACATGCTCAGGTGTTGACCCCGCTCCACATGCTCGGGGGCTGACCCCGCTCCACATGCTCGGGGGCTGACCCCGATCCATATGCTCGGGGGCTGACCCCGCTCCACATGCTCAGAGGCTGACCCCGCTCCATATGCTCGGGAGCTGACCCCGCTCCATATGCTCGGGAGCTGACCCTGCTCCACATGCTCGGGAGCTGACCCCGCTCCACATGCTCAGAGGCTGACCCGGCTCCACATGCTCGGGAGATGACCCCGCTCCATATGCTCGGGGGCTGACCCCGCTCCACATGCTCAGAGGCTGACCCCGCTCCATATGCTCAGGGGCTGACCCCGCTCCACATGCTCGGGAGCTGACCCTGCTCCACATGCTCGGGAGCTGACCCCGCTCCACATGCTCAGAGGCTGACCCGGCTCCACATGCTCGGGAGATGACCCCGCTCCATATGCTCGGGGGCTGACCCCGCTCCACATGCTGGCTGTGGTATACAGCCAGCATCTGCCTAGAACAGCAGAGCCGGGGAGCCAGCTCTGATCACTGCTGACCACTTATGGCTTTGTTGTTCCCATTGCTCCCTTTTGTTACGCCATTGCAGTGGGTGAGCAGACCCCCTGCAAAAGGGAGCATAGTTAACCCGGAAATGTTATTAATAAAAATGTTTTATTTGTATGTGCATGTGTATTGTGTTAGGGTACCCCTAGTGGCCGGGTGGGACGGCTGTCACCACAGTGGAGAGGAGGAGCCGGCAGAGACAAGGGGAGGAGAGAGCAAGGGTGTGAGGAAAAGATTAGATCAAGGGAGCAGTCGTCTCGGGGACAGGAGCGGAGCAGCAGAGCCGGGGCAGAGTGTGGGAGCTGGAAATCAGGGAAGCCGGTGAGAAAAGGAACGGGCGTAACCTCATAGTGTGAAGCAGTCCGGTGTGGGTCCGGGCTGTGGGTAGCCAGAAGTGGGAGCCGGGCGAAGTGGAGTAGTCAGGCACATCCCCACTGGAGGGGACGCAAGGACAGGCTTCCCCCAGCTAAGAAAGCGTATCATCACCTTTATTGCTTTGTTTGGGACTTTGTGAAGAATAAAAGAATGTTTGTTCATTGCATCGAACCCTGCCTGAAGAGTGTTTGTGCGCCGGATAACATCTGCATCACCACCACACTCTGCCCCACCAAGTCATCTCCTGTCCCCATAGTGACGGGGGAACCAGGGGTAAGCCTGATTGCAAGGGCCACGACTACAAGGCCAGAGGCACCCCTGGCACCCCGTTACATGTGGCGTAGTCGGCAGGATGCGATTCCCCTGCCAGGAACCCAGGAGGCTGGAGATCGGGTCGTGCCTGAAGCACAGGATCCGGACCGTGATACAGGATTTCCAGCCCCGTGGTGGGGAGAGAACCTAGTGCCCAAGGCGTTGGACCGGGCACAAGATGGCGGCAAGATGGCCGTCGTCTGTGAAGATAACGAGAGCGCGCGAAAAGTTGGCGCCAAAAGAAGAGCCTGGGGCTGGCCGGCGCCGAAGAAAAAGGACAGAGTACTCCGCCCAAAGAGGGGAGGCGCCAGCTCCAGGGCACGGAAGAAGAAAAAGAAGTACCTCAGCGGAGGAGTCAAGATGATGCGTGGGGCTGGGGGGTGGAGTCTGTTTAGGAGCGGGAAACGAGGACCCGTCTCCACTCTACCCAGTCTCAGCATTGACACCGCCGCCGTTAGCAGCAAGATTGTCAGGGGCAGCGACGCCTTCATCACCGAGAGGAGCTGCAGCAGCTGCGCCTGTGGAGCCGCCCTACGCCCCTGCGTCCTTCCAGAGGATCCGTCAGCAGCCGGGACAATCCCTGGGGGCATACATCCAGGCCCAAGCGGAGGAATGGAAGAGGGCCTGGCCCCCAGAGTAAGTCACCACTGCTGATCTGTTGTTTAAGTCCGGCGCCGTTTAGCCGGCAGAAGTTCTTTTAAAGTTTCACGGGACGAGCTCCCTTCTGTGTGTTTGTACGGGCAGTCGCCCCATCTAAGACCGGGAGCGCTGTTGCCAAGCCTCCGGGCGCCCATCTAAGACCGGGAGCGCTGTTGAGCCTCCGGGCGCTAGTTGAAAGAAGGACCGGGAGCGCTGCAGAAACCGCCGGGCGCGGGACTGGTGGCCGTCCAGAGGAGGAGAACTGGGCACACTGGTGGCCGTCCAGAGGAGGAGAGCTGCGCACACTGGTGGCCGTCCAGAGGAGGAGTGCTGCGCGGGACTGGTGGCCGTCCAGAGGAGGAGAACTGGGCACACTGCTGGCCGTCCAGAGGAGGAGAGCTGCGCACACTGGTGGCCGTCCAGAGGAGGAGAGGTGCGCACACTGGTGGCCGTCCAGAGGAGGAGAACTGGGCACACTGGAGCCCTCTGTGTGGGTGCTGCGCCTATTGTGGACGGTATTGCAGACTTTACGTGCTTCTGTGTGTTTTAAGTAAGAGCCGTGCCGGGAGGCTCGGGTTTTAAGAGGGGAGGTATGCAGTGGGTGAGCAGACCCCCTGCAAAAGGGAGCATAGTTAACCCGGAAATGTTATTAATAAAAATGTTTTATTTGTATGTGCATGTGTATTGTGTTAGGGTACCCCTAGTGGCCGGGTGGGACGGCTGTCACCACAGTGGAGAGGAGGAGCCGGCAGAGACAAGGGGAGGAGAGAGCAAGGGTGTGAGGAAAAGATTAGATCAAGGGAGCAGTCGTCTCGGGGACAGGAGCGGAGCAGCAGAGCCGGGGCAGAGTGTGGGAGCTGGAAAGCAGGGAAGCCGGTGAGAAAAGGAACGGGCGTAACCTCATAGTGTGAAGCAGTCCGGTGTGGGTCCGGGCTGTGGGTAGCCAGAAGTGGGAGCCGGGCGAAGTGGAGTAGTCAGGCACATCCCCACTGGAGGGGACGCAAGGACAGGCTTCCCCCAGCTAAGAAAGCGTATCATCACCTTTATTGCTTTGTTTGGGACTTTGTGAAGAATAAAAGAATGTTTGTTCATTGCATCGAACCCTGCCTGAAGAGTGTTTGTGCGCCGGATAACATCTGCATCACCACCACACTCTGCCCCACCAAGTCATCTCCTGTCCCCATAGTGACGGGGGAACCAGGGGTAAGCCTGATTGCAAGGGCCACGACTACAAGGCCAGAGGCACCCCTGGCACCCCGTTACACCATCACAGGCTGCCATGTGAGCTGGGGGCTTATGAGGTGGACCCCACTGCTGACATCCGATTTGCAGGGCTTGAACAGGAAGTGGTCAGTGTCTTTATATACTGCAATATAGAACACTGTCACCACAGGCTCAAGTCCAAGGGGAAATGGGGGAGAGCGCAGCCGCAAACACTGAAACTGGAAGTGTCCTTAAAGGGTTAAAGTTATAACATGTCAATATATTGCGGAACTAAAACGCCCAGGGCTTTTCTAACGTGCCTGCTGGGAGTTGTAGTCCCATAAAAACCCAACTGCTGCTCTCACCACTGCCCCTGGTTGCCGTTTATAGCGTTGTGTGCTTGCTCGGGGACGCGCTGTCGTTTTTCAGTTAGTCGGTGACGCGCACGTCATCACGTGCGCTAGGTTCCTGCACTGATTGACAAGCACGACAGCCAATAGGAGAAGAGGAGGCGTGGTCGGCGGCCTTGTGTACAAGATGGGGGTCAAACTGGAGATCTTCAGGGTAAAGCCCCCGCACGTTGTGTCCGGGTCACCTGCGGTGTCAGTGCCGGGGGCGGGGAGGAATGTCATGCTGCTCTGGACTGAGACATGCTGGGAGTTGTAGTGTCCAAATAGTTACATTGCTGCAGGTTCTTCCCTGTATGTGCTGGGAGTTGTAGTGTCATTGGCTCAGGGTCTGTACATTGTGTAATGGTGCATGCTGGGAGTTGTAGTGTCATTGGCTCAGGATCTGTACATTGTGTAATGGTGCATGCTGGGAGTTGTAGTCTCACCGGCTCAGGATCTGCACATTGTGTAATGGTGCATGCTGGGAGTTGTAGTGTCACCGGCTCAGGATCTGCAGGTTGTGTAATGGTGCATGCTGGGAGTTGTAGTGTCACTGGCTCAGGATCTGCACATTGTGTAATGGTGCATGCTGGGAGTTGTAGTGTCACTGGCTCAGGATCTGCAGGTTGTGTAATGGTGCATGCTGGGAGTTGTAGTGCCCTGGCTCAGGATCTGCAGGTTGTGTAATGGTGCATGCTGGGAGTTGTAGTGTCACTGGCTCAGGTCTGCACATTGTGTAATGGTGCATGCTGGGAGTTGTAGTGTCACTGGCTCAGGATCTGCACATTGTGTAATGGTGCATGCTGGGAGTTGTAGTGCCCTGGCTCAGGATCTGCACATTGTGTAATGGTGCATGCTGGGAGTTGTAGTGTCACTGGCTCAGGATCTGCAGGTTGTGTAATGGTGCATGCTGGGAGTTGTAGTGCCCTGGCTCAGGATCTGCAGGTTGTGTAATGGTGCATGCTGGGAGTTGTAGTGTCACTGGCTCAGGATCTGTACATTGTGTAATGGTGCATGCTGGGAGTTTTAGTGTCCCTGGCTCAGGATCTGCAGGTTGTGTAATGGTGCATGCTGGGAGTTGTAGTGTCCCTGGCTCAGGATCTGCACATTGTGTAATGGTGCATGCTGGGAGTTGTAGTGTCACTGGCTCAGGATCTGTACATTGTGTAATGGTGCATGCTGGGAATTGTAGTGTCACTGGCTCAGGATCTGTACATTGTGTAATGGTGCATGCTGGGAGTTGTAGTGTCACTGGCTCAGGATCTGTACATTGTGTAATGGTGCATGCTGGGAATTGTAGTGTCACTGGCTCAGGAGCTGCACATTGTGTAATGGTGCATGCTGGGAGTTGTAGTCTCACCGGCTCAGGATCTGTACATTGTGTAATGGTGCATGCTGGGAGTTGTAGTGTCACTGGCTCAGGTCTGCACATTGTGTAATGGTGCATGCTGGGAGTTGTAGTGTCACTGGCTCAGGATCTGTACATTGTGTATGGTGCATGCTGGGAGTTGTAGTGTCACTGGCTCAGGATCTGCACATTGTGTAATGGTGCATGCTGGGAGTTGTAGTGTCACTGGCTCAGGATCTGCACATTGTGTATGGTGCATGCTGGGAGTTGTAGTGTCACTGGCTCAGGTCTGCACATTGTGTAATGGTGCATGCTGGGAGTTGTAGTGTCACTGGCTCAGGTCTGCACATTGTGTAATGGTGCATGCTGGGAGTTGTAGTGTCACCGGCTCAGGATCTGCACATTGTGTAATGGTGCATGCTGGGAGTTGTAGTGTCACCGGCTCAGGATCTGCACATTGTGTAATGGTGCATGCTGGGAGTTGTAGTGCCCTGGCTCAGGAGCTGCACATTGTGTAATGGTGCATGCTGGGAGTTGTAGTGTCACCGGCTCATTATCTGCACATTGTGTAATGGTGCATGCTGGGAGTTGTAGTGCCCTGGCTCATTATCTGCACATTGTGTAATGGTGCATGCTGGGAGTTGTAGTGTCACTGGCTCAGGATCTGCAGATCTGTAATGGTGCATGCTGGGAGTTGTAGTGTCACCGACTCAGGATCTGCAGATCTGTAATGGTGCATGCTGGGAGTTGTAGTGTCACTGGCTCAGGATCTGTACATTGTGTAATGGTGCATGCTGGGAGTTGTAGTCTCACCGGCTCAGGATCTGCAGATCTGTAATGGTGCATGCTGGGAGTTGTAGTGTCACCGACTCAGGATCTGCACATTGTGTAGAGGTGCATGCTGGGAGTTGTAGTGTCATTGGCTCAGGGTCTGTACATTGTGTAGAGGTGCATGCTGGGAGTTGTAGTGTCACTGGCTCAGGATCTGCACATTGTGTAATGGTGCATGCTGGGAGTTGTAGTGTCACTGGCTCAGGTCTGCACATTGTGTAATGGTGCATGCTGGGAGTTGTAGTGCCCTGGCTCAGGGTCTGTACGTTGTGTAATGGTGCATGCTGGGAGTTGTAGTGTCATTGGCTCAGGGTCTGTACATTGTGTAGAGGTGCATGCTGGGAGTTGTAGTGTCACTGGCTCAGGATCTGCACATTGTGTAATGGTGCATGCTGGGAGTTGTAGTGTCACTGGCTTAGGATCTGCACATTGTGTAATGGTGCATGCTGGGAGTTGTAGTGTCACTGGCTTAGGATCTGCACATTGTGTAATGGTGCATGCTGGGAGTTGTAGTGTCACTGGCTTAGGATCTGCACATTGTGTAATGGTGCATGCTGGGAGTTGTAGTGTCACTGGCTTAGGATCTGCACATTGTGTAATGGTGCATGCTGGGAGTTGTAGTGTCATTGGCTCAGGATCTGTGATGATCTGGGCTATACCCGGCCCCGTGGCTTCCTGACCAGTGGACAGAGTCTGGCTCACATTACTTCTCTCACATTTCATCATTTTCCCTATTGTCTGACCATCTCGTGCCTTGCCCTCTAGATGGCGCTGTACCTGACGTTCCCGGTGACCATGTTCTGGATCTCCAATCAGCCGGAATACTTTGAAGAATATATAGTGAAGCGTAAGGTGAGTGACGGAGGGGAGCGGACAGCGGCGTCTCAGCATCACACATGAGTGACATTGCACAGGGCTTGTGAAACAAACAAACAACATTGCAATTTATTATTATTAAAAGTGCTTTCTGCTTTGAAGAATGGAGGGATTTTATATTTGCTGCTGGTTGCCGAGGTGACCAGCCACCTCTGCGGTATATCCAAGGTGGCTGATTTTGTAGGCATAGAGTGCAGTGCTTACAAGTTCTTTGCTATAGAGCTTGTAAGCACGGCTGGCAGGATGGCTGGATCCGGGCAGTTTCTATGTCCAGAGGCAAAACGGTATCAACAAGTGCACAGTTCAGACCAGAAGTGCGATCATCAGGAGCAGTGCATCCTGAGATTGTCCGGAAAAGGCTCAATTTCCCCATTGACTTCCATTATACTCTGTAAGCGACAACTGAGCACTGAACAGATCGCTCATCCCTATTCCTGAGCAATGATATCCAGACATCCCTTTAAGGACATGGCATGATTAGGTCTTCAGTACATAGTTGTTGTGTTTTTTTTTTTTTTTTTATTTTTGTTTTTACCTCCATTGTGATTATGGCATATACGACACCTCACCCCTGAAGTGATTGGCTGCAGTGGTCATGCACTGTCTTCTCAAGAAGATGAGTGGGAAACCCAGGCAGCTCTATGGAGTTGTTTCTAGTCCCCTTTCCTTTTGGCTTGTCTGTAGCGCTGTCCAGGTTTCCCATCTGACTCTGTGCTTCCTCTTCTGGTGGGTCAGTCTATGACCTCTGCAGACAATCACTGGTTTCAGCATCGTGGTGCTGTAAATGGAGTTCGCCCTAAAGGCCAAAGTCTGCTGTTCGCTGGGAGTCCCATCTGATTCTCTGATTGGAGGGATGGCCGCACGTGTATTACACGTATATCCCGCTTGTGTATGTGACTCCCGGAGACGGTGCTGTCCTCAGCAGTCTTTGACAGTCCCATACACAACAAATAAAGCTATGCAGCGCTTAATGTGGCAGCCCCGCCCCTTGACTGTTGGCAGCCCCGCCCCTTGACTGTTGGCAGCCCCGCCCCTTGACTGTTGGCAGCCCCGCCCCTTGACTGTTGGCAGCCCCGCCCCTTGACTGTTGGCACGGGATTAATGGAAGTCCCAACGATCAGTAGCCTCTCTCATATCCTAGTGAATGGTGATCCTCAATCTATGGAGGGCACAGCTGTCCAAATGTCCCTGCAGAGTGTGAAGAAGGGGAGCTTCCGTCTGAGACTATACGACTCCCCATAGGGAAGGCACAATCCGACCATTTTTCCTTCACTGTACACACTGCGCTGACTGTACAGGTCAGGAATCAGCCATGCTGTTTACTGCTGCAGTCCGGCTTCATCGGCATGTGCCGAGTATCTACAGGTGCTGCCGGCTCGCAGCAGACCCAGGAGAGGACGGGGACGTGTGACTCTGTGGTCTTGTCATGGCTGCTCCCCTGGACTTGTACTTCTTTTTACATGTTAAAGAATGTGCACTTGATATATATATATATATATATAGATAGATAGATATATCTCTATCTCTAACATACATACACACATACATACATACATACATACATACATCTGAAAATATATATAAACAAGGCTGTATATCTAGTTATAGGTAAGAAAATAATAATGCTCTATCACTCTCCACACAAGGGAAAAAAAAAAAAATATATATATATATATATATATATATATATATATATATATATATATATTATACGAGACCTAGAAGATTGGGGGGGGGGGCAGGGAAGGAAACAATGGCTGCTGTAAGAAGGGATTGAAAATAAGTAAGTGCAGAAACAAAAGTCCCAAGTTTTGGTGATTAGTATATACCCCACTGCAGGGCCATGCTGTTCTCTGCCATGTGATATTGTAGGAATGAATGACTGGTTTTCATTACAGAATTTTTTTTTTCCTTTTTTATTCTAGAGAGAGATTTATCCCCCGGAACAAGATGAACAGGTAAAAATATGCAGGAGTAAGAAGCTGACATGTATATCTAAATATTGCTTACATCCCATTAACTACTTACCGATCGCCCACCGGCCGGTTCATATCTGACTTTGCAGTGACATTTTAGCACATTGCACGAGTCAGTAGTTACACGGAGATCAAGACAGAAGAACTCTCAATGGAGAAGGCAGAGATGGTTTATTACTGTCTCTGCCTTCCTGATTGCTGTATACACAGCATTGAATGAGTGCTGTGTATACAGCTTAGGAAGCATTGACGATGCATTCTCCTCCTGTCCCAATAATTGCGTGAAGTTCTCCCAAAAGGTCTTTTATGACCTCATATGAAATGAATTAATTAAAACCATTATAAAAAAAAAAGCATGCACTGGCAGTCTGAATCGCTGTTTTCTTTGTCGCTCTATTGGGAGACCCAGACAATTGGGTGTATAGGCTATGCCTCCGGAGGCAGCACAAAGTATTACACTCAAAAGTGTTAAGCCCCTCCCCTTCTGCCTATACACCCCCCGTGCTCCCACGGGCTCCTCAGTTTTATGCTTTGTGCGAAGGAGGCAGACATGCACAGCACAGCTCCACAGATTGGTCAGCAGCAGCTGCTGACCAGGTCGGATGGAAGAAAAGTGGGCCCATATAGGGCCCCCAGCATGCTCCCTTCTCACCCCACTCTTGTCGGCGGTGTTGTTAAGGTTGAGGTATCCATTGCGGGTACGGAGGCTGGAGCCCACATGCTGTTTTCCTTCCCCATCCCCCTCAGGGCTCTGGGTGAAGTGGGATCCTATCGGTCTCCAGGCACATGAGACCGTGCTTCATCCACAACTCCTGTGGAGCCTGCTGGATAGGAGCCGGGTATCGTTCAGGGACATGGCCCTGCATCTTGAAGGTACTCTGTATCCCTGTAGGGACCGTGCACGGCAACACCTCAGCTTTGCTGGGTGTGCTAGTGCACCGGGGACCGCGGCACTGACCGGGTCTATATGTGCCATTACACACTCAGCGTCGCTGAGTGTGTTTATATGTAGGGGCTACCGCGCTAACCGCCGCTGCCATGTGAAACTACGGCGCGGCTGGGACTTGTAGTTCGCCGGGGACTTCGGCGTCGGCCGCGCTTTTACGGCGGCGACGCTTATACTCGAGTCCCCGGCTTTCTTGCGGCCTAGCTTCCTTTTTCCCGCCCTCAGCTCTGACAGGCAGGGGGAAGGGCGGGACGCTGCACGGAAGAGAGGGACAAACGAGCAGCATGAGGGCTGGAGCATGCTTTGCATACTCCACTCCCCTCACTGTGCACTGTGTGAGATGCCCACGGCTCCCTTCTCTCGGCAGGACGCCGCAGCCATTTCCTGTCAGCTCCTCCGACGCTGCAGAGAGGGATTAACCCTGGGAGACCCAGACACTGTCTCTGGTGGCCTCACAACCGCTTTAGGCGGCTGGTAAGCAGCACCTGTGGTGTTAGCCCCATGGTGCTGTAGTGTATTGATACATTCTGTGTTATTACTATATACTTTACACTGTATGAGCACAGTTCATTATGGCTATTTACCCTTTTGTGTTAATCAGGGAAAACAATAGCATGGCGCCCACAAAGACAGGGGTGCCAAAAAAAGAAAAAAAAAAACAGGATTATTATGCTGCCTGCACCGCTTGTACGACCCAGCTGCCGGCAGGTCCCATTGACCCTCATTGTGTGCAATGTGTGGCCCCTGTGACTCTCTTCTTCAGCCAGAGCAAACTTAGACCCCAGCCCCAGACCGACTAAGCGGGCTCGCTTAGAATTTCCCTCGACATCGTGTTGTTCAGGGTCTCAGCGGGGGGAATCTCCGGTTGATGATGCGGAGACAGCTGATCAGGATTCTGATCCTGAGGGCGCTTTCAATCGTAATACTCCAGACGGGGACGCCATAGTGAACGATCTCATTGCGTCCATCAATCAAATGCTGGATATTTCTCCCTCAGCTCCTCCGGCGGAGGAGTCAGATTATCAGCAGGAGTAATTCCGCTTCAGGTTCCCCAAGCGTACACCGAGTATGTTTCTAGACCATTCTGATTCCAGAGAGGCAGTCCAGAATCACCATGCTTGTCCAGATAAGCGTTTTTTCTTAGCGCCTTAAGGATACACGTTGTCCTTTTCCACCTGACGTGGTTAAAGGTTGGACTCAGTGTCTCAGAGTGGACCCTCCAATCTCACAGACTGGGGGCTAGATCATTACTTGCAGTGGAAGATGGAGCCTCGCTCAAAGATGCCACTGACGGGCAGATGGAGCTCTGGTTGAAATCCATCTATGAAGCTATCGGAGCTTCTTTTGTCCCAGCATTCGCAGCCGTATGGGCGCTACAAGCTATCTCAGCAGGTCAAGCGCAAATTGAAGCAGCCACATACACGGCCGCGCCACAAGTGGCATCCATTACCTCCCAAACCTCGGCAACGCTATTAGTGCTGTCCTGGACTCTGCGAGCTGTACGGCGGTTGCGGCCGCCAATTCGGGGGTACTCCGCAGGGCCTTATGGCTACGGGAATGGAAGGCAGATTCTGCTTCCAAAAAAGCGCTTAACCAGTTTGCCAATTTGTGGCGACAGGTTGTTTGGCGAGCGTCTGGATGAAGTCATCAAACAATCCAAGGGAAAGGATACATACTTACCCCAGTCCCAACCAAACATATCCCAACAGAGGAGAGGGCAGTCGAGATTTCGCTCCTCTCGGGGCGCAAGCAGGTCCCAATTCTCCTCGTCCACAAGGTCTCAGAAAGACAAAGGAGCTCTGATGCATGGCGGTCTAAGTCACGTCCTAAACAGACCACCGGGGGCGCCGCTAACAAAGCGGCTTCCTCATGACTTTCGGCCTCCGCTAGTAGCATCCTCGGTCGGTGGCAGGCTCTCCCGATTTTGCGACACCGGGCTGCCACAAATAAAAGACCGCTGGGTGAGAGTTATTCTGTCTCACGGTTACGAGATAGAGTTTACCTCTCGTCCCCCGACTCGATTCTTCAGGTCATCCCCGCCTCCCGAGCGAGCCGAGGCTCCTCTGCAGACGCGGCGCACTCTGACGGCTGAAGGAGTGGTGATCCCTGTTCCTCTTCAGCAACAGAGCCACGGTTTTTACTCCAACTTGTTGGTGGTCTCAAAGAAGGACGGGTCTTTCCGCCCGGTCCTGGACCTGAAACTGCTCAACAGACGGGTAAAAACCAGGCGGTTCCGGATGGAATCCCTCCGCTCCGTCATCGCCTCAATGTCCCAAGGAGATTTCCTTGCATCAATCTATCAAAAATGCTTATCCCCATGTACCGATTGCTCCAGAGCACCAGCGCTTCTTGCGCTTCGCCATAGGACACGAATACCTGCAATTCGTGGCACTGCCGTTCGGCCTGGCAACAGCCCCACGGGTTTTTACCAAGGTTATGGCTACTGTAGTAGCGCTTCTACACTCCCTGGGTCACTCGGTGATCCAGTATTTGGACGATCTGCTGATCAAGGCACCCTCTATAGAGGCATGCCAACGCAGCCTTGACGCTACCCTGGAGACTCTCCAGGGTTTCGGGTGGATCATCAATTCTCCAAAGTCAAATCTGACACCGGCCCAATCGCTGACATATCTTGGCACGAAGTTTCATACTCTCAGCGATAGTGAAGCTTCCGCTGATCAAACAGCAGTCACTACGGAAAGGGGTACAATCTCTCCTTCAAGGCCAGTCACATCCCGGGAGGCGCCTCACGCACTTCCTGGGGAAGATGGTGACAGCAATGGAGGCAGTCCCTTTCGCGCAATTTCACCTGCGTCCCCTTCAATGGGACATCCTATGCAAATGGGACAGGAAGCCGACGTCCCTCGTCAGGACCGTCTCCCTCTCTCAGACGACCAAAGCTTCCCTTCGGTGGTGGCTTATTCCCACTTCATTAGCGAAGGGGAAATCTTTCCTACCCTCATCCTGGGAAGTAGTCACGACGGACGCGAGTCTGTCAGGGTGGGGAGCGGTTTTTCTCCACCACAGGGCTTAGGGTACGTGGACCCAGCAAGAGTCCTCGCTTCAGATCAATGTTCTGGAAATACGGGCAGGGTATCTTGCCCTGAAAGCTTTCCAGCAGTGGCTGGAAGGCAAGCAGATCAGAATTCAGTCGGACAATTCCACAGTGGTGGCATACATCAACCACCAAGGCGGCACACGCAGTCGGCAAGCCTCCCAGGAAGTCCGGCGGATTTTGATGTGGGTGGAAGCCACGGCCTCCACCATCTCTGCAGTTCACATTCCAGGCGTGGAAAACTGGGAAGCGGATTATCTCAGTCGCCAGGGCATGGACACAGGGGAATGGTCCCTTCACCCGGGCGTGTTTCAGGAGATCTGTTGCCGCTGGGGGGTGCCGGACGTCGACTTCATGGCGTCCCGGCACAATCACAAGGTACCGACGTTCATGGCACGGTCTCAAGATCCCAGAGCTCTGGCGGCAGACGCCTTAGTTCAGGATTGGTCGCAGTTTCAGCTCCCTTATGTGTTCCTCCGCTGGCACTGTTGCCCAGTGTGTTACGCAAGATCAGGACCGACTGCCGCCGCGCCATCCTCGTCGCTCCAGACTGGCCGAGGAGGTCGTGGTACCCGGATCTGTGGCATCTCACGGTCGGCCAACCGTGGGCACTACCAGACCGACCAGACTTGTTATCTCAAGGGCCGTTTTTTCCATCTCAATTCTGTGGCCCTCAACCTGACTGTGTGGCCATTGAGTTCTGGATCCTAGCGTCTTCAGGATTATCTCAAGACGTCATTGCCACTATGAGACAGGCTAGGAAACCAACGTCCGCCAAGATCTTCCACAGGACGTGGAAAATTTTCCTGTCGTGGTGCTCTGCTCAGGGTTCTTCTCCCTAGCACTTTGCCTTGCCCATTTTTTTCTGTCCTTCCTTCAATCTGGACTGGAAAAGGGTTTGTCGCTCAACTCCCTTAAGGGACAAGTCTCAGCGCTCTCTGTGTTTTTTCCAGAAGCGCCTAGCCAGACTTCCACAGGTACGCACGTTCCTGCAGGGGGTTTGTCACATCGTTCCTTCTTACAAGCTGACGTTAGAACCCTGGATTCTGAACAGGGTGCTGCTGGTTCTTTAGAAATCACCATTCGAGACAATGAGAGATATTTCTCTCTCTCACGCCTTTCGCAGAAAGGGTTTTTTTCTAGTAGCAGTCACTTCACTTCGGAGAGTGTCCGAGCTAGCAGCGCTGTCATGCAGAGCCCCTTTCCTGGTTGTTCACCAGGACAAGGTGGTTCTGCGTCCGGTTCCGGACTTTCTCTCTAAGGTGGTATCTCCCTTTCATCTCAATCAGGATATCTCCTTACCTTCTTTTTGTCCTCATCCAGTTCACCAATGTGAAAAGGATTTGCACTTGTTAGATCTGGTGAGAGCACTCAGACTCTACATTTCTCGTACGGCGCCCCTGCGCCGCTCGGATGCACTCTTTGTCCTTGTCGCTGGCCAGCGTAAAGGGTCACCGGCTTCCAGATCAACCTTGGCTCGGTGGATCAAGGAGCCAATTCTCGAAGTCCACCGTTCGGCTGGGCTTCCGGTTCCCTCAGGGCTGAAGGCCCATTCTACCAGAGCCGTGGGTGCGTCCTGGGCTTTGAGACACCAGGATACGGCTCAGCAGGTGTGTCAGGCGGCTACCTGGTCGAGCCTGCACACTTTCACGAAACACTATCAGTTGCATACCTATGCTTCGGCGGATGCCAGCCTAGGTAGACGAGTCCTTCAGGCGGCGATTACGCACCTGTAGGAAAAGGCCGTTTTACGGCTCTCTTACGAGGTATTATTTTACCCACCCAGGGATTGCTTTTGGACATCCCAATTGTCTGGGTCTCCCAATAGAGCGACAAAGAAGAAGGGAATTTTGTTTACTTACCGTAAATTCCTTTTCTTCTAGCTCTAATTGGGAGACCCAGCACCCGCCCCTGTCTTTTTGTGTACACATGTTGTTCATGTTGAATGGTTTCAGTTCTCCGATATTCCTTCGGATCGATGTTACTTTAAACCAGTTTATAATTCTTTTTCCTCCTTCTTGCTTTTGCACCAAAACTGAGGAGCCCGTGGGAGCACGGGGGGTGTATAGGCAGAAGGGGAGGGGCTTAACACTTTTGAGTGTAATACTTTGTGCTGCCTCCGGAGGCATAGCCTATACACCCAATTGTCTGGGTCTACCAATTAGAGCTAGAAGAAAAGGAATTTACGGTAAGTAAACAAAATTCTCTTCTTTAGCCTCCCCCTAATGAAAAAATATTAAATAATTGTTACCAAAAATATGGAAAACGGACATGCAATTTTTTTTTCCTTTATATTTTCCTCCAATAGTGTTAAAAAAAACAAAAACCTGTTCATATGTATTATGGAAAGAAGAGACAAAGTATTTGAATATACAAACGAGAATGGTTTTTTTTTTTTTTTTTTGAGGTTTTAAAAACTACATAAACAAAACACAAATGTGCCTGGTCATCCTATGGACAGCGTTTACTAGTCATCCACAGGAGGTTGGGATTGGAGCAGTAATGTTAATGTGTGAGCCATCAGCTATGGGAGCGGGGACAGAGTTGGTGTGATTCGGCTTGCAGAACCCGGTCTATCAGCCACGTCAGTAATCTGTGGCCACAGGACGGGCACCCTGAGAAGCGCTTCTTCCCTGATGACATCCGCAGTTCTTCTTTTGATTAGTCGGCCTGGTATGATGTCACTTGTGCGTCACACTGCAATAATGACTAGCACCAGGCTGGGTAGTCAAAAGAAGAGTCACGGATTTCATCAGGTAAGAGGTGATTCTCAGGGCTCACATTCAGTCTCCACAGATTAACGAGGTTACTAGTGATAAGCGGGCACTACTATGCTCGGGTGCTCTGTACTTGTAACTAGTGATGAGAGGGCACTACTATGCTCGGGTGCTCGGTACTCGTAATTAGTGATGAGCGGGCACTACTATGCTCGGGTGCTCTGTACTCGTAACTAGTGATGAGAGGGCACTACTATGCTCGGGTGCTCGGTACTCGTAATTAGTGATGAGCGGGCACTACTATGCTCGGGTGCTCTGTACTCGTAACTAGTGATGAGAGGGCACTACCATGCTCGGGTGCTCTGTACTCGTAATTAGTGATGAGCGGGCCCTACCATGCTCGGGTGCTCAGTACTTGTAACTAGTGATGAGAGGGCACTACCATGCTCGGGTGCTCAGTACTTGTAACTAGTGATGAGAGGGCACTACTATGCTCGGGTGCTCAGTACTTGTAACTAGTGATGAGAGGGCACTACCATGCTCGGGTGCTCGGTACTCGTAACTAGTGATGAGCGAGCACTACCATGCTCAGGTGCTCAGTACTGGTAACTAGTGATGAGCGGGCACTACCATGCTCGGGTGCTCAGTACTCGTAACTAGTGATGAGCGGGCACTACCATGCTCGGTACTTGTAACCAGTAGTCAGACGCTGTGAAGGGTGCGACTGTTATAGCGAGTAGAAGGGAAACCAATGGTGAAGGTGGGAATTTTTCCAGAAAATCTTCCAAAAAAATGCTTCCCCATTGACTTCCATTATACTCGGTACATGAGTTGAATCTGTCCTCATCACTAGTTACCAGTACTGAGCACCCGAGCATGGTAGTGCTCGCTCATCACTAGTTACGAGTACTGAGCACCCAAGCATGGTAGTGCCCACTCATCACTAGTTACGAGTACTGCGCACCCAAGCATGGTAGTGCTCACTCATCACTAGCTACGAGTACTGATCACCCAAGCATGGTAGTGCTCGCTCATCACTAGTTACGAGTACTGAGCACCCAAGCATAGTAGTGCTCGCTCATCACTAGTTACGAACACCCAAGCATGGTAGTGCCTGCTCATCAGTAGTTATTAGTACTGAGCACCCAAGCATGGTAGTGCCCACTCATCACTACTTCTTACACATGTGCATTACCGAAGCCATAAACCCATAAAAGTGAACAAGCTCTGATCCCTTTTCCTCATACTTGTTTGGTCCCAGTGTCTTGTATGTTGGTGATGAATTTTGTTTTGTGGGACAAACTCATTTAAAGGGAATCTGACATTAGATTCATACTGTCCAAATCATAGGCAGCGTGAATCGGAGCCTGCCTGTTATTATGGCAGCCGGGTATGTTTTGCTCTGAAACAATCAGTTTAAAAAGCTGTCCAAGATGAGACTAGTCTAAAGGCCGCTTTATACGCAGCGACATTGCTAGCGAAAGCACCCGCACCTGTCGTTTGTGCGTCACTGGCAAATCGCTGCCCGTGGCGAACAATATCCCTAGGACGCATAAAACGGACTTAACTTCCTAGCGACGTCGCTGTGGGCGTCGAACCAGCCTCTTTTTTTAAGGGGGAGGTTTGTGCGCCGTCACAGCGACGTCACACAGCGGCCCGCCAATAGAAGCGGAGAGCAGCCGCATTAACGACACGCCCACCTCGTTGGCGGAGGACGCAGGTACGTTGTTGCTCGTTGCTCCCGGGGTGTCGCACGTAGCAATGTGTGCTGCTTCAGGAACGACCAACAACCTGCGTCCAGCACCAGCAACGATATTTTGAAAATGAACGACGTATCAACGATTTAGTGAGTATTTTTGATCGTTAGCGGTCGCTCGTAGGTGTCACACGCAATGATGTCGCTAACGTTGCCAGATGTGCATCACGAATTCCGTGACATATCCCCCCCCCCCCCCGATGACATCTCATTAGATGCGTCGTTGCGTGTTAGGCCGGTCCTTGGTGGCATTTCCTTGCCCCACTCACCACGGACTGACAGCTAGCCCCCCCCACCCCCCACTCCCCAAAGGAACATATATCAGGAAAGTTGGGTGAGAGAGCCCCAGGGACTTTCCTCAGACTGATCAGCTAAAACTTAGTCCCAGACAGATCCCTCTACGAATCTATTGAACCTGCCTTTACTTATTGGGGATCTCTTCTGGCAGGCATTTATGGCACACCCGAGGATCCCACCTACTGCCCTAACATTGAGTGCATAGTCACCTCTCCTAACATTGCGGCACCATTTGGAATGGGGGGATGACGGACCCCTTTATGGAGATGGCCCTGGATTCCCTGTGCATATCTCATAAATGTCTGTCATCAGACAACGCCTGTAAAGAAGAAAATATGTTGTCATTCCTATTATTAGTTTCTCGGTAATCTGGTGCAATATCTGAGAGTACGTCTTGTATCTTGACTCTTTCACTGCCAGGACAGTTTTTAAAATGGAAAGTTTGGCGTCTTATCTCTGTCAGTGTGCCCTTATCACATATTCACTAGAACTGAAGAGTGAGCCGGGCTGTCTACAACAGTTGGGTGGCCATGAGCGCTGCTCTGGAGGAAACACTAAATCAGCACTGCATCAACTATGGTCACCATAACCTTGGAGCTATTGGGGTCTTAATCATAAAGTGATAGGTTACCAACGATGTTCCTTTCCTTTATGAAATGGGACTACCCCTTTAAGGCTACAGTTTGGGCCTGGGCTGATGGGTGCACCATGTTGATGTATAACTTCTAGGGTTTCTATATTTAAAGGAATTTTCCAGGATTAGAAAATTATGGCTTCTTCCTTTCAGAAACAATGCCACCCCTGACCATAGGTTGTACGTGGTATTGCAGCTCCACTCCATTCACCTTAAGGCCCTGTGCACAAGTTCAGTACTTGGTGAGTTGTTGTTATTACCTCAATATTAACCCCTTAACGACCCATGACGTACTGGGTACGTCATGAATCGTGTGCAGTTAATCCCTGCCCCCTGCCGTAGGCGATCCGCGCACATATCAGCTGTTTTCAACAGCTGACATGTGTGCCTGCTACAGCCGGCATTGAAAGTAAAGCACCAAATCTGCAGTTCTCAGCTCTGTAGCTGTGATCTGCAGATAGGGCAGAGCGATCGGATTGCTGATCGCTATAGCCCCCTAGGGGGACTAGTAAAATTAAAAAAAAAAAAAAAGTTAAAAAAAGTTTTAAAAAATTAAAAAAAAATTAAAAGTTCAAATCACCCCCCTTTCGCCCCATTGAAAATGAAAGGGTTAAAAAAATAAAACGTATACACATATTTGGTATCGCCGCGTTCAGAAACGCCCGATCTATCAAAATATAAAATCAATTAATCTGATCAGTATACGGCGTAGCGGCAAACAAATTCCAAATGCCAAAATTACGTTTTTTGGTCGCCGCAAAATGCAATAACAGGCGATCAAAACGTAGCATCTGCGCAAAAATGGTACCGTTAAAAAACGTCAGCTCGAGACGCAAAAAATAAGCAGTCACTGAGCCATAGATCCCGAAACATGAGAACGCTACGGGTTTTGGAAAATGGCCCAAAACGTGCGCCACTTTTTTTGGACAAGCTTGTGAATTTTTTTAACCCCTTAAATACAAGTAAACCTATTCATGTTTGGTGTCTTCAAACTCGCACCGACCTCAGGCATCCCATAGATACATCAGTTTTACCATATAGTGAACCACCATGGTGAATAAAATATCCCAAAAACTATTGTACGATCACACTTGTTTTGCAATTTTTCCGCACTTGGAATTTTTTTGCCATTTTCCAGTACACTATATGGTAAAAATTATTATAGTTTCATTTTATAAGTACAACTCGTCCCGCAAAAAATAAGCCCTCATATAGCAAGATTGACAGAAAAATAAAAAAAGTTACGGCTCTCGGAAGAAGGAGAGCAAAAAACATAAACGCAAATACGGAAAGTGCCCGGGGGCTGAAGGGGTTAAGGCCACATTCACTCGTTGAGTATTTGATGAGTATTTTACCTCGGTATTTGTAGTCAAAACCAGGAGTGGGTGATAAATATAGAAGTGATGTCCGTGTTTCTACAACCCCTGGCAAAAATTATGGAATCACACCTGGCTCTGAGGATTTAAAAAGAAAAAAAAAAAAAAAAAAAAAAAAAAAAAAAGGAGATCACAGACGGGGCACAAAACAAAAGTTTTTTCAAATGGCAACTTTCTGGCTTTAAGAAACAGTAAAAATAAATCATGAAAACGTAATGTGCTAGCCAGTAACTGTTACTTTTCAAGACCAAACAGGGGGAAAATTATGAAATCACTCAAATATGAGGAAAAAATAATGAAATCACCCAGTAAATTTTCATTCCCAAAACTAACTTCTGCATCAAATATGATCTGCTCGTTAGTCTGCATCTAAAAAGGAGTGATCACACCTTGAAGAGCTGTTGCACCAAGAGGACTGACATGAATCATGGCTCCAACACGAGAGATGTTAATTGAAACAAAGGAGAGGATTATTACACTGTTAAAAGAGGGTAAATCATCACGCAATGTTGCAAAAGATGTTGGTTGTTCACAGTCAGCTGTGTCTAAATATGGACCAAATACAAACAACATAGGAAGGTTATTAAAGGCAAACATACTGGTATACCAAGAAAGACATCAAAGCGTCAAGACAGGAAACTTAAAGCAATATGTCTCCAGAAAAGGAAATGCACAACAGAACAAATGAGGAACGAATAGAAGGAAACTGGAGTCAATGTCTGTGACCGAACTGTAAGAAACCGCCTAAAGGAAATGGATTTACATACAGAAAAGCTAAACAAAAGCCATCATTAACCTAAACAGAAAAAAAAAACAAGCTTACAATGGGCTAAGGAAAAGCAATCGTGGACTGTGGATGACTGGATGAAAGTTATATTCAGTGATGAATCGCAAATCTGCATTGGGCAAGGTGATGATGCTGGAATGTTTGTTTGGTATCGTTCCAATGAGATTTTATAAAGATGATTGCCTGAAGAGAACATGTAAATTTCCACAGTCATTGATATGGGGCTGCATGTCAGGTAAAGGCACTGGGGAGATGGCTGTCATTACATCTACAATAAATGCCCAAGTTTACATTGAAATTTTGGACACTTCTCTTATCCCATCATTTGAAAGGATGTTTGGGGATGATGAAATAATTTATCAAGATGATAATGCATCCTGCCATAGAGCGAAAACTATGAAACATTCCTTGAAAGAAGACGCATAAGTTCAATGTCATGACCTGCAAATAGTCCGAATCTCAATCCAATTGAAAATCTTTGGTGGAAGTTGAAGAAAATGGTCCATGACAAGGCTCCAACCTGCAAAGCTGATCTGGCAACAGCAATAAGAGAAAGTTGGATCCAGATTGATGAAGAGTATTGTTTGTCACTCATTAAGTCCATGCCTCAGACTGCAACTGTTATAAAAGCCAGAGATGGTGCAACAAAATACTAGTTGATGTATTGGAGTACTCTGTTTGTTTTCTTGATTCCATAATTTTCCCCCTGTTTGGTCTTGAAAAGTAACCGTTACTGGCTGCACATTTATGTTTTAATGTTTTGGGGTTTTTTTTTTGTGTTTTCTTAAAGCCAGAAAGTTGACATTTGACATGACTTTACTTTTGTTTAAAAAAAAAAAAAAGCAGATCACAGACATGGCACAAAACTAAACAACTAAATGAACATCCTCAGAGCCAGGTGAGTCCATAATTTCTGCCAGGGGTTGTATAATACTTTTTCCTCTGATTGCTCCATTCCTGGTTTTGGCTACAAATAGGGAGGCAAAAAACTTACCAAATACTTAGCGTGTGACCGTGGCCTAAAGAAGGTGAGTTGCAATACCAATCACAACCCATAATCAGGGGTGGCGCTGTTTCTTAACGAAAGCGACCTTTTTTCATTTTGTTTTACTTAATTTTGGTAACACCCCTTTAATCTCACCATCCTCTTGTCACACAGAAGCGACAGCTGCAGGAAATGAAGGAGGCGATAAGACTGAAGAACGAGAAGCTCTACATGCAAGACTAGAAACGTGTCCCCGCACCCCCCCCCCCCCCCCCCCTCATTGCTGTATTGCTCTCTGTATATGGCCCGTGTGTATATGACTACATGATAGAAATCTACAGTAAAGAGATGTTTTGTACATATGGGGTATGGTCTCATTTACTGTCTGGATGGCTCAGTATTACATGACAGACAGAAACACAGGATCACCATTTACAATGTGATGTCACAGCTCACCTCCTCTGTACAATGACTGGTAACACTTTTTTCTTCTTCTATGTATGTATGTGTATATATGTGTGTATATATATATGTGTGTGTGTGTGTGTGTGTGTGTGTGTGTGTATCACCTATTATGGATGGTGGATCATATGTTATGTCACAGCTCACCTCCTCACTCTCTTATACAATGACTGATAATGCCTCTATACACAGCTGATAACACAGGATTCACCATTTATAATAGGTGATGTCACAGCTCACCTCCTCCTGTACAATGACTAATAGATACAGTAGAAAAACTGGATCCACAAAAGGTGATATCACAGCTCACCACCTCCTCCTGTACAGTGATATCACTATATACAATAGAAACACTGGATGTACAATAGTGAGTCGACCATCAGGGTTTTCGGTAGGGAGGTACTCTGGCGCCGGGACTACGGATACTTGACTCTCGATGGGGTTATCACAGGTGGTCGGTCCCGGCTTCGTGCCCTGGGCGGTCAGTCTGCGGCTGGGGAATGGGGTACAGGGATGATTTTGGGGATATACGTGACGCCACCTGTGGTGTCTGGTAAGCGGGATATACCAGCGCTGCCCGCTGCTGGCCTCTGAGGCGATGGTGACGGCAGCTTAAGATCTCTCAGCTCCCCACAGGTGGAGCTACTTTACCTCAGGGCGGCGGGTCGCTGACCAGCAGTGAAGCGACCGAGCGGTGATGGCTGCCTTCTTCTCTGATGTCGCAGGGTCCTGTCGAATGGCGGAGAGACGACACACCGAGTCCACATCAGTTCAAACAAGTCCTTTTTACTAGCAGCTGGTTTGTTTTGCACAGTTCACAGCAGAAACAGTTCGGTTACCAGAAGGCCAATGGTCACAAGTTTCGGAGGAGATTTGATGACAGAGAGATCTCTCTCTGAGGTAACCTGTCTCTTTCTCGGTCCCTGCTCTGAGACTCCCTCTTTAACCCACTCATCAGTCTCGTCACTGGTTTTCCCAGGGGTCTGATGCTGCACGATTTCTTTATCTATCCCGCAACAGCGTGGTGAACTCGGCTTGGGGTTAGTAGTCAGACTCTTGATGGGTACCGGGCCTCCTCTTATTTAGGATCCTAGGTTAATGGTCAATGGTTTGGGGATAAGCCTGACAAACCTCCTCGGTCCCGTTATACCGGTCTCGACCTGAACTCTTCAGCCGGCTCTCGCCAGACCTAAAGTGTCCCGTTTCCGTCTGGGTTACCCCTTTTCCAGTGTCTTTGTTTTCTTTTGGGGTACCCTCGCTCAGGACGTCGGGCCTATGTTATTTCTAGCCCTTTCAGTCATTAATTTACTCTCGTCTCTCCTTGTCACTCCTTACTGACCAACTGTCACTCAGTCGTCCTGTCAATCACGTCGCGTCTCACGCTCAGCTAGGCTCTACCCCTCTATGGACCTACTATATAAACAGTCCCAAGAATATGAAGGTAGGGGCTGCTGAGGCAATGTTAATCTAATATAAGACTGCATTTCTTCTCTCTTTCACCTGTGACCAAAGGACACTGCACCTTGATGTTAAGATGCTGCATTCCCCTGTAGCGCCTAACCACAGGGGCGCCACATAAGCATCTGTATGCAATGAGTTCTTTCTCAGCAGCGATTAGTCATTTACAGGACCATTTACCGTGTCTTATGCTACATAATGGTAATGTATTCGTAAGAATCAATGTCACTAGGATGGTCCGGATGCCGTCCATTTATTTATTTATTTTTTTCTCCCACCCATATATTTTTTTATTTCTCTCTCAGGCTGACATAACTCAGATCTGCCCAGACCTGTCCATCTGTCTTTTCTATGCCAACCTCCCCCAACCGTGTCCTAATGGACCTTGTGCGCTGGAAAAAGTCATAAGGAACAATAAAGGGGCTTTCCCAAACCAAGCCCACAAAGTAAGGAAGCTGCATTGTCCATAATGTCTTATGCTAAAGAATAAAGAACGTCACTGGAACTAAGGGGCCTTGGCCGACCCGTGAAGAGAAGCCCACCGCATTACTCCTCCTGCACCAAACTGTACAGGGGGCACAATGCAATCAGGGGGTAACGCTCCAGACATTGACCAAACGCAGACTCGTCCATCAGATGCAGATAGAGCAGTGTGATCCATCACTGCACAGAACACGTCTCCTCAAGAATCCAGTAGTGGCGACTTTACACCGCTCCATCTGACGCTCGGCATTGTGCTTGGTGATGTACGGCTCGGCATTGTGCTTGGTGATGTATGTCTTGGCATTGTGCTTGGTGATGTATGTCTTGGCATTGTGCTTGTTGATGTACAGATCGGCATTGTGCTTGGTGATGTACGGCTTGGCATTGTGCTTGGTGATGTACGGATCGGCATTGTGCTTGGTGATGTACGGCTCGGCATTGTGCTTGGTGATGTACGGCTCGGCATTGTGCTTGGTGATGTACGGATCGGCATTGTGCTTGGTGATGTACGGTTCGGCATTGTGCTTGGTGATGTACGGCTCGGCATTGTGCTTGGTGATGTACGGCTCGGCATTGTGCTTGGTGATGTACGGCTCGGCATTGTGCTTGGTGATGTATGGCTCGGCATTGTGCTTGGTGATGTACGGCTCGGCATTGTGCTTGGTGATGTACGGCTCGGCATTGTGCTTGGTGATGCTCGGCATGGTGATGTACGGCTCGGCATTGTGCTTGTTGATGTATGGCTCGGCTTGGGCTTGTTGATGTATGGCTCGGCATTGTGCTTGGTGATGTACGGCTCGGCATTGTGCTTGTTGATGTATGGCTCGGCATTGTGCTTGTTGATGTATGGCTCGGCATTGTGCTTGGTGATGTATGGCTCGGCATTGTGCTTGTTGATGTATGGCTCGGCATTGTGCTTGGTGATGTACGGCTTGGCATTGTGCTTGGTGATGTGCGGCTCGGCATTGTGCTTGGTGATGTATGGCTCGGCATTGTGCTTGTTGATGTATGGCTCGGCATTGTGCTTGGTGATGTACGGCTTGGCATTGTGCTTGGTGATGTGCGGCTCGGCATTGTGCTTGGTGATGTATGGCTCGGCATTTTGCTTGGTGATGTATGGCTGCAGCTGCTCGGATCCAGGCAGGCGCAGTGTTTGTGCTGATGAGGTGGTCTGGACTCTATAGTTATGGGGTCAGCAGAGCGGTGGTGACTTTTCTGCCCTCTGCTCCTCAGCACTCGGCCCCCGCTCTGTAACGTTACAGGGACTCCATTTCTTGGCTGAGTTGCTGCGTCTCCTTCCACTCTCAATAATATCACTCACAGGGGATGGGGAAGATTTAATAGGAAGAAATTTCATGAATGGACTTGTTACCCCGGTGGCTCCTATAACAGAACCGCACTGGTATCAGTGAGATCTGCATCACCAGCCGCTCTGTCACATGTTGGTGAGTGGTCAGATGTTATACACGGGGGGGGGGGGGGGGGGGGGGGGGGGGGCGTGGGGCCGAATGTTACACACTGGAGGGTGATGGACCAGATGTTATACCCCGGGGGGCTATATGCTGTACATCGGAGGTGAGGGCCCCAATGTTGTACACTGGGGATGCGGGTGAGGGGGGCGAGGGGCTGGCCGTTATACACCAGGGGGGACAGTGAGGGGCCAGATGTTATACACTGGGGGTGATGGGATTCAATGAGAAACCTAATTTCAGTGATTAAGATGTGGGGCGCTGAACTGTTGCTTATATGTGGGGCTGCTGATAAGTCTTTGGCTTTGTGATCTTTCTTTGTTTCTATGGTAACGAATGTTACATCACATGAAAGCCTTATGTGTCTAATATATGTTATCAAAATTTGGTGTTTCTGTTCTGCGCAGGTGGGAAAACAAAATGGTGGCGTCTAATGCAGTATTCACAGCAACTGAGAGCAGATGAGTGATAAAATTCTTGTTTCTGCAAGGAAAGTCCACGAAGGATATTCATGGTGATATGTCGCAGACATTGGGGGATCAATGCCCTTCATATTCCACAGTTAAGAACTGGGTTGCCAAATTTAAAACGTGCCACTTCAGCACCAACAATGAGGAACGTCCTGGACGACCGAGAGTGGTTGTTGTTCCACAGATCGTCGATGCTGTGCACCACCTCATACTGGAGAATCGACGAATTTCAGGTAAAGCGATAGCAGACATCATGGGCATTTCCCGTGAACGTGTTTGAATCATTTTCCATGAACATTTGGACATGAGGAAGTGATCTGCACAGTGGGTCCCCAAAGGTTTGCCAACAGATCAGAGAAGCATGCGAGTGAAAACTTGCCGGTCCATTTGTCAGCGTTTCCGGACTGATTAGCACTTCCTGGATCGACTGGTCACTATGGAGGAGACCTGGATTTATTTGTATGACCCTGAAAACAAGGAGCAGTCAAAAGAGTGGAGGCAACATGGTTCACCTCGTCCAAAGAAGTTCAGGGTGCAAAAATAAGCCCCTATGGTGATGGCGTCTGTGTTCTGGGATACGGAGGGTGTGCTGCTAGTGGACTACCTTCAAAAGGGTTCCACCAGCAATGCAATGTATTACATTGAACTTTTGGACCAATTAAAGACAGCTCTGAAGGCCAAAAGGCACGGCAAGCTGTCCACAGGAATCTTGTTCCTGCAAGACAACGCCTCCGCTCACACTGCACAAGCAACCACGGCAAAACTGGCAGAGCTGGGCTTCCAGCTGGCTGACCACCCCCCTTATTCACGAGATCAAGTTCCCTCTGATTATTATCTGTCTCCAAACCTGAAGAAACACCTCAAGGGTGCCAAATTTCACACCATTTATGATGCCATGGCTGCAAAGGATGCCTGGTTTGAGGCACAACTGAAATCCTTCTTTTGCTAGGCTTACAGAACTTGGAATACCGATGTAAGAAGTGTGGTGACAGCAGTGGAGAGTATGTGGAATAAATGTAAAGTTTTATCATCCTATCTCGTTTCTTTTTGGGTAAAGCCAAAGACTTATCAGCAGCCCCTCCTACTGTGTAGTAGTAAGTGCCACAAAATTATGTCCTAACCACGTCTTTTAAAATAAAGATAAAGTAGATCGGCCCTTTAACATCTTGTAGTATATTGGGTGTAGCTGTATGAAGTGCGCTTGTCACGCCTGCACCGGGGCCGTGTGGTGACTCTTTACCGGGTGGCGGTTCTGGCTCTGGGGCGCCGCGGTGGCGTGGCCCAGCTTCTTGACCCTAGCGACGTCGTTTAGGGAATATGAAGGAAATTATGACAATTTATTCGTGACGCCCCTGTGGTATGCAGCAAGTTAGGTGCCGCCGCTGCGGGATGGGGCTCCCCGGGGCAGGTAGTGACACAGCTTAGATGGTGCAGCTCTCCACAGGCAGAGCTGGGCCCCAGGGCGGATGGGGGTGGTAGTAGTAGTCTATGATGGCGGGCACAGGTGAATAACGGAGTGACACAGGGATGCAGTCTCAAGGTTTTTACTCACTGTAGCTGGTTCCAAGGTAACACGACATGCCAGTGACCACCTTTGGAGTGTCGGGGCTTTGCTGTGATGGGCTCCAGCCGATCCCAGGTAGTTCGGAGGGTGAGTCCGGTGCACCTTTCTTAAGTGACCCTTCCCTGGTCACCTTCGTGCACTTGCTTCGCTCTCCTGCCTTGCGCCCTCGCTCACTGAACCCTGTGCCCGTGGATCCTGTTGGGTGGCGTGAAGTTCAATCCCTTGGTCCTTTTGGGTCACCTTCCGGCGAATTAGTGTGCGGATGTGACTTTGGTGCTTGCAGTCACCTTAGCCGCTGGTTTTGCTAGTGGAGTATGAAGGTTCTTCTCCTCTAGCCTAGGGACCAGTCCCCGTGTTGCGACCTAGCCTTTTACCCATAGATTATATGTGGAACAAGGCCCTGGAAGTTTAGCTCCCGCGGTCTCTAGGACCCTTTCTGTCTGTACCCGGGCCGAGCGGTACCAGCTCCAGACCGCGGGTCTTAGCTCCTCAGCTGCTCCTCTTTCTCCTGTCCACACTCCCCACTGTGTTCCCACTTGTACTATTATGTTCCCACTCCTAAAATTCCACCTCGCCCGGCCTGGCTTCGAGTATAATCATACTCTTGCCATGTCTGATGAGGTGTTGTGCTTTTGTGTGAACTGGTTGTGACGTCCTACTTACCCGAGATGGAATACTACACCGCTGGATGAGGTGCAGTACCTCTGTGGTGACTGAAGCATCAGGGGCGCCACACGTTGAGCTGCGTTGCTTGTAGGTGGAGGGGGGGGGCGGAGCTAGGCACCCCTACATATGACCGAGGTCGGGTATATTAAATAATCAGCATTTATTTCTAATTGCTGCAGCTAAAGCATCTAACTCTTTAAATGCCATTGTCATCATGATTGTGGGGGCCAATGGGTTACTATGATAACAGGGGGTGATGCGTTACTATGATAACATGGGTTGATGGGTTACTATGACAGTGGGGGGTCAATGGGATACTATGAGAGTGGTGGTTGATGGGTTACTATGACAACAGGGGTTGATGGGTTACTATGACAGTGGGGGGTGTCAATGGGATACTATGAGAATGGTGGTTGATGGGTTACTATGACAACAGGGGTTGATGGGTTACTATGACAGTGGGGGGTGTCAATGGGATACTATGAGAGTGGTGGTTGATGGGGTACTATGACAGAGGGAGCTGATGGATTACTATAAGGCCGGGGCCACACGGGGCACTACTGCGATGCTTGCATGACACTTGTCTCGTGCTGACAGCACAGCAGGAGCCGACTGTCATGCTAGTATCCCTGCGTCGGAGGTCCGACTGTGCGAGTGGACCTCAGCTGCGGGGGAAGGGCCGGCACTGAGGCGGGGCAGGCCAGTGCTGAGGAGGGACGGGCCGACACGGAGGGATTTCTCTCCCTCTCTCCTCCGTAGCCGGCTATTGCCATTCTCGCACTGCACTCTCGGTACACCGGTGTACCGCAAGTGCAGTGCGATTTATCTCTCGCCCCATAGACTTGAATGGGTGCGAGAGAAAAAGCCTCTCATTACAGTCTCAGCATGCTGCGATTGTTCTCTGTCCTATTAGGGCTGAGAAAATAATCGCTCATGTGCGGTGACACACAGGCTAATATTGATCCGAGTGGAATGCAATGTTTTATCGCACTCCACTCGCACCGATTTTCTCGCCGTGTGGCTTAGGCCTTACAGTGGAGGCCAATGGGTTACTATGACAGTGGGGTGGTCAATGGGATACTATGAGAGCGGTGGTTGATGGGGTACTATGACAGTGGAGTCCAATGGGTTACTATGACAGCAGGGGTTGCTGTAGACCCCATCGCGGTCCTCCTCCCTCTGGTGCTCGGTGCAGGATCTGAGCTTTGTGCTTACACTGTGCAGGCCATCAGACCGTCACAGGTTCAAGTCTCCTAAAGGGATTCAATAAAGTAAAAATAAAAAAATAAAAGTTTTTAAAAATATAAAATAAAAAATCCTGATAATGTGAATCATCCCCATTGGTTTTCACATCAGTAAAGTCTGGTAAGGGGTGACGCGTCCGGGGTCTCTTGTGTCTGTTCCCCTGGATCCTACCTAGAAATCTGCCTTCTCGGTTTTTTTTCTCCTTGGAAACCACGCCCATAGCAACCAATGGAGTAACAGCTCCTCCCATCTACAGCCCATAACCACACCCACAAATAAACTGTCACCGCCTCAACAATAACACACCGCCCAATCACTGAACCCCAGCGCTTGCTACGTCACCAAGCCACGCCTCCTGCCTGTTAAGATCTCCGGTAAATAAAACACGTCACTGCTCCCGGCGGCCCCGCCCCCTAGTAACGGACTTCCTGCTCCTCCCGTGATGTCAGAGCGAGCGTGACGTCACAACGCGGAAGTCGGTGAACGTTTCGGGTCCCCATAGTTTGGTGACGGCGGTGGGGCTGCGGAAAAGATGGCGCCGTCCGGGCTGAAAGCGGTTGTCGGAGAGAGTAAGTGACGGTTATGTGGTGGGGACCGTGCTGGCGCGGTGTTTGGGGAGCGGGGGGTGACGTCATGGAGGCATGGCCCCCTCCTGGTTACGTCATCAGCTGGTCCCGTAGCGGGGAGGCCGCTGACACCCGGTTATGTGTGTTTCTTCCGTCCGCAGTGCGCTGCTTTGTCTGTGTGATGTGCTCCAGAGCAGCAATCACAATTCTGCTGTTTATCCTTGGAAGAAGTCAGTGAACCCCATACTATAAGGGCGCTCTATAATAAAGGGCCGGTCCCCGTGGTGTGGCTGGCAGCTCATGGGCACCAATTATTGCCAGTCTTAAATTCATTGGGCTTATTATTCTGAAGGGTCTTTTTGGGCCCCCTAGGGCTCCAGGGCCCGGGTACTATTGGCAGCCCATGTACCTCCTGTAGTTTTGCCCCTGGTCAGTCCTCATTTATTGCTCAGCAGTATTTGATTGCTGGTGGTCTGACCACAGGGCCCCCAGAAGTCCTAAGAGCACGGCCGCACAAGCAAGAGCTGCACTCACTGTCTATGGGACTATTTGTGCCACAGACAATGACTGCAGTAGAGGCACCTGCACCGCTGCTCCCACCAACATGGCTCTGCCCTATGGGTCGGGTATAAATATCCTTTGGGAATGTCACATTACTGGAAATGAGCGTCAAAGTGACTTCCCAATTTGTGAAATCTTGGGCACGTGAAGCCGGCCGTACACAAGTGTTCATCTTTATCTCCCCCCCAATCCAGTCAGTGAGGGCCCATGTGCTGAGCCCAGCGGCGCTGAAGGCTGCACCCCTTCCTCTTTTGCGGGGGTCTGGCTTTTCTGTTCCCGCGGCGCTCTGGCTCTTCTCTTTCCGCGGGGCACTGGCTCTTCTCTTTCCGCGGGGCACTGGCTCTTCTCTTTCCGCGGGGCACTGGCTCTTCTCTTTCCGCGGGGCACTGGCTCTTCTCTTTCCGCGGGGCACTGGCTCTTCTCTTTCCGCGGGGCACTGGCTCTTCTCTTTCCGCGGGGCTCTGGCTCTTCTCTTTCCGCGGGGCTCTGGCTCTTCTCTTTCCGCGGGGCTCTGGCTCTTCTCTTTCCGCGGAGCACTGGCTCTTCTCTTTCCGCGGGGCTCTGGCTCTTCTCTTTCCGCGGGGCTCTGGCTCTTCTCTTTCCGCGGGGCACTGGCTCTTCTCTTTCCGCGGGGCTCTGGCTCTTCTCTTTCCGCGGGGCACTGGCTCTTCTCTTTCCGCGGGGCACTGGCTCTTCTCTTTCCGCGGGGCACTGGCTCTTCTCTTTCCGCGGGGCACTGGCTCTTCTCTTTCCGCGGGGCACTGGCTCTTCTCTTTCCGCGGGGCACTGGCTCTTCTCTTTCCGCGGGGCACTGGCTCTTCTCTTTCCGCGGGGCACTGGCTCTTCTCTTTCCGCGGGGCACTGGCTCTTCTCTTTCCGCGGGGCTCTGGCTCTTCTCTTTCCGCGGGGCACTGGCTCTTCTCTTTCCGCGGGGCACTGGCTCTTCTCTTTCCGCGGGGCACTGGCTCTTCTCTTTCCGCGGGGCTCTGGCTCTTCTCTTTCCGCGGGGCTCTGGCTCTTCTCTTTCTGCGGCTTTTCTCTTTCCGTGGCTCTTCTCTTTCCGCGGGGCTCTGGCTCTTCTCTTTCTGCGGCTTTTCTCTTTCCGTGGCTCTTCTCTTTCCGCGGGGCACTGGCTCTTCTCTTTCCGCGGGGCACTGGCTCTTCTCTTTCCGCGGGGCACTGGCTCTTCTCTTTCCGCGGGGCACTGGCTCTTCTCTTTCCGCGGGGCACTGGCTCTTCTCTTTCCGCGGGGCTCTGGCTCTTCTCTTTCCGCGGGGCACTGGCTCTTCTCTTTCCGCGGGGCACTGGCTCTTCTCTTTCCGCGGGGCACTGGCTCTTCTCTTTCTGCGGCTTTTCTCTTTCCGTGGCTCTTCTCTTTCCGCGGGGCTCTGGCTCTTCTCTTTCCGCGGGGCTCTGGCTCTTCTCTTTCCGCGGGGCACTGGCTCTTCTCTTTCCGCGGGGCACTGGCTCTTCTCTTTCCGCGGGGCTCTGGCTCTTCTCTTTCTGCGGCTTTTCTCTTTCCGTGGCTCTTCTCTTTCCGCGGGGCTCTGGCTCTTCTCTTTCCGCGGGGCTCTGGCTCTTCTCTTTCCGCGGGGCTCTGGCTCTTCTCTTTCCGCGGGGCACTGGCTCTTCTCTTTCCGCGGGGCACTGGCTCTTCTCTTTCCGCGGGGCACTGGCTCTTCTCTTTCCGTGGCTCTTCTCTTTCCGCGGGGCTCTGGCTCTTCTCTTTCCGCGGGGCTCTGGCTCTTCTCTTTCTGCGGGGCACTGGCTCTTCTCTTTCCGCGGGGCTCTGGCTCTTCTCTTTCCGCGGGGCACTGGCTCTTCTCTTTCCGCGGGGCTCTGGCTCTTCTCTTTCTGCGGGGGTCTCTCTTTTTTTTTTTTTTTTTTTGTGGCACCCCTCTGAGGTGGGAGAGGGTCGTTGCTCTCAGACACAAGGGACCCGATTCAGTGTGACTTGCATTTTATCCTCCAGTCTTGATTGACAGTGCGCTGGAGTATTTAGCACTTATTTATTAAAGGTTAACTGTCGCCAGGTTTTTGCCACCTAATCTGAGAGCAGCATGATAAAGGAAAAGGGACCATGATTCCAGCGAACTGTCACTTACTGGGCTGCTTAGTGTAGTTTAATCAGCAGTAGATCATCATTACAGGACTACTTGGCGTGCTGCAGGTAGTCCAGCATTTTCCTGAGCTCTGTATAACTGCTAGATCTGCAGCAGAGAAAACAGTGATTCTATCAAAAAGACAGCAAACAGCCCAGTAAGTGACACATCGCTGGAATCAGGGCCTCAGTCTCTACATTATGCTGCTTTCAGATGGGGGAGCAAAAACCTTGTGACAGATTCTCTTTAAGGAGGATTCATCTCTTAAATGGTTTGGCCACTACTTTTATTGATGTATCAATATTTGATCGGAGGGGACAATCTGCTGTTACTGGCACCAACCAGACGTTCTCAGTTGCTGCCAGAGCCCAGCCGTCGTTTCTGTTGTGGCTGCAGCCGCGTACTGTGGGTCACCCCTTCATCCTAAGAATAGGTGGTCGTCATAGGTGAAGGGGCTGTATGAGATCATACATGCACCCCAGGAGAGGGGCCGTCACAGGTGAAGGGGCTATATGAGATCATACATGCACCCCAGGAGAGGGCCGTCACAGGTGAAGGGGCTGTATGAGATCATACATGCACCCCAGGAGAGGGGCCGACACAGGTGACGGGGCTGTATGAGATCATACATGCACCGCAGGAGAGGGGTCGTCACAGGTGAAGGGGCTGTATGAGATCATACATGCACCCCAGGAGAGGGGCCGTCACAGGTGAAGGGGCTGTATGAGATCATACATGCACCCCAGGAGAGGGGCCGTCATTGGTGAAGGGGCTGTATGAGATCATACATGCACCCCAGGAGAGGGGCCGTCACAGGCGAAGGGGCTGTATGAGATCATACATGCACCCCAGGAGAGGGGCCGTCATAGGTGAAGGGGCTGTATGAGATCATACATGCACCCCAGGAGAGGGGCCGTCACAGGCGAAGGGGCTGTATGAGATCATACATGCACCCCAGGAGAGGGGCCGTCATAGGTGAAGGGGCTGTATGAGATCATACATGCACCCCAGGAGAGGGGCCGTCATAGGTGAAGGGGCTGTATGAGATCATACATGCACCCCAGGAGAGGGGCCGTCATAGGTGAAGGGGCTGTATGAGATCATACATGCACCCCAGAGAGGGGCCGTCACAGGCGAAGGGGCTGTATGAGATCATACATGCACCCCAGGAGAGGGGCCGTCACAGGCGAAGGGGCTGTATGAGATCATACATGCACCCCAGGAGAGGGGCCGTCACAGGCGAAGGGGCTGTATGAGATCATACATGCACCCCAGAGAGGGGCCGTCACAGGTGAAGGGGCTGTATGAGATCATACATGCACCCCAGGAGAGGGGCCGTCACAGGTGAAGGGGCACAGTGCCCAGACCTTTCTTCCCATACGTTTAGTAATCGATGGGGATTTTCTCCTCTTGGACCCCCCTTCCACTCAAAGCCTCTGACTACTCTGTATGACATCATTGCATATATTGTGTGGAGTTGTCACTGGTGGAGTTGTAATAACCAGATGAATAGTCAATATTTGTATCTTGCTTAAAGGGCGAGTATCGGCTACAAAAAATGTTATAAATAATAGGGGCTACCATGTGGTGGTCGGGGGCCCTGAGACTTGCACTGATAAGTCATTGGCAGCAGGGCTGTGACTTGCCGCCGGGGGCAGATTCTGATTCTTGCTGCACACGGTTTGTATCATGAAAGGTTGCGGTGTCTAATTTAACTCCTGGAAATAATCTGTGTCTTTGCCCTATTCACTGACATTGTCCATCAGCACTAACTGAGAGGTTTGGTAAGTGAGAATACCTCCGTAAAAAATAACCTATGCCCACCTAGTGCCCCCCACCCCCTGGCAAGGCAGAGCTGACCCTCTGTAGTTTTCCCTGGCTGTGAGCATCGGAGCTCTACAGCTGAGCAGTGTTACAGCGGTCACGTACCCCACTGATAGCATCACCGCTCATTAATGGGGGAATGATGATGGCAGCAGTCTGTGGCTGCTTGTGACCACTAAGAAGCTGCAGTCATGTGTCAGCTGATTTTCACAAGGACTTCGGGGGGAATATGAGGGGGTCATTGGGGGATCACCAGGGAACAGGACCGCGTACTAGAACAAAACAGGCGTCTGAATGAGGCCTAAAGCCGTAGTCCTATGGGAAGAATTTAGTAATTTTACTGGCGTTCGCGGCAGCCAATACTACACACTAGCGATCTGCTACAATTATTGTGGTTTTTTTCTTTTTTTAGGCATCTTTCATGGAGTGTTTTGCTTGTTTTTTAATGGATTTTTCAGGTTCGTTAAACCTATTCAGGAAAAAAAACACACAGTTCACCAGCCTCTGTAAGTGTGGAAGGAGTCTTCATGGCCTGAGGAAGGAGTCTTCATGGCCTGAGGAAGGAGTCTTCATGGCCTGAGGAAGGAGTCTTCATGGCCTGAGGAAGGAGTCTTCATGGCCTGAGGAAGGAGTCTTCATGGCCTGAGGAAGGAGTCTTCATGGCCTGAGGAAGGAGTCTTCATGGCCTGAGGAAGGAGTCTTCATGGCCTGAGGGCGAGGTAGCGCACGACTATGGAGTGAATTCCCTCTTCAATGTCCAGCCTTCCCAGCATAGCCCAGGACTGGGTGCTGTCTTCTATAATTTCATCTGGTTTCGTTGGTCCAACCTTCCTACAGGGTCCTGTCTGAATGGTGACCACAACAGTAAGGCTGGCTTTACCCCATCTGTGTGTAATCCATTATTTATGGACTGCCTGTGGTTCTCCTGACCCAAACTCAACAGTCCCAAATGGCATGGAGGTTCTGTCATTTGGTGCCGTTCCGGAAACTGTGGGCCGTACGTAGATGGTGAACCTTGAATGTGTGAGACTGGACTAGGATCTTCTTGACAAGTCAGTGGGAGCTGTTAATAAATTGGATCAGGCGTTTTGAACGGACGCCATGACACACAGACACAGCCTTAGGTGGTGCCCATTGAATCCCGCCCTTCCCGATCAAAAGATGGGGAATCCCATGATGTCCAATATTCCTGAGCTGCCACTTCATGTTCCTACCACAACCGTGTCCCATTGTCATAGAAGATGCATTTATTCCATAGCAGCACCTCCTGGTGCTAACACCACCCAAAATCTCAACCTCTGAAGAGTGTATGAATAGGATTGGACAATGGTGCCGTATGCCATGGTTTAGAGGGACGACCCCTATCCATCAGCTGTTATTTCTAGCCTTCATGTGTAATGGAAGTTGGGTCGTCCAGAGGGATCTTCTCGGAGTTACCAAGAGTATGAGTGATGAGGTTACATGATGCCAACTACAACTGCTGTCCATCTTGAATGATCAGGATCTAGTTTGACATATTTGTGGAGGGGTCTGCATTTTTAGAGTTTCTTTACTATTGGATAAAATCTTCAGGGGTCTGAACCACCATAGACCGAAGATGATGGTTAGGAATCCCTGTGACCTCCAACATCTATGTCTGAAATGAAGTGGGTGTCCTGATGAAGGTGTCTGCTTATTTTACAGCAAGTTTTGGAGGGGTACTCCTCAGTAAGGAGCCTGGTGTGTATGCCCCATAGGTAAATCTAAGGTCTTGTTTGTATATTCATGGCAAGTAGCCATGATTCTTTAGTAAAGTCCCTTTCACAGAGACCATTTGCGCCGGTCGGTGTGATGGGGTCTATACACATAGTTAGTTTCTTCGGACTTATCGTTATTTTAGCCCAGTTATATCATGTGTACGGATAACTCGCGTGTATGATGACCCCAGCAGCCCGGATGGGGTATTTCTAGTTGATTTTACAGGTTGTAAATGGTTTATAAAGGATAATTCTAGCGCTCTTCACTCTAAATAGTCTGTGTCCTCCGATGCTTTACAGAGGACTCGTCACATCACAAAAGTCAGTACACCCTTCACATTTTTGTGAATATTGTATATTTTTTCATGGGACAACACTGCAGATCTGACCCTGTGATGCAATGTACAGTGTCAGTGTGCAGCTTTTATAACAGGGTAAATTTGGTGTCCTCTAAATACCACTGGCAACAAAACTGAATACACCCTTAAGTGAAAATGCCCAATTGTGCCCAAAGTGTGAATATTTTGGTAGGCCACCATTATTTTCCAGCACTGCCTTAATTTTCTTGGGCATGGAGGTCACTAGAGCTTCAGAGGAGCCGCTGGATCCTCTTCCATCCTCCGTGACGACATCACGGAACTGGTGGATGAATGTGAGAGACCTTATGCTTTTCCACCTTCCATTTAAGGGGGTCTCACAGATGCTCCATAGGGTTTAAGTCTGGAAACGCCTGGACAGTCGAGCACCTTTACACTCAGATTCTTTAACAAGGCCGTGGTCGTCTTGGAGGTGTTTGGGGTCGTTATATTGGACTATGAAGGGAGGGGATCACGCTCTGCTTCAGTATGTCACCGTACATGTTGGCATTCATGGTTCCCTCTGAGCTGTAGCTCCCCACAGACGGCGGAATTCATGGAGTCCCAAACCATGCCACTCCCACCACCATGAAGAAACGAAAAAAGAAAAAATTCAGCTCACCCGCATATGTATTCGCTCAGTTCAGATGGGATGCAGGCAGTCCACCAGACAGGCAGGGCCGTAAGGCAAATAGAAGGAGTAAGACGGGACTCGGCACCAGTTCCAGGGTAGAAAAATATATATCCAACGAAAAAATCTATAAAATATAGAAACTTTATTCAAAAAGTTAAAAATCCAAAGAAAACATCATCGATTCCATGAAGGTATCATGGCCTGACGCGTTTCAGACAGTTGGAATGCAAGAAAAGTCCTTAATCAATTAATATATTTTTCTACACTGGAACTGGTGCTGAGTCCCGTCTTACTCCTTCTACTCCCACTACCATGCCTGATTGTAGGCAGGACACACTTGTTTTTGTACTCCTCGCCTGGTTGCCACTACACACGCTTGACACAAAGTATGTGTGTCAGGGTGTTGGCTATCTTCTTATACCCACGGCCATCTTTATATAGAGCAACAATTCTTTTTTTTCAGATCCTCAGAGAATTCTTTGCCATGAGTAGCCATGCTGAGCTTCCAGTGGCCAGTATGAGAGAGTGTGTGAGAGATAACACCAAATGTAACACACCTGCTCCACATTCACACCTGAGACCTTGTAACACTAATGAGTCACATGACACCGGTGAGGGAAAAAGACTAACTGAGCACAATTTGTCCATTTTCACTTAGGGGTGTACTCACTTTTGTTGCCAGTGATTTAAACATTAATGGTTGTCTGTTGAGTTATTTAGAGGACACCAGATTTACCCTGTTATACAAGCTGCACACTGACACTGTACATTGTATGACAGGATCAGATCTTCAGTGTTGTCCCATGAAAAGATTTAATAAAATATTTGAGGGTGTACTGACTTTTTTGACATGCTGTAGATTTCCTCTATTCTCTGAGGTTTTTCCTATTTGCATTCCAGGAGTCATAAATGTTGTTTTTCTACAGCGCTATGAGGCCCTGAATTTTGCAGGAAGACTGGTGCCATTATAAGCTTTATATAGAATTTATTGATTGTGTGTGTGTGTGTGTATATAATATATATCAGTACAGACCAAAAGTGTGGACACACCTTCTCATTCAAAGAGTTTTCTTTATTTTCATGACTGAAAATTGTAGATTCACATTGAAAGCATCAAAACTATGAATTAACAGATGTGGAATGAAGTACTTACCAAAAAAGTGTGAAACAACTGAAAATATGTCTTCTATTCTAGGTTCTTCAAAGTAGCCACCTTTTGCTTTGATTACTGTTTTGCACACTCTTGGCATTCTCTTGATGAGCTTCAAGAGGTAGTCACCGGAAATGGTCTTCACTTCACAGGTGTGCCCTGTCAGGTTTAATAAGTGGGATTTCTTGCCTTATAAATGGGGTTGGGACCATCAGTTGTGTTGTGCAGAAGTCTGGTGGATACACAGCTGATAGTCCTACTGAATAGACTGTTAGAATTTGTATTATGGCAAGAAAAAATCAGCTAGGTAAAGAAAAACGAGTGGCCATCATTACTTTAAGAAATGAAGGTCAGTCAGTCCGAAAAATTGGGAAAACTTTGAAAGTGTCCCCAAATGCAGTGGCAAAAACCATCAAACGCTACAAAGAAACTGGCTCACATGAGGACCGCTCCAGGAAAGGAAGACAAAGAGTCACCTCTGCTGTGGAGGATAAGTTTATCGGAGTCACCAGCCTCAGAAATTGCAGGTTAATAGCAGCTCAGATTAGAGACCAGGTCAATGCCACACAGAGTTCTAGCAGCAGACACATCTCTAGAACAACTGTTAAGAGGAGACTTTGTGCAGCAGGCCTTCATGGTAAAATAGCTGCTAGGAAACCACTGCTAAGGACAGGCAACAAGCAGAAGAGACTTGTTTGGGCTAAAAACACAAGGAGTGGTCATTAGACCAGTGGAAATCTGTGCTTTGGTCTGATGAGTCTAAATTTGAGACCTTTGGATCCAACCATCGTGTCTTTATGCGACGCAGAAAAGGTGAACGGATGGACTCTACATGCCTGGTTCCCACCGTGAAGCATGGAGGAGGAGGTGTGATGGTGTGGGGGTGCTTTGGTGACACTGTTGGGGAGTTATTCAAAATTGAAGGCATACAGAACCAGCATGGCTACCACAGCATCTTGCAGCGGCGTGCTATTCCATCTGGTTTGCGTTTAGTTGGTCCATTATTTTATTTTTCAACAGGACAATGACCCCAAACACACCTCCAGGCTGTGTAAGGGCTATTTGACTAAGAAGGAGAGTGATGGGGTGCTACACCAGATGACCTGGCCTCCAGTCACTAGACCTGAACCCAATCGAGATGGTTTGGGGTGAGCTGGACCTCAGAGTGAAGGCAAAAGGGCCAACAAGTGCTAAGCATCTCTGGGAACTCCTTCAAGACTGTTGGAAGACCATTTCCGGTGACTACCTCTTGAAGCTCATCAAGAGAATGCCAAGGGTGTGCAAAGTAGTAATCAAAGCAAAAGGTGGCTACTTTGAAGAACCTAAGAATATAAGACATATTTTCAGTTGTTTCACACTTTTTTAAGTATTTCATTCCACATGTGTTAATTCATAGTTTTGATGCCTTCAATGTGAATCCACAATTTTCAGAGTAAGGAAAATAAAGAAAACTCTTTGAATGAAAAGGTGTGTCCAAACTTTTGGTCTGTACTGTATTATATTATATTTTTTTAATTTTTTTTTTTTTTTTGTAAGGGGGGAGGGGGAGTTGGAACAGAAATTTCCGACCGTTATTTTGACCTTTTTTTTATGCTGCTTTCCATGTGGTATAACAAGGGCAATACCAGACATTAATTCTTTCTTTTACACAATGAAGGAGTTTTCAAGAGAAACTTATGGTGGTTGAATTTTTTTCTGTTTGGAAAATTGAGTAAACGTTTATTACCGTAAATCATGAGATCAGGAAATCCCTTTGTGATTGCAATCTCTCGATGGTATTGCCACGTGGGATAGTTGCGTTAATGTTTTTCACTTTTCTCCATACACCTTTGTCATGTCAGTGCAAATTCTTAAAGGGATAGTCCTGATCCATTCACTTGGGGTGTCAGGAGCAGCCCTGTAATATCCATTAGTCTTCATGTACCATATAATGGTGTACAGTTGAAGTATGGCTGAATCGCTGACTTGCACACGTTATAACTGTCATGATTCTGATTAGCGGTGCTCTGCTCTCCTGCAGAGCCTGCACTGGGCCTCCTATATTTTCCTCCGGTGAACTCGTTCCCGGTCGAGTCCTGCGTTGTGTGGGAGGGGCCTGTTCATTGGAGCCTCGTTTTGGGTTATTGCTTTGCTTTATCTGGGAGATATTTCACCAGTAACGCTTACAGTGATAGTTCCTCTTTGGCAGTGTACGTTTCTGGTTCCTGTAACTAACCCGATCTTGTCCACCTAGTTCCTCGTACCCCTTCCCGCCTCCTCCCCTACTCTGACTTGACTCCCTGCCTCACTGACCTATGGCCAGTTTCCTGACCCCGACTCAGTTCTCTCACACTTACCCGACATGGCCTCTTGGCTACCGACCTTTGCTTGTACCCTGACTCCGGCTCTGCTCTTTTCTTGGCACTTGACGCGACTCCTGGTATACAGACCCTCGGCTCGCACATTATTATTATTATTATTATTATTTATTATTATAGCGCCATTTATTCCATGGCGCTTTACAAGTGAAAGAGGGTATACGTACAACAATCACTAACAGTACAAGACAGACTGGTATAGGAGGAGAGAGGACCCTGCCCGCGAGGGCTCACAGTCTACAGGGAATGGGTGATGGTACAATAGGTGAGGACAGAGCTGGTTGCGCAGTGGTCTACTGGACTGAGGGCTATTGTAGGTTGTAGGCTTGTTGGAAGAGGTGGGTCTTGAGGTTCCTCTTGAAGCTTTCCATGGTAGTGGAGAGTCTGATGTGCTGAGGTAGAGCGTTCCAGAGTATGGGGGATGCGCGGGAGAAATCTTGTACACGATTGTGGGAAGAGGAGATAAGAGAGGAGCAGAGAAGGAGATCTTGTGAGGATCTAAGGTTGCGTGCAGGTAGGTACCGGGAGACTAGGTCACAGATGTAGGGAGGAGACAGGTTGTGCATGGCTTTGTATGTCATGGTTAATGTTTTGAACTGGAGTCGTTGGGCGATGGGAAGCCAGTGAAGGGATTGGCAGAGTGGCAAGGCTGGGAAGTAGCGAGGGGAGAGGTGGATTAAGCGGGCACATTCACTTTGGCTTCTCTCTCCCCCTCTGTTACTGACGTAATCTCCCGGCTCCTCACCCCTGGCTCATTCAACTACCCCGCAGACCTCCTCCACTAGTGTGTCTAGCGGCTCCTAGAGGGCTAGCATCTCATTACCCCTGGGTGTTTGGCATCATAATAACCACCTAAATGCATGGCAGGCCCATAGGCTTCCTTGAATGTGTGCAGGGGGTCAAACTGCTTTGATGCCACCATCACTATTGGTCATGGCTTTCAAAGCATTACATGGTCAGGATTGGAATTAATTGCTATATAATTTATTATTTTAGTTTTAAAGCATCCTTAGTTCTCTGGTACTGTATGTGTGTGGAGGACTTACATACAAAATACAGATACTGTATAAATTACAGTAAACAAACGAATAACGACAGACTGGTAGAAAGAGGAGAGGGCCCTGTCCTTCAGGGCTTACAGGATGATGGAGAAGACGGTAGGTTGGTGGTTGCGCAGCTCCGTTAGTGGTGAGTGGGCAGTGGGGGGTTATTGCAGACTGTAAGCTTTCTTGAAGAGAGGAGTTTTTAAGTTCTGTCTAAAAGTTACAAATGTGGTGGACGTGTTGGGACATCGAATGCCAGAGGATGGGGGGAAACTTAGAAGTCTTGGAAATGATTGGGTGGGGAACGTACAAGTATGGAGGAAAAAAGGAGGTCTTGGGAGGAACGGAGATTAAGCACAGGAAGATATCAAGAGATTAGTTTGGAGATATATGAAGGAGACAGATTATGGATGGCTTTGTAGCTCAGTGTTAGTAGTTTGAGCTGGATACATAGGGGAATTGGAAGCCAATAGAGGGATTTCCAGAGGGGAGAAGTGGACGAGAAGAGAGGTGGATTAATCGGACAGCAGAGTTAAGGTTGACCTGGAGAGATGTGAGACTTAACAGGGAGACCACAGAGGAGGAAGTTGCAGTAGTCAAAGCAGGCAATGACGAGGGCATATAGTAAAATTTTAGTAGATTCAAAATTGAGGAAAGGACATATTCTGGAAACTTTTTTGAGTTGGAGGTGGCGAGAGCTCAATGTGTGGTGTGAAGGACAGGGCAGAGTCCGAGAGTTACTCCAAGGTAGTGGACGTCCTGTACAGAGAAAAGCGGGAGGGGAGTTGGATGAAGTGGAAGGAAGCTTTAGGAAGCAAGAAGAGGAGGAGGAGGATATGGCTGATAGACAGTCCAGGATTCTGGACAGCAGAGAGGTGACGTCTGGCCCAGAGAGGTATATCTGAGTGTCATCAGTGTATAGGTGGCACTGTAAGCCCTGGGACTCAAGGCCAAGGGTATACATGAAGAATAGGAGTCCCAAGACAGAGCCTTTTGGAATACTACCATAGGGCGGGCATAAGGAGGAAGTGGGAGATGCAAAATGTGCTGTTAGAAAAGAATGAGGATATCCAGGAGAGGCGAAGGTCTGTAATACCAAGGGAAGAGAGGATCTGTAGTAGGAGGGAGATGTCAACTGTGCAGAAGGGTCCGGTCTAGAAGGAGGAGTATAGAGAAATGTCTTTTCGCTTTGGCGGTAAGGCTTCAGTAATTTTAGTCAGGACAGTTTCGGTGGAGTGGTGGGGACGGAAGACGAATTGTAGGTTGTTGAAGGGAGGGTTGGGAGGAGAGTTCACTGTGGATGTTATGTTCAAGGAGTTTGGAGGACTATATGTGATTTCTGGGGATGCCGTAGTCCTGGTTCAGAGCACTATATCTGAATATTATCTGGCCTTTTCTAAAACCGGAGGGAATTCTATATAGTGGTACAGGGTGATTTATAAAAAAAAATGAATCTTGTTTACATGCTCAATAGTGACTGGCACATGATAACGAACATAAACTCTCCAAGTGTAGCACATAATGTCTACATTGTTCTGTGTGTCCTCTTTTTGTCACAATACACATCTATGCAGCAATCCAATTAGACCCAAGCACGCTGCTGCCTGTCCCGGTTGAAGGTCATTAGCGCGGTGGTAATGCCCAGTGTTGCTGGCAATGGTGGCACATAAACAATGTCTTTGACTTGCCCCCAAAGTAAGAAGTTGCACACTATCAGATCACCTCTACTAGATGGCCTCTGTGATTGGTTGCAGCCAGAAGCGCCCCCAGTCTGTGTGATGGCAACCAATCAGAGGTATTGTCTGCGAGTCTATGTCTATATTGTACAATAAAACTAAATAAGCTATTTTAACCAGCGTAGATAAAGCCCATGGCTACAGGCTGCAGCCCCCAGCTATGCTCTTATCTTCGCTGTGTGACAAAATAGGAGGAATTGCATGTGGCCTTCTTTTTTTTTTTTTTCTTTAAATTATTTAAATAAAAAATTTAAGAAACCAGCATGCAGTCCCCCCCACCCCCCTCCCCCAATTTTGATACCCTGTCAAGGTAAAGCCCGACAGCGGGGGGCTGGTATTCTCAGGCTGGTGATAGCAATGCTTATTGGGCTGCCCCCAGCCCAAAATAGCAGCCTGCAGCTGCCCAAAATTATCGCTTCCATTAGATGCGACAATTCCAGCACTTTACCCAGCATTTCCCGATTGTCCTGGTGTGCTGGCAATCAGGGTAATAAGAGGTTAATAATAGCTCAGAGCTGCCACTAAGCCCTAGATTAGTAATGGGGGATGATCTATAAGCCCCCCCATTACTAATCTGAAATTTAAATTATATAAACACAACCACCGAAAAAATCCTTTATTTGAAATAAAATACCAAAAAAACACCCTCTTTCACTACTTTATTAACCCCCAAAACACCCCTGCAGGTCTGACGTTATAATGTGGGGGGACCCTACTCCTATTTATTTATTTATAATGTACGATAGACCCGCAGACCGGGTCTGTGATTGGAAACCTCAGATAAGCTGTCATTCATGGTGGGGGTGCGTCTGACTGCAACTAATGACAGACGCCGGTGGGTGGGGAAAGCAGTGCATATGCAATGAAGGTAATGGGCGGCCTGTAAGCAGTGTACAGCTGTGCCAGAGCCTCGGTAATTATCGTGCACGCTCCTATCTCTTCTACCAACATTTTTTAATCGCCGGATTCTTGTCCCCATAGACTTATATGGGGACTGACATCCGGCCAGGAACTAGATTTTAAAAACCAAATAACAGGAATCCATCGATCCCCGTTAGTCCGCTCATCACTAGTTATCCTACAGTGCTGCCTGTAATAGTGCACAGAATTCGTATTGGATGCGGGAAATTCTGCAATGTGTGAAGTGCAAAACCCGCTGAATCTTTTGTATCCCGCTCTTGCTATATTTGCTGGTATAAGTAGTGCAGCACAGTAGTAAGTTGATCCCATCAGGCCGTGCAGACGCAAAACACATGGAAAGTACATGAGAAGCTGCGGTCCTGGCTGGGGGAGAACTGTGAGTATTAGCATTACACTGTCACCGGGCTGGAGGCCATTGCTGCGGTGTCACATCACAACTTATACGAGCGTCTATTGTCCCATGTGGCAGCTCCATGTCAGAAGACCAAAAGCCAAAACTATGAAGCACTTTGTCATAAATGGTCACGTGTAGCAATAGTTTTTGTGGTGTTGTACACCCTTGAGGAGATGCTGGGGTGCATGTGTTTGCTGTTTTGGATGCTGCATACAGCCCTATTGAAACAGTTTGAGTTGTCCTGTTAGGCTAGGTTCACATTTCCATTGTTTTCCATCAGTCACATGCGTTGCTTGACGCATGTGACTGATGCGTTGTACAACGGATGACAAGAATAAGAATTCATTGTCGGACTTCGTTGTAAAACGTGAGAGAGAGAACGATCAGCTGATCGCTCTCATTAGCCGGCCGCCGGGAGATCAGCTGATCGCTCTCGTTAGCCGGCCGCCGGGAGATCAGCTGATCGCTCTCATTAGCCGGCCGCCGGGAGATCAGCTGATCGCTCTCATTAGCCGGCCGTCGGGTGATGAGCTGATCGCTCTCATTAGCCGGCCGCCGGGTGATGAGCTGATCGCTCTCATTAGCCGGCCGCCGGGTGATGAGCTGATCGCTCTCATTAGCCGGCCGCCGGGTGATGAGCTGATCGCTCTCATTAGCCGGCCGCCGGGTGATGAGCTGATCGCTCTCATTAGCCGGCCGCCGGGTGATGAGCTGATCGCTCTCATTAGCCGGCCGCCGGTTGATCAGCTGATCGCTCTCATTAGCCGGCCGCCGGTTGATCAGCTGATCGCTCTCATTAGCCGGCCGCCGGGTGATGAGCTGATCGCTCTCATTAGCCGGCCGCCGGGTGATGAGCTGATCGCTCTCATTAGCCGGCCGCCGGGAGATCAGCTGATCGCTCTCATTAGCCGGCCGCCGGGAGATCAGCTGATCGCTCTCATTAGCCGGCCGCCGGGTGATGAGCTGATCGCTCTCATTAGCCGGCCGCCGGGTGATGAGCTGATCGCTCTCATTAGCCGGCCGTCGGGAGATCAGCTGATCGCTCTCATTAGCCGGCCGCCGGGAGATCAGCTGATCGCTCTCATTAGCCGGCCGCCGGGAGATCAGCTGATCGCTCTCATTAGCCGGCCGCCGGGTGATGAGCTGATCGCTCTCATTAGCCGGCCGCCGGGTGATGAGCTTATCGCTCTCATTAGCCGGCCGCCGGGTGATGAGCTGATCGCTCTCATTAGCCGGCCGCCGGGTGATGAGCTGATCGCTCTCATTAGCCGGCCGCCGGGTGATGAGCTGATCGCTCTCATTAGCCGGCCGCCGGGTGATGAGCTGATCGCTCTCATTAGCCGGCCGCCGGGTGATGAGCTGATCGCTCTCATTAGCCGGCCGCCGGGTGATGAGCTGATCGCTCTCATTAGCCGGCCGCCGGGTGATGAGCTGATCGCTCTCATTAGCCGGCCGCCGGGTGATGAGCTGATCGCTCTCATTAGCCGGCCGCCGGGTGATGAGCTGATCGCTCTCATTAGCCGGCCGCCGGGAGATCAGCTGATCGCTCTCATTAGCCGGCCGCCGGGTGATGAGCTGATCGCTCTCATTAGCCGGCCGCCGGGTGATGAGCTGATCGCTCTCATTAGCCGGCCGCCGGGTGATGAGCTGATCGCTCTCATTAGCCGGCCGCCGGGTGATGAGCTGATCGCTCTCATTAGCCGGCCGCCGGGTGATGAGCTGATCGCTCTCATTAGCCGGCCGCCGGGTGATGAGCTGATCGCTCTCATTAGCCGGCCGCCGGGTGATGAGCTGATCGCTCTCATTAGCCGGCCGCCGGGTGATGAGCTGATCGCTCTCATTAGCCGGCCGCCGGGTGATGAGCTGATCGCTCTCATTAGCCGGCCGCCGGGTGATGAGCTGATCGCTCTCATTAGCCGGCCGCCGGGTGATGAGCTGATCGCTCTCATTAGCCGGCCGCCGGGTGATGAGCTGATCGCTCTCATTAGCCGGCCGCCGGGTGATGAGCTGATCGCTCTCATTAGCCGGCCGCCGGGTGATGAGCTGATCGCTCTCATTAGCCGGCCGCCGGGTGATGAGCTGATCGCTCTCATTAGCCGGCCGCCGGGTGATGAGCTGATCGCTCTCATTAGCCGGCCGCCGGGTGATGAGCTGATCGCTCTCATTAGCCGGCCGCCGGGAGATCAGCTGATCGCTCTCATTAGCCGGCCGCCGGGAGATCAGCTGATCGCTCTCATTAGCCGGCCGCCGGGAGATCAGCTGATCGCTCTCATTAGCCGGCCGCCGGGAGATCAGCTGATCGCTCTCATTAGCCGGCCGCCGGGTGATGAGCTGATCGCTCTCATTAGCCGGCCGCCGGGTGATGAGCTGATCGCTCTCATTAGCCGGCCGCCGGGTGATGAGCTGATCGCTCTCATTAGCCGGCCGCCGGGTGATGAGCTGATCGCTCTCATTAGCCGGCCGCCGGGTGATGAGCTGATCGCTCTCATTAGCCGGCCGCCGGGTGATGAGCTGATCGCTCTCATTAGCCGGCCGCCGGGTGATGAGCTGATCGCTCACAGCAGCCGGCCGCCGGGTGATGAGCTGATCGCTCACAGCAGCCGGCCGCCGGGTGATGAGCTGATCGCTCTCACAGCAGCCGGCCGCCGGGTGATGAGCTGATCGCTCTCACAGCAGCCGGCCGCCGGGTGATGAGCTGATCGCTCTCACAGCAGCCGGCCGCCGGGTGATGAGCTGATCGCTCTCTCATTAGCCGGCCGCCGGGTGATGAGCTGATCGCTCTCTCATTAGCCGGCCGCCGGGTGATGAGCTGATCGCTCTCTCATTAGCCGGCCGCCGGGTGATGAGCTGATCGCTCTCTCATTAGCCGGCCGCCGGGTGATGAGCTGATCGCTCTCTCATTAGCCGGCCGCCGGGTGATGAGCTGATCGCTCTCTCATTAGCCGGCCGCCGGGTGATGAGCTGATCGCTCTCTCATTAGCCGGCCGCCGGGTGATGAGCTGATCGCTCTCTCATTAGCCGGCCGCCGGGTGATGAGCTGATCGCTCTCTCATTAGCCGGCCGCCGGGTGATGAGCTGATCGCTCTCTCATTAGCCGGCCGCCGGGTGATGAGCTGATCGCTCTCTCATTAGCCGGCCGCCGGGTGATGAGCTGATCGCTCTCTCATTAGCCGGCCGCCGGGTGATGAGCTGATCGCTCTCTCATTAGCCGGCCGCCGGGTGATGAGCTGATCGCTCTCTCATTAGCCGGCCGCCGGGTGATGAGCTGATCGCTCTCTCATTAGCCGGCCGCCGGGTGATGAGCTGATCGCTCTCTCATTAGCCGGCCGCCGGGTGATGAGCTGATCGCTCTCTCATTAGCCGGCCGCCGGGTGATGAGCTGATCGCTCTCTCATTAGCCGGCCGCCGGGTGATGAGCTGATCGCTCTCTCATTAGCCGGCCGCCGGGTGATGAGCTGATCGCTCTCTCATTAGCCGGCCGCCGGGTGATGAGCTGATCGCTCTCTCATTAGCCGGCCGCCGGGTGATGAGCTGATCGCTCTCTCATTAGCCGGCCGCCGGGTGATGAGCTGATCGCTCTCTCATTAGCCGGCCGCCGGGTGATGAGCTGATCGCTCTCTCATTAGCCGGCCGCCGGGTGATGAGCTGATCGCTCTCTCATTAGCCGGCCGCCGGGTGATGAGCTGATCGCTCTCTCATTAGCCGGCCGCCGGGTGATGAGCTGATCGCTCTCTCATTAGCCGGCCGCCGGGTGATGAGCTGATCGCTCTCTCATTAGCCGGCCGCCGGGTGATGAGCTGATCGCTCTCTCATTAGCCGGCCGCCGGGTGATGAGCTGATCGCTCTCTCATTAGCCGGCCGCCGGGTGATGAGCTGATCGCTCTCTCATTAGCCGGCCGCCGGGTGATGAGCTGATCGCTCTCTCATTAGCCGGCCGCCGGGTGATGAGCTGATCGCTCTCTCATTAGCCGGCCGCCGGGTGATGAGCTGATCGCTCTCTCATTAGCCGGCCGCCGGGTGATCAGCCGATCGCTCACAGAAGGCGGCTGCCGTGCGCAGCAAAATCAAAAGTATTCCGCTCCTCAAAAAACGCTACACTCTGCGTTCCCGCCGCCCGACAGTCAGTCATTCCACGACTGATCAGTCGGGCGGAGGATGCAACGCAAGGGCATCAGTCACAATCCGCCGCTCATATACGTCTATGGGAAACAACGGAATCCGCCAAACGGATTCCGTTGTTTACCAGAGCCACGGATTGTGACTGATACAAAGTGACGGATATGTGAATGTAACCTTAGTTGGTCACGGGACCCATATCTATTAATGTATAAGCGATTACCCGTATAATTTTTAGAGGTTAATTCCAAGCTGTTTATATAAGCTACCGGCTTAGTAATTCTACCTCGGGCATTAGAGCGTCAGCTCTTGGGTTCGCGGTGTGTGTATAACGCCGGGCTTGGCTCCTGTATACTGTGTGTACACGCTGCTAGTTCCTGGACTCTTGTGTATGTGGTTATACAATCAGTGAGGCGGCTCGTCTGCTCATGTACACACGTGGGAAGAAAGCGGATGTAGGACTGCTGCAGCTGATCACGTCGCACTCCTGACGGCTGCATACATAGCTGCCATTGATCAAGGCATGCTGGTGGTTGTAGTCCTTACAAGATTATAGCTCGTTCCTCTGTGGTGTGGTAGAACGCTCAATCTCTAGCCCTGGACAGTAGGAGGCTTTTCTCTCATATTCCAATATGAATTCCTCAATCCAGTGAGGTTTTGGGGGTACACGTCTTTATAATCACTGGTGGTCCTCCCAGTTATTCCAGCACCAAGAACGAGCTGTGATAGGAAATGTCAAGGCTTAATGGGGTATCCCATCTTGTATAGTGATGCCACACACACTGGAAATCAAAATTAGAGAACACATAATTTCCTAAATGTTGCGGTCATTGTGGCGTCCTATGTGATTATATCCAAACATGAGGAAACTCGCAGGATTTTAAGCGTATTTCATAAATTGAATTTATTCCAAAGCACATTATAAAAATGTAAATGAGATAAATGAAAAAGACACTGATCAAGATTAGAGAACACTTTCAGATTCCTGCAAGTTATTGGTGTTAATCTGGCACCTGGTGATAATTTCCTTAGTTATCTGATAAACCCTATGTAACTGGCAGCCTAACATTCCACTTTGCACTGACTTTGTAAAAAAACTGATGTGCCGTTTCAAAGTGACTGAAACCCTCCGGCAGCAGGTTGTCCAGATGAAAGTCAAAGGGGTGACCCTATCAGCCATGGCAAGAGAAGTTGGTCTTTCCAAGTCTGTGATTTCAAGAATATTATATCTTTACAAAATCACAAACTCTTTCAAGTCCCCTGAGAAAGACATATGCAAAAGAGGACAGGATCATGTGGAGAATCTCCAAGGTTAATCGTTTCAACTCTGCAGTTGGGATTGCTCTCCAGTTCAGCACTGAACAGGGTAAGGATCTGTCTCGTCATACAGTGTCACGACGTTTAAGAGCATTTGGACTGAAAGTACACTCTGCTGTGACCAAACCTCTCATTAGAACAAAGGATCAAAAGGAGCATATTGTGTGGACAGAGGAAAAGTGGTCCACATTAAATTTTAGTAATGAAAGAAAGTTTAATTTTTTTGGGTCTAATGCTAAAGCAGTTCCTTGATACAGAAAACATTGAAACAATGAAATAGCCACAGCCCAGAGTCCTGATCTAAACCAAATAGAAAACCTCTGGAAAATCCATGGTGACAGTTATAGCGAAGAAACCCACAACAGTCAAAGAACTGTGGAACAGACTGGAAGAAGAGTGGACCAAAATCCCACCAGAGCAGTGTGACAGACTAGTGATGTCCTGTGGCTGCAGATGTGCTGAAGTCATTCACAGCGACAGCCGGTGCACGTCCTACTGATTGTGACTGTTACCTTAAAAATTACTGATAATCTTTCTCTGTTCTACAGTCATTGCTGTTCTCTAATTATGATCATCACTTTTTGAACAAAATAAAGGTTTTATGTTGATAAACTTTGGATCTTTTGTAATACACTGTTCTAGTGCCATGGTGTACCCCTTAGGCTATGTGCCCACGCTGCGGATTTACCGCGGATTTTGCCGCGGATTTGCCGCGGATTTACCGCGGATTTGCCGAAAATCTGCAGCAGCAGCACTTCCAAGCCATTTCAATGGCATTTTGGAAATGCTGTGCCCATGCTGCGGATTTTTCCGCGGCGGATTTGCCGCGGATTTTGATGCGGAAAAATCTGCAGCATGTCAATTATTGTTGCGGATTTTGGTGCGGATTTTTCCCATGCAAGTCAATGCAAGGTGTAAAATCCGCAAGAAATCCGCAGGTCTGTTCCCACAGGCTCTTTTTCCTGCGGATTTGGTGCGGATCTCGCAAACAAATCCGCAGGAAGTGATGTAGGATAGTTCAGGAAGAGGAAGTTTCACCATTTTGTAGTGTAGAGTAGTGGCAGTGTAGTCGTGTTGTGTCCGGACTCTGGATTGCCAGCTAAAAGCAGCTAGTTACAGGCTGCTTGCTTTTAGCTGGCAAAACAGGATCCCAGGTCTTTTTTCACAATTCTTTTTAAAAAAAAAAAAAATGTGCTCCGCTGTATTTTCACTGTCCAGCCCGATGCAAGCAAGCAACTGAGGGCTGTGCTTCTCAGCGGGATAAGGCTGAAGCATTCTCTGCCCCTCCCGCTGAGAAAAACAGTCCTCAGCTGCCCCTGAAAATGGCGGCTCCGTTGTGAAGCGCCATTCTCAGGTGCTGTACCGAGGCTCATCCAGCCGCCCTGATGCATTTGGCTGGCTGGGTAATCTGAAGGGGTTAATGCCAGTTTTCTGCAAACTGGCACTAAGCCCGAGGTTCATAATGTCATGCCTGTGTAGACACGGCCATTATGAACCTCCGTTTGGTAATAAAGAAAAGAAAACACTTTTTGAAAAATTTTTATTTGAAATAAAAACACACAAACATCCCTGATTGCCATCTTTATTACTCCCTGAATCCCCCGACGATAATCCATGACAGCTCCGATGTGCACCCGGCTGACCCGGGCACTGGCGTCAGCCGGTCACAGCAGCTGTCAGTGTACGAGATGCTGCACAGCTCTCTTCTGTCTGCTGGGACCGGCTGACGTCCGTGCCCGGGTCACATGAGTGCACATCGGAGCCCGGCACATCAGCTGGTCGGTGTGCAGTCAGCTGACCCGCCCGCGCTCGCGAATTAAGTCAGCTGACGATGTGCAGTCATGTGACCCGGGCACGGACGTCAGCCGGTCCCAGCAGCCGTCAGTGTACGAGATGCTGCAAAGCTCTCTTCCGTCTGCTGGGACCGGCTGACGTCCGTGCCTGGGTCAGATGAGTGCACATCGGCCGACTATTCAGCTGTCGATGTGCACTCAGCTGACCCGCCTGCGCTCGCGAATTAAGTCAGCTGACCGGCTGACTTCTGTGCCCGGGTCAGCTGATGCTCTGAAGTCAGCTGACCCGAGCTCAGCTATGAACTGAGCTGACCCGGCCAGTGAGTTCTGCCGCTCCCAGCAGCCGGCAGAGAGCTTTCCTGTGATATTGTCCTGGATTAACCTCTGAGGCTTGGGAGTAATAAAGATGGGAATCAGGGATGTTTGTGTGTTTTTATTTCAAATAAAATTTTTCAAAAAGTGTTTTCTTTTCTTTATTACCAAACGGAGGTTCATAATGGCCGTGTCTACACAGGCATGACATTATGAACCTCGGGCTTAGTGCCATTTTGCAGAAAACTGGCATTAACCCCGTAATTACCCAGCCAGCCAAATGCATCAGGGCAGCTGGATGAGCCTCGGTACAGCACCTGTGAATGGCGCTTCACAACGGAGCCGCCATTTTCAGGGGCAGCTGAGGACTGTTTTTCTCAGCGGGAGGGGCAGAGAATGCTTCAGCCTTATCCCGCTGAGAAGCACAGCCCCCAGTTGCTTGCTTGCATCGGGCTGGACAGTGAAAATACAGCGGAGCACATTTTTTTTTTTTTTTTTTTTAAATAACAGTGAAAGGGAACATGGGACCACATTTTTTGGCTATAAGCTGCGGCCACCACCACTGGGTTATTATATACAGCCTGTTAGAATGTAAGAGCCCAGTGGTGTTGGCCGCAGCTTTTCTGTATAAGCACACTGTGAGACTGCTAACAAAATGGATAATGGAGAAGAAAGGAGGGTTGGGACAGGAAATGACACAAAGAGACTTTTTTTTGCCTTCAAAACAGTCAAAGCTTTATTCAGAAACACATTAGAGTACAATGGACAAAATCCGCAACGAAATCCGCGTCAAATCCGCGTCAAATCCGCAGCTATGCTAAGGTGCGGATTCTGGGGGAAAGCTGCGGATTTTGAGGCACAAAAATCCGCAGCAACATTCTCTCATGGACACATAGCCTTACAGAAACCTTCAAATGATGATCAATGTAGATTTACATTATTTCTGGAAAAAAAAACAAAAAAACAAGTGAAAATACATTGCTGTCTAATTTTGATCTCCAGTGTAGGTAGGTACCATTATGATCAGTGGGGCTTAGATTTAAAGTGCCACTCCCGCGCTGAAATAAAACAACTAGAGTTGAGCGGATCGGCTATAATCCGGGTCCGACGGATCCGGATCGGGTTGCCGCTGAAGTCCGGATCCGATCCGGAATCCGCGGTTATGTAAATGAATGGGGAGTCAGATGACTCAGAGTAAAAAAAAAACGGACCCGGATTGTGCATCCCGGGTACTGGTTGGACTCGGATCGGAACCTCGAACCGTGCGGATCCGGATTTTTCAGATCCGGGACCGCTCAACACTATAAACAACAAAACGCTGGAGTGGTTCTTTGACCCTCACATTTTCCATGCCCATTTTAGTTGGTGGTCTGTAAGAGAAGGTTCACACGCTTGTACTGCTGACATTTTCTTGCCTGTGCCCCAACGCACATCTCGTACCTAGTCATCATAGAGGATGTATGCTCCTGTTAGTTTGGGTCATGAATAGAGTTGAGCGAATCGGTCATAATCCGGGTCTGGCGGATTCTGATCGGATTGCCGCCGAAGTCTGGATCCGAGGCCATATAAATCAATGGGGAACGGGATCCGAGGAGAGAGAGTGAGATCCCGATTTAACACCCCCCCCGAATCCCGGGTAGTGGTCAGACTCTGATCGGACCCTCGAACCGTGCGGATCCGGATCTTTTTAGATCCTGGTCCGCTCAACACTAGTCATGAACCCACAGTTGAGTCACGCATTAGAAAAGGAAGGAATACTTCAAAATATGTGTTAAAGCAGATAGCCCAGATGTGGTTGTCAACCATAAGCCACTGACAACATCCCAGGGGTATTTTCCAAGTTCTTTATTCCATCAATGTTTTGCCACAAATGGGCTTTGTCAAGCATAACATATGGAATAAAGAACTTTGAAAATACCCCTGGGATGCTGTCGGTGACTTATGGTTGTTCTGTGTGAGCCAGGTGGATCCCTTGGACTTAAGCGGGCTTTACACGCTACGATATCGTTAATGAATTATCGGCGGGGTCACGGTGTTTGTGACGCACATCCGGCGTCATTAACAATATCGCAGCGTGTGACACTTATGAGCGACCTTAAACGATCGCAAAAGCGGTCAAAATCATTTGCCGCGGAGAGGTCGTCCCGAAACAAAAAATCGTTCTCTGCTTATTAGTGATGTTGTTCCTCGTCCCTGTGGCAGCATATATCGCTATGTGTGACACCGCAGGAGCGACGAACATCTCCTTACCTGCGTCTACCGGCAATGCGGAAGGAAGGAGGTGGGCGGGATGTTTACGTCCCGCTAATCTCCGCCCCTATTGGACGCCTACCATGTGACGTCGCTGTGACGCCGCACGACCCACCCCCTTCGAAAGGAGCCGGTTTGCCGGCCAGAGCGACGTCGCAGGGCACGTAAGTGCGTGTGACAGGGTTAAGCGAGTTTGTGCGGCACGGGCAGCGATTTTGCCCGTGACGCACAACCGACGGGGGCGGGTACGATCGCTTGCGATCTCGATAGCGAGATCGCAGCGTGTAAAGCCCGCTTTAGACTTGCGTCCCCTATCCTTTTGAGTGACGGAACCTACTGAAGGTGCTGCAAACAATATTTGCCTATTGTTTTTAGGATGTGGTTGTCAGGCATTGTTTCCCTAGCAACCAGGCTGTCTCAGATTCAGCCCTGGCCTAAGCGGGCGATGGGAGAAGCCAGCAGACACTTCTCCCTGTAGTAATCTGATCTCCTTGTACTGTCCACATCCTCGGCTCCGGACCGCGGTGCTTATCTATCAGCGATCCTCTATCACAGGATTTCCTCCTACCGCTCGCCCCCGCCCAGTGTCACAGCAGCCGCGCTTCCTTTTTTTTTTTTTTTTTTCTTCTTCATTCTTTTTTTTTTTTTTTTTTTTTTTTAAATCTTTCTTGTTTTATCATTTTTGCCTCCGTTCGTCCTTTTGAGGAGGGGATATGAACGCTGTGTTGTAGGATGTCACATTATCGCTGGGGCTACAAGTACTGAAGATTAAGACATGCAACGGTTGCAATCTTTATCTTTCTGATAGTTTAGAGGAAATTCTTGCCTTATTGGCCAGTTCTCCATTCTCCCAGCAACACACGAGCTGTGCAGTTATGTGACATGCAATACCCACACTTGTTTAACCCCTTAGGCTGCTTTCACACATCCAGTTTTTGCAGTGCGGCTCAATCCGGCTCAAAAACCTATGCAATAGATGCGGCGGAAAAAACAAATTCGTTGCATACGTTTTTCCATGCGGCCCATCCGTTTTTTGAGGGATGAGGCTTGATACTGAGCATGCTCAGTGCAAAAAAACGCATCCGGATACGTTTTTTGCCGCAGGACGCCGCATCCGGCGTCCATAGGCTTGCATTGTAAATCGCGCCGGAATAAGGTTTTTTTAGCCGCACAAAAAAAAACGTGCCAGGCAACGTTCCATCCGGCCGCCGCATGGGCTAAATATGCCACATCCGGACGCAACGGATTGCTTGCGCATGGCCTTGCGTGGCGACCGGACGCAACGCAAGGCCATGCGGCACAATATGGCGCTAATGGAAGTCTATGCAGAAAAAACGCAACCGGCGGCAAAAAAAAAGGTTGTGTTTTTTTTCTGCAAAGCGCCGTATTGTGCCGCTCAGCAAAAAACGGATGTGTGAAACCAGCCTTATTAGCACAGTGGGTTTTTTTTTGTTTTTTTATTTATGCTTTTTCTTTCATCAAAAGAAAGATCTTTAATAGCAAAAGAATGCAGAAAATGACCGCATGTAATCGGGCCACTGCATATTGGATTTAAAGGGAATTTCCAGAAATTTTCAGGCCACGGCAAATTTGAACAGTTTGTGCGAATCGTGAACAGAGGTGGAAAAAAACCTGCCTGGGCCATTTCACACCTTCTGAAGAGCATGACTTCAGGCTCCCCATAATGACTGCAGCTATCAGCATCACATGGTCTAGCGTAGCCAATCGGAGGGGGACTATCAAAGGCACTATAAAAGATGTGGGCAGTCAAAGTAGCAGCCATTTTTGGGTTTTACAGCTTATGGATAGGAGATCAGGGCGTGGAGCTCCACGTTACGAATAATGATCAAAAGTCAATGAGGTGACAACATAGAAAATGTGAGTGGCAGTCTCTGCCTGCAACTAATTCCATAAAATGAAGTACTAGCGAGTAGTGATGAGTGGACTTGCAGATAACCGGGACCAGCTAGTCCCTGTTATCTGGTTTTTAAAATCCAGTTCTGGGCCGGATTCCGGTCCCCATATATTAAAAATGGTGGTAGAAGTGATAGGGGGATAGGAGCAAGTGTACTGTACTTACCAAGGCTCCGTCGCAGCTGTACACTGCTCCCACAGCCGCCCATTCACTTCCAGGGACGCAAATTCGGCTCATGAATATTCACTGCTTCCCCTGCCCACTGATTGGTTGCAGTCAGATGCACCCCCTGCCTGTGTGACAGCGTATCTGATGCTTCCAATCACAAACCCGGTCTGTGGATCTATCATACCATAAAAATAAATAAAATATTTGGCGTAGGGTCCTCCCATATTATGATACCCAGCACAGATAAAGCATGCTGCTACAGGCTGCAGCCCCCAGCAGTGCGCTTATCTTGGCTGTGTATCAAAATAGGAGGAACCGCATGTAGTTTAAATTTTTTTTTTAAAAAATCAGGTGTGCGGTCCCACCAATTTTGATACCCAGCCGTGATAAAGCCCAACAACTGGGGACTGGTATTCTCAGGCAGGGGAGACCCATTCTTATTGGGCCACCCCCAGCCTAAAAATAGCAGCCTGCAGCCACCCAGGATTGTCGTATCCACTAGATGCGACAAGCCTGGCACTTTACCTGGCTCTTCCCAATTGCTCTGGTGCGGTGGCAATTGGAGCAATGAGGAGTTAATAACAGCCCACAGCTGCCACTAAGCCCTAGATTTGTAATGGGAGTTGTCTTAGACACCCCCCCCAATCACTAATCTTTAAGTGAAAAGAAACAAACACAAACACTGAAAAAAATTTTTATTTGGAATAAAATACAAAAAAAAATCCCCTTTTACCACTTTATTAACCCCCCATACCAGCCCTGCAGGTCCAACATAATCCACACGACCTCCCACAACGATTGCAGCCCTGCTACATCTGAAATTACAGCACGCAATCATGGAGAGACTGAGCCGCAATCAGCCGTGACGCCACTCAGGTTTGCCACGGTCACAGCAGAAAGGTTCCCACGGACCTCCACCTGTGACCGCAGCTAACCTGACCTCTGGGGACTTCATAAAACTCAGTGACCCCACCTGAGGTCAGGTCAAGTAGAACTTTTCATCTGTAACCACAACTAACCATAATCAATATAATTTTTAATCAGCAGTAGATTATCATTACAGGACTACTTGGTGTACTGCAGGTAGTCCTGCATATTCATGAGCTCTGTAGAACTGCTAGATCTGCAGAACGGCCAATAAGTGCTTAGTCCCAAGTCCCGGATAACCTTTTCAATGTTACATAAAACTGAATTTCAATTCAGATAGCGACACCTATTTTCTGTCTCTTAGTCGCCTAAGACCTGGGAACTAGATTAGATTATTTATATAAATATATAATATATATATATATATATATATATATATATATATATATATATATATATATATAAAATATATATTTTATAATTTTTTTTAAATTAGATTTGACATGAATCCTGAATTAAACTGTGCATCAATTCTTTCAGAAATATGCCTGCTTGGTGGGGGCTTGAGCCAGAAAAGTGTCTGCTCATTTCAGAGCGCTGGCTGATTTTTGATGTAACAAGCCCCTGGAATTTGAAGCAAAAAAAATTTTATTGTCTGTAGCATTATACAATAGTTATGGACTATATCATGCCTCAACTAAACTGGAACATAGCTTACTTTGAAATCTGCAGTGGCATCTAATGAAGGACGTGTCACCTACTCAAGCCCTTCAAAGAGGCTACAAAATGTCACTAGGGGCACGTATGGCATTAATGATTTCATCGCCTTTATAGTTATCTTACAAAAAAACATTCACCAGGATGGTAGAAGAACAGCAACTTATACAATTCTTTGCCATTCCGTGGCTGTTAGGGACCCTCTAGGTCCATGTTACATGCTGCAAGAGGAGGAGGAGCAGCAGCAGGTGGAGGAAGGAGATGAGGCTGAAAATGATGATGTTGGCCTCAGTGTATGGAAACTGAACCCAAAGTGCCTTCAGTAGTGCTAGTGAGCATGGCAAACTGTACACTACAGTTGAAAGTTTGGGGTCACCAGGGCTGTGGAGTCGGTGTTCATTTTCGTGGAGTCGGTATAAAATGGACAGACTCAGACTCCTAAAATATATAATAAATTGGGGACAGTAGTGCAATGCAGAATGTGCTGAATATATTTTCTTAGGAATTTAGGAAAGTTATGAAATGTCCTATAAATGGCTGTTCTATTCCTGATCTAAGGCTACATTCACACACAGCGTTTTTTTGCTGCGTTTGAGGATACGTTTTTCAGCTGCAATAGCAGATCAGCTTTTTAAAAAAAAACTCATCACCTGAAAGCTTTTTGAGCTCATAAATAATGTTTTCAATAGCAAAAGCAGATTAGAAAAACGCCAAAAACTGACTGCTCATTCTTTGTGAGGATCATTTTTTGAGCCTAAAAACGGATCCTCACAAAACGATGTCTGAATGTCATATCTTGAAACCCTTTGACTTTGCTGGGATGCCCAGAGTCACTGCATTTCACTGCAAAAAAACAGATCCGCAAAAACGCTGTGTGTGCATGTATGTAGCCTGAGGATCTAGGCTTTGTCTTAGCTGAGATAAGTCTGTGCTGCACTTGAGCGCCAGTGAAGCTCCTCCTCTACAGGCAAAAAGTAACCACACTCAGAAAGAAGGAAGGCCTGCACTAGATGAAAAATATTTTTTATGTCAATGAATGACCCAGATGAAAACAAATGCTGTGATGCCAATATCAGTGCATACTCAGGCAGTGATAAAAATGCTCCTACAAGAGCTTCCAATCTAAAAAGACATTTACAACGCTTCCACCCAGAAGTTTTCAAAGCTGTGACTGAGAAAGGTAACAGCAGCACCAAGAAACCAGTGCCCAGCACTTCCTGCCAGACAAAGGTGGAGGAAAGAGCATCTCAAACATCATTAACAAGATATTTTCTAAGTGACAAAGTTACTGTAACAATGACAGCAGATATGTATAATAGACTGCTCATACAGCTTGTTGTGAAGGACGGTGTACCATTATCATTTTTTGCACGACCAGCTTTTACAGCTCTTAATGGAGAAATGGCCCGCAAACTTGGTGTTTCTCTGGAAAGAGAAAATATTAGAAAATTAGTGATTGAAGAAGCCCTTAAAGAAAAGGAAGATCTTAAAAAGACTCTCAAAAGACGCTTCATGTGTGCAGGCATCCATTTTAAGAAACATCACAGAGTGAACTATTTTGCCATCAATGTTCGATATGTTTGTGACAACAAAGAAATTGTTACCAAGACACTGGCAGTAAAAGATACTAAAGCTCATCACACCAGCCAGATTCTCCAGGCCTTAGTGGAAACAGTTCTGCAAGATTACGAACTCAAAAAAGAACAGGTTCTTGCTATTGTAACGGACAATGCTTCAAACAAGATAAGTACAATTACACTGATGAATGAGAGTAATGAACAACAGCTAGAAGAAAATTTAGGATTTAGTATGTGTGAGATGGAGCCACAGTGCTGTTCATGTAACCGAGGAACTAACAGATATTACAACCAGGGCTGTGGAGTCGGTAAGCCAAACCTTCGACTCCGACTCCGACTCCGACTCCTCAAATTCTCTTGCACCGACTCCGACTCCGACTCCGACTCCGGCTCCGACTCCTACATATATTGCTTATAGTTAGGTGAAAAATTTATTGTAGTACATGAATATGTGTATGTGAACATCAGACATTTAATAATTTTTATGATACAATAATCAAGATATTTGGATAGAACATAAAATATATTTATTGGAATACAACTTTAGAACACAAAAAACTGTAATAAATTGTAAATATGTAATACACTATGTAATATACAGTAGATTACATATATATCTTGTGTGTGTATATACACTGTGTATATATATATTACATATTTACAATTTATTAGTTTTTTGTGTTCTAAAGTTGTATTCCAATAAATATTTTATGTTCTATCCAAATATCTTGATTATTGTATCATAAAAACAATTAAATGTCTGATGTTCACATTGTACTACAATACATTTTTCACTTAAATATAAGCATTATACTAAATGTTATTATTTAGTAAAATATTCAGCACATTCTGCATTGCACTCCTGTCCCCAATTTATTATATATTTTAGGAGTCGGAGTCGGTGCATTTTATACCGACTCCGACTCCGACTCCACCAAAATGAGCTCCGACTCCGACTCCGACTCCACGACTCCGACTCCACAGCCCTGATTACAACAGAGGAACGGCAAAATGATACTTGAGAATTAGATCTTGTTGAAGCTGCTTCAAAACACTTTCATATTCATCACATGCGCTTTGTTGTGCACACACTGCAGCTGGTAATAAGAGATAGTCTGCAAGAGAGACTTGCTGGAAATCTGACTGGAAAAGTGAAAAAAGTGGTTATTACCGCCAGATCCCCTAAAATTTATTCCATCTTGAAGAGACGTGCTGGGAAAGGGGCACTCGGTGAGGCAGCACTTATTTAATGATTGCGCGATTGCTTGAACTAAAACAGTTTCTTATTGATATGGCGAACACTCAGGTAACCCTAAATGAAGGTCAATGGACACAGGTGGCTGAATTGAAGGAATTGCTTAATCACCCATTTACCGTGACTAAAAAATTACAAGCTGAGGATTTTAACTCCTGGCATTTTCATAAGGGAGTGGAAGAACTTGCTTTTTTGCCTGTCTCAAAGAGGAGGTTTAATCACAGATGTCATTTCTGCTTCAATGAAATGGATAGAGACACAGCTATTGGAAAATAAAATTCTTCTGGCAGCTGTTTATGTGGACCCAAGTCATCGTATACTGCTTGATGATCAACAGCTTACTAAAGGAAAAGAAGCTCTGACTGAGGTAGCAGTTAGGATGAGCGGCTACAGGACTGTCAGGAGGAAGAGGACTTGGGGCCTGACAGTGCTACTGCTGCCATATCTTCATCCTCATCAGATGAGGAGTTTAACTTTCACAAGTATTTGGATGACATGGAGCAAGCAAAGCATTGCCGTAAGGAGAAAGATTTCCCTCCATCGCCTATAGCAGCAGATTGACCAGATTTCAGCAAAAGTTTTCACTTGCTCTCAAAAAAATAGAAAAATTCAACCGTTCATCAAAACTGACTGTGCATGAGGCAATTCCTTTATACCCGGACATTGTTAGAGATGTTACCCATGTGGTTACGGCTTTGCCTCCAGCCCAAGTTACTGTAGAGAGGCTGTTCTCCAGCCTTAACATTATTAGGTCAGATTTGAGGTCATCTGCGAAGGAGGATCTGATGGAAGCAATTCTATTTCTTACAACAAATTCATAGACTGCACAAATGTTGTTTAGTATGTTTTTGTTGAAAACTGTTTTTTGCCACTTACATAGTGTTATAATTATATATCTATATATATTATAACACTATTTCTTCCAGAAGACCCTCACACAAGTTGCATTGGCTTGATGGGCACTTTTTGGTACCATACGGTCAAGGTGCTCCCACAACAGCTCAATAGGGTTGAGGTCTGGTGACTAGGCTGGCCACTCCATTACAGATAGAATACCAGCTGCCTGCTTCTTCCCTAAATAACTCATGCATAATTTGGAGGTGTGCTTTGGGTCATTGTCCTGTTGTGGGATGAAATTGGCTCCAATCAAGCGCTGTCCACAGGGTATGGCATTGCAAAATGGAGTGATAACCTTCCTTATTCAAATCCCTTTTACATTGTACAAATCTCTCACTTGACCAGCACCAAAGCAACCCCAGACCATCACATTACCTCCACCATGCTTGACAGATGGCGTCAGGCACTTTTCCAGCATCTTTTCAGTAGTTCTGCATCTCACAAATGTTCTTCTGTGTGATCCAAACGCCTCAAACTTTGATTTGTCTGTCCATAACACTTTTTTCCAGTCTTCCTCTGTCCAATGTCTGTGTTCTTTTGCCCATATTAGTCTTTCCTTTTATTATCCAGTCTCAGATATGGCTTTTTCTTTGCCACTCTTCCCTGAAGGCCAGCATCCTGGAGTCACCTCTTCACTACAAAAAAAGACCAAAGACCAAAAGGAAAAGGGCTGTAAAGTCATTATATCAATCCCCAAAGATCTCTTATAATGCCCTTAAAGTAGGATTAAATGTCTGGAAAAACTCCATCATAATGACTGCTAAACTGATGTGTATACACACAAAAAGGAGTACAATTTCCATAAAATATGATAAGCTTTATTAGAAAAATAGAATAAAAAACACAAATACGTATACAATAGTATTACATCAATTGTGAGGATAAATATTTTTATATTTATTTGATATTGCTTATTGTATAATTATTGTATGTTTTGTACTGCTTTGGTACCCCAGGTGACATAACATCCCACTGGTAGTAATTACATATGACTTATTGACCTTTTGTAATAATAAGATGGAACTGAATGTTCTTTATCAATTTTTACATACGCTCTGTCATATGGTGGCTTTTTTACATATGGCCTCGTATATGTACTACATATATCCATGGTACATTTGTGGTATGAAGATAATCTAGCTGATAATTCACACTTTTGTGGATTGCTTCTCTATCACCCGTGGTCCCAATTTGTGCGCTATTATTATATTTAATCGTTTTGATTTATGTGTATATTTACATATGTATGCACACATATGTTTGTAATGCACTTGACTAACTGCTGTAATTATGCGATTATCGCCAGGGTAGATCGGTCTTTTCTACTGTAGAAAACAAATGATCATATATTTAATATTCCCCCCACCTGTGCATGACTGTTTTGCATGTACATTGGGGAAATCGGGATTACAGTGTATTGTTCATACTTACTCTGTACTCTGTTGGTGTTCATAGCTGCTCTCTGTCCCCCTGCGACGTGCGTGCGTCTGTGCGCACGCTCTTTGGAAGTCCCTCTGGGTGTATGCACCTTGCGGCCTCTTTCAGCCCAGTGCGCATGCTCAATGACGTCATCGGAACTTTTTCCGGGACATGCGCACTGAGGCTTGAGTGCTGCACAGTGAGGTACACAAGTACTGAGGGTTGCTCATTGCGCGTGTGCCGTTATGACGCTGGCGCGCCACCTGGGTGTTGATTAAATGATCTGGGGTATTTAAACCTGATCACTGGGGAATGAACGCACTCTCACCCCTGCTTCCGTCCTGCTGAGGAAGCAGTAGCGATACGCGTTCAGGATTGGTTGCGGTTCCTCTTCCCCCCCACTGTGTGTGCTCTTGTGCTCCTTCTGTCCCTACATGGGTAAGTCATATTGACTATTGATTATTCCATCTGGTGTTACTACTATGATTGGTATATAGGTTTCTACCCTTGGTTAAGTTCTGGAGCCTCTGTAATCATTACAACAGTGTATTACCTGACTTCAGGATATGTTTACTCCTTCTGTCTATATGGTTGTCACAGGCATCATTATATGCTCTTATTGAGCACACACACATACTCTTATGTGGGGGGTGATGTTTTGGTAGAGGTCCTCCTTTATCCTCACAATTGATGTAATACTATTGTATACGTATTTGTGTTTTTTATTCTATTTTTCTAATAAAGCTTATCATATTTTATGGAAATTGTACTCCTTTTTGTGTGTATACACATCAGTTTAGCAGTCACCTCTTCACTGTAGACATTGTCACTGGCCTTTTGCGGGTACTATTTAATGAAGCTGCCAGTTCAGGACCTGTGAGGCGTCAATTTCTCAAACTAGAGACTCTAATGTACTTGTCTTGTTGCTCAGTTGTGCAGCGCGGCCTCCCACTTCTCTTTCTACTCTGGTTAGAGCCTGTTTGTGCTCTCCTCTGAAGTGAGTAGTACACACCGTTGTAGGAAATCTTCAGTTTCTTGGCAATTGGTCGCATAGAATATCCTTCATTTCTAAGAACAAGAATAGGCTGTCAAGTTTAACATTAAAGTTCTCTTTTTCTGGCAATTTTGAGAGTTTAATAGAACCAACAAATGTAATGCTCCAGATTCTCAACTAGCTCAAAGGAAGGTCAGTTTTTATAGTTTCTCTAATTGGCAAAACTGTTTTCAGCTGTGCTAACATACTTGCACAAGGGTTTTCAAGGTATTTCTAAAACATCCATTAGCCTTCTAACACAGCAAACACAAATATACCATTAGAACACTGGAGTGGTGGTTGTGGAAATGGGCCTCTATACACCTATGTAGATATTGCATTCAAAACCAGACGTTTGCAGCTAGAAGAGTCATTTACCACATTAACAATGTATAGAGGGGATTTCTGTTTAATTTAATGTTCGCTTCATTGAAAAAAAATGTGCTTTTCTTTCAAAAATAAGGAAATATCTTTGGTGACATTACTAGTTTGTATAATAAAGCATGGTGCCTGTTATATCCTTGTTCTTACTCAGTCCCTCTTGTTTCCTGCAGAAATCCTGACCGGAGTGATTGCCAGCGTGAAGAAGGATGGAGAATGGAAGGTAGGAATCTAGGACTAAGTTTTACAGAACCCTATTGTACCATTTCTCTGCATCTGGCATCTACACTGTCCTGTACTAACTCGGGAAATGTGTAATCCCCCGATACTCCGCTTACACTTATACAGAGTATAATCATAAGCAACTTCCAACCAAAATCTGGAAATCTCCCTCCAAAATATGCTTTCTAAAATAAACATTCACCCTCAAATTTCTGCTATAGGAATATTTGAAAAAAAGAGTTACCGTATTTTTCGGATTATAAGACGCACTTTTCCTCCCAAAACTTTGGGAGGAAAATGAGGGGTGCGTCTTAAAATCCGGATACAGCTTACCGGGGGGTTGTGCAGAGTGGTCAAAGGAGGCAGGGGTAATACTATGGGGTGTGCTGCTGGCGCTACTGGTCTGTGCGACGCTGTTCTGTGCATCGGGCGCCGCTGCTCTGCTCTGTGTAGGGCCACTCTGCACGGCGCTCGACTGCTCCGTTCTGCTTGGCGCTCGACTGCTCCGTTCTGCTTGGCGCTCGACTGCTCCGTTCTGCTCTGTACGGCATGCGGTCATTCTGAAGATGTTGGCGGTCAGGGTTTCAAATAATGGCGCCTAGGGTCAGTGCGTGCGCTGATGGATCTCTCAGCTCAAGCTCTCATCTGCGCATGTGCCGACTCCAACCGCCATTATTGGAAGCGCTCACCGCTGACCGCCAACATCTTTAGAATGGCTAGTGAGTCACCGCCCCCCGCACCGAGCAGAGCGGCGTCACCGGGCCCGCACCGGGCAGAGCGGCGTCACCGGGCCCGCACCGAGCAGAGCGGCGTCACCGGGCCCGCACCGAGCAGAGCGGCGTCACCGGGCCCGCACAAAGCAGCACCCACAATGAGTATCTGTGCCCCCTCCTATACTACTCGCAGTATTTCAGTACTCCAGTACCGCTCCTGCCTCCTGTGACCCCCTGCTCTGCTGCTGCCCCCTCTTCCTGATAATATACCACCAGATTATAAAACTGACCCCATATGTTTTTTTTTTTTAATTTTTTTTGCCCCTCCAAATTTGGGGTGCATCTTATATATTGGTGCGTCTTATTAAACGAAAAATATGGTACTTAGCTAATGGCTTGGCCAATGCATGTGAGCCTAGTAACCAGTGACAAGGTGATCTCAATATCCTGGGATTCTAACTCAGTCCAGATAGGCATTTAAGTTAGGGTCCCGGTATATTGAAATCACCTTGCCATTGGTTACCTTGGCTCATATGCATTGGCAAATACATAAGCTAGGTATCTTTTTTTTTTTTTTTTTTACAAATATTCCTATAGCAGTAATGCTATGTCAGAGTTCCCTTATTCATTGTTAGCATTTGAGTGCAGCTGCATGTGTTTTGTAGTTATGTGTTTTCAACTAACACCTGTTCACACCAGTTGGATGTGCGGGTCAGTCTTTTTGATATATTTACTGTAAATATACAGTGTGTAATGAAACTGCATGGAATACGGGACCCAAAACTGACAGGCGCTCTAAGGTCCACATGTCCTTGGAGTCACTACATGTTTTTTATGACAGACTGCAATGTAACCTCTTTCTATCATGAGGTCTTCTGAATGAATGGACTATCATCAGTATAGTCAATAAGTATTAGATTGGTGGGGGTCCAATTCTGCGCACCCCAGCCACTCAACGGTTTGAAGTGGGCATGGTGCCCCCTTAATTTTTTGGGAGACACTGTTATGTACTTTAACCCCTTTAAAAGGAATCCATCAGTAGGTTTTTGCCACCTAATCTAAGAGCAACATAATGTATTGATGGAGACCCTGATTCCAGCAATATGTTACGTACTGGGCTGCTTAGAGTAGTTTTGTTAAAATCACTGTTTTATCAAATTATCTCTCCAGGAAAGGAGACAAACTCTAGCGCAGCGCCACCTATTGGAAGTAGCGATCCTAAAAGTCAATGTGGATTTTTAACAATCCTTTGCATATGACCTAGGATATATAAGCCAGATCAGAATCCCAATTTGCAGACACAATGTTTCGGGGTGCTTGCCCCTCGTCAGTGCAAATTATGGGGTGTCTGATCTGGCTCATGAGAAGCTTTGTGGGGACCACGGGGAACACTATTCTCCTTAAGGAGACTTTGCAAGCCAGTCTGGCTGCCAGTAAAGTAAGGGGACTTATAGCTGCCATGCCCCTCTGTTTTATCAAAAGGAGATAATCATAAGAGGACTAGTACACCTGCTGCCACGTAGTCCTTCATATTCATTAGCTCTGTATAACCTTTTCCCCCAGCCCTGATTGGCATCTTTGAGTACAGTGTATGTGGGTTAAAAGCTGCCAATCAGTGCTGTGGGCGGGGTTACACAGAGCTTAGCATTCAGCGAACAGCTAGATCTTCAGCAGATAAAACAGTGATTTTATCAAAATGACAATATACATCCCAGAAATTGATAGATCGCTGGAATTGGGATCTCGGTCTCTACATTTTGTTGCCCTCAGATCGGGTAGCAAATCCTGATGACAGATTCCTTTTAAAAGGAGCCAGTTGGCTGATTCATGCTGCCAGAATCACAGGTAGCATGAATCTGAGACCGGTCTATGTTTTGATATGAGATGCTGCGGTAGAGAGTAAATGTGAAAAAAAGCAACTGTGGATGCGGTGACTGATTCAGAGGTATGTCCCGTCCCGCTCCCCGAGCCTGACATGTCTCCTCTTATACACAAGTAGGGGGAGATCTGCCAGGCTAGATAAGTAGCCCCCGAGAAGCCGCCCGGGACTTCCATTCCCATTTCACAGTAGTACATAGATGCTTGGACTGCAGGGACCGGACTCTGATTTATCCTCCCTGAGGTTCTGAATGCATGGATCAACTGATGGGCTCCTTTTTAAAGGGGTGTTTTGTTTTAGGCTACAAGTCTGCAGTCTCTCTGCATGACTGTCTATGTGACTGCAGACCTGTGAATCCTCACATTGCATGTACTGTGCGCTGTGAGGATGCGCTGGGAGCGGCAGGCGCGTTACTGCAACTATGTGATGTCACGTACGGCCACATGCCATCTACATGGGCGCACCCTCACTCTATGCAAGTATGTCGAGTGAGGAAAAATACAGTCTTGCTGGAATGTGGCTGAACACTACAGGGAGAAGTGTCTGCTGGCTTCTCCCTTCACCCACTTAGGCCTGGGCTGAATCTGAGACAGACTGGTTGCTAGGGATACAATCCCTGAGAACCACATTCTGTCAAGCTGCTTTAACACATATTTTTAAGTATTCCTTCCTTTTCTAATGTGTAGCCCAACTGTGGGTTTATGTCCCAAACGAACAGCAGCATACATCCCCTATGATTAGGTCACGAGACGTGCGTTGGGGCACAGGCAGAAAATATCTCAGTGGTACAGGCATGCAAACCTTTCCTTATAGATCATGAACGAACACTTGAATGTGAAATATGTGTTGGTCTTTTAGCACCACTACAGTGTTTTGTTTGTTTTTTTGTTTATTTCACCTTTGGAGTAGCGCTTTAAATCTAAGCCCCCGTCATATACTGACCTTCTGGCAGCTTCATCTTTTATTGACACTCTCTGGTCCTGCGGCGCCATCTTGCAACTAACTTCTGAGTGGTGGTTATAGACTATGAAAAAGGCAGTGGAAAGACGGGGCTTGTCAGTAGACTGACAGATGGAGTCTACTGCATCTGTCCAACCAACTAGATGGTGCATTTACTATAACCCCCTAAATTTTATGGTCAAGCCTGCAAGGATTGGTGTCACCAAGGGTCCCGCTACCCCCCAGGCTCCTGAATCTGATCTTGTGGGTATAGAGGCACTACCACCCTGGTCAGCAGGACATAGATCACTACAGCTTTGTTGTATTTAGGGGAATGAACCTCGGCTGGACATGGAAGCTGTTACCTTTGCTTTTCACTATTGCCTACTAAATGTGATTTTTCTTTCTCTCGAAGGTCCTGCTCGTCGATCACACCAGTATGCGCATCCTCTCCTCCTGCTGTAAAATGTCAGACATATTGGATGAAGGCATCACCAGTAAGTCTGTGTCTGTGCTATCAATGATCTAATCGTGCCCAATGCATGTGGCACAGTGGTCTCCAATTCGTGCTTACCTAATTCGGCACAGGTGTATATAAGGGTGGGCAGCTCCATGACTTCTAATACAGGAGGTGGAGGTCGTAAAGATAGAAGATTGATACTCTTGTAATGGGGATAGGAATAATGAGATGTATATTACACACATACGTACATGCATGTATACATACATACATACCGTACAGACCAAAAGTTTGGACACACCTTCTCATCTCTAGAACAACTGTTAAGAGGCGACTTTGTGCAGCAGGCCTTCATGGTAAAATAGCTGCTAGGAAACCACTGCTAAGGACAGGCAACAAGCAGAAGAGACTTGTTTGGGCTAAGGAACACAAGGAATGGACATTAGACCAGTGGAAATCTGTGCTTTGGTCTGAGGAGTCCAAATTTGAGATCTTTGGATCCAACCACCGTGTCTTTGTGCAACACAGAAAAGGTGAACGTATGGACTCTGCATGCCTGGCTCCCACCGTGAAGCATGGAGGAGGAGGTGTGATGGTGTGGGGGTGCTTTGCTGGTGACACTGTTGGGGATTTATTCAAAATTGAAGGTATACTGAACCAGCATGGCTACCACAGCATCTTGCAGCGGCATGCTATTCCATCCGGTTTGCGTTTAGTTGGACCATCATTTATTTTTCTACAGGACAATGACCCCAAACACATCTCCAGGCTGTGTAAGGGCTATTTCACTATGAAGGAGAGTGATGGGGTGATACGCCAGATGACCTGGCCTCCACAGTCACCAGACCTGAACCCAATCGAGATGGTTTGGGGTGAGCTGGACCGCAGAGTGAAGGCAAAAGGGCCAACAAGTGCTAAGCATCTCTGGTAACTCCTTCAAGACTGTTGGAAAACCATTTCCGGTGACTACCTCTTGAAGCTCATCAAGAGAATGCCAAGAGTGTGCAAAGCAGTAATCAAAGCAAAAGGTGGCTACTGTGAAGAACCTAGAATATAAGATATATTTTCAGTTGTTTCACACTTTTTTGTTAAGTATTTCATTCCACGTGTGTTAATTCATAGTTTTGATGCCTTCAATGTGAATCTACGATTTTCAGAGTCATGAAAATAAAGAAAACTCTTTGAATGAGGTGTGTCCAAACTTTTGGTCTGTACTGTACATATATATATATATATATATATATATATATATATATATATATATATATATATATATAACAATTAGATATGTGTCTGTATGATGTATTTATCAATTGTTTAATAAACTGATCCTTTAGGCTCAATCCTTTTGTTTTTGTTGTTTATATTATATTGCGTTTATGGCCTTAGTTATGTATTTGAAAAGGTGTATTGTGGTTACTGTGTGTATAATATATATGTATATTTTATATTATTTACTTATTTATTTTTGTCTATTCAAACTTCAGTCGTTGAAGATGTGAATAAAAGGAGGGAGCCGATCCCCAGCCTCGAGGCCATTTATCTCATCACCCCCAGTGATAAGGTACTTCAGTTGCCATCTTGGTTTTTTTAATGATCCATACTGCACATCTGATATAGTCAACAAATAAAAGTTCACGGAGGAAAAAAAAAGCGTCTTAAGGTGGTAACTGGGCGAGACAGGACCCCAATTTCCCAGAGAGAGAGCGGTCTCGCCTGCTTAAGCTTATGTCTGATTACTTGTGTCCTCTCCTGTTACTTTATAGCAATACCGATTATCTGATCACTCATCTCGTTTTATAGCCCTTCACTTCAGAATGTGAAAATGTGGTTTATCCAGTCTGACGTCCCAGCTGCCACATCTGCCCCCGACCGACTAGTAATTTGCTTTTGTCCCAGATAAGGTGTGCTGGAACGTGCCTGGCAGCCTCCATGTACAGAATTAAAGGGAAGCGGTCAGGTCCCATATGCGAACTAACCTACAAGCAGGGTGATGTGTGGCCTAGTAACCCCTTCCTACCCATCCCTGTGTTGTAATAGTGTGTAGTATGAATGAATAAAAAAATGTTTTATTACTTACGTGTTCCCTATGTAAATGATCAGAGGCTCTAGTCCCCTGGGCATCACATTGCCCCTGTGGGCGTTTGCATGCTTTCCGTGCTATCATGCCCCTGTGGGCACAATACCATGGATTTACATGAGTGACGTCATCATCGCTCCTTGAGATCCCGCGCATGCGCACTTACCATTCCCACAGCCTTGTTATCCAGTTGTTTGCTTTTTGGCTTCAGACGCACTCTGCGCATGGTTGGAAGCGCAGGAGTCTTCTGAGCATGCGGAGTGCGTGTCTGAAGCCGAGAAGCCCCCGAATAATAAGGCTGCTGGAATGAGAAGTGCGCACGCACGGGATCTTAAGGAGCGATGATGATGTCGCTCATGCAAATCCATGGTATCACTCCCACAGGGGCACGATACCATAGAGAGCATGCAAACGCCCACGGCACAATGTGATGCCCATGGGGCTAGAGCCTCTGATCATTTACATCGGGAACGTGTAAGTAATAAAACATATTATATACATTCATATTACACACTATTACAACACAGGGATGGGGAGGAAGGGGTTACTAGGCCACACATGCCCCTGCTTGTAGGTCAGAACGCATATGGGACCTGACCGCTTCCCTTTAAGGGTCCCAGCTGTGTTCGGACTCGTCCAGTGATATGATGGCCGACTATACTATGATGCAGTCGCACCGCTGAAATTTGATCACAAGCTCTGTATAAATGTTTAGTGGTTGTATATACTTACAGGGGTTTTATTGAAATTTTCTTTTTTATAAATAACCAACACATAACCATCAATTAGAAAATGATAAAGCCTATTAAATCTTATGTTTACCTGTAGGAAAGCTTATACACATAGCGGTATTCTGTCTGTATATAAATATGTAGAGTACGGGTATTACCCAGGATTGTATATATCTATATTAAACAGTTTATTGCACACAAAACAGAAGGGGCCCGGGGCAAATTCCCTAGTGTCTCCCTTCCTGTCCGCAGAGGTTGGCACCCATATAAGACAATCTGGCGCCCCCGCTCAACGGCGGCTATTAATTGTACCACCCCAGATACAGCATAAATACAGTGCCTTGCGAAAGTATTCGGCCCCCTTGAATTTTTCAACCTTTTCCCACATTTCAGGCTTCAAAGATAAAGATAAATATTAATGTTCTGGTAAAGAATCAACAACAAGTGGGCACAATTGTGAAGTTGAGTGAAATTTATTGCTTATTTTAAACTTTTAACAAATTAACTGTAAATTGGGGCGTGCAATATTATTCATCCCCTTTAAGTTAATACTTTTGTAGCGCCACCTTTTGCTGCGATTACAGCTGCAGTCGCTTGGGGTATGTCTCTATCAGTTTTGCACATGGAGAGACTGAAATTCTTGCTCATTCTTCCTTTGTAAACAGCTAGAGCTGAGTGAAGTTGGATGGAGGCGTTTGTGATCAGCAGTTTTCAGCTCTTTCCACAGATTCTCGATTGGATTCAGGTCTGGACTGTGACTTGGCCATTCTAACACCTGGATACGTTTATTTGTGAACCATTCCATTGTAGATTTTGCTTTATGTTTGGGATCATTGTCTTGTTGGAAAACAAATCTCAGTCCCAGTCTTAGGTGTTTTGCAGACTCCAACAGGTTTTCTTCAAGAATGACCTGTATTTGGCTCCATCCATCTTCCCATCAATTTTAACCATCTTCCCTGTCCCTGCTGAAGAAAAGCAGCCCCAAACCATGATGGTGCCACCACCATGTTTGACAGTGGGGATGGTGTGTTCAGGGTGATGAGCTGTGTTGCTTTTCCGCCAAACATATCGTTTGGCATTGTGCCCAAATAGTTAGATTTTGGTTTCATCTGACCAGAGCACCTTCTTCCACATGTTTGGTGTCTCCCAAGTGGCTTGTGGCAACCTTTAATGACCCCTTTTTTTTGGATATCTTTGAGAAATGGCTTTCTTCTTGCCACTCTTCCATAAAGGCCAGATTTGTGCAGTGTACGACTGATTGTTGTCCTATGGACAGACTCTCCCACCTCAGCTGTAGATCTCTGCAGGTCATCCAGAGTGATCATGGGCCTCTTGGCTGCATCTCTGATCAGTCTTCTCCTTGTTTTAGGGGCGGCCGGGTCTTGGTAGATTTGCAGTGGTATGATACTCCTTCCATTTCAATATGATCGCTTGCACAGTGCTTCTTTGGATGTTTAAAGTTGTGGAAATCTTTTTGTAACCAAATCTAGCTGTAAAGGTCTCCACAACAGTATCACGGACCTGCCTGTTGTGTTCCTTGGTCTTCATGATGCTTTCTGCGCTTTAAACAGAGCACTGAGACTATCACAGAGCAGGTGCATTTATATGGAGACTTGATTACACACAGGGGATTATATTTATCATCATCAGTCATTTAGGACAACATTGGATCATTCAGAGATCCTCAATGAACTTCTGGAGTGAGTTTGCTGCACTGAAAGTAAAGGGGCCGAATAATATTGCACGCCCCAATTTTCAGTTTATTTTTTACAAAAGGTTAAAATAAGCAATACATTTCGTTCAACTTCACAATTGTGTCCCACCTGTTAACCCCATACAGCACGCTGTGAAAATGTCACAGCGCGATGTAACAGCGAGCCATGGTAAGCATTCACTTACCTGGCTCCATCGGAAGTCACATGATGTGATCACGTGGATCCGATTGTTGCCATGGTAGCACAGGGTGATGTGATTACTCATGTATCGATCATGAGTCAGTTCCTCTTACAGCCGGCAGAGCGCCTTGTGTTAGAGGAGAGCAGCGTTTCTGCAGATCAGAGCAATGCTGCTCTGATCTACAAGAAAGACTGAGCGATCAGACTGCTGATCGTTATAGTCCCCTAGGGGTACTGGTATAATAAAAAGAAAAGTTTTAAAAGAAATAAAGACAAAAAACCTAAAAGTTCAAAACACCCCCCCATTCTCCCCATTGAAAATTAAAGGGTTAACAAAATGAAAAATATACACATTTGGTATCACCACGTTCAGAAACACCCAATCTTTCAAAATATAAAATCAATTTAATCTGATCAGTAAACGCCGTAGCGGCAAAAAAAATTCAATTATTCCAGGATCCCATGGAGCTGTGATCTCACTCAAAGGAATTAAAAAGGATTTGACTCCTAAATATTAGGCAAGAAGGGAGGTTCTGTCTTCTACACAGTGAGGGGAAACACTTCAGTGATTGTTCATCATATAGCTGAGAGATGGGAGTCATTCCACTTGTTTTACATCCATGGAAGGCCTCATCAGGTAGGCCCATACTTACATGGTTTCTGGCCCTAAAACTCACCACCAGAGGTCACACTACATATTTTAATTTTACAGCAGGACTATTTTTATCCTGTTCAGCATTTTTGAGTAGTATCAGTGGGGACCGATTGGTCACTGCTGTATACAAACTAATACAATAGTCTACCAATGCCAAGTACCATGGAAGCAGGTGGAGTGTCCTCATAAACTGGAAACGCCTTTCCAACGTGTTATACAGCCAGCAGAACTAGCCCCATTATGTGTTAGACAGCTCTGTTCACTACAGCTAAGGCTGCTTTCACACATCCGGTTTTTGCTGTGCGGCACAATCCGGCTCTTTGCAGAAAAAACGCAACAGTTTTTTTTTTGCCGCCGGTTGTGGGTTTTTTTTCCGCATAGCCTTTCATTAGTGGTGCCGGATTGTGCCGCATGGCCTTGCGTTCGGTCCGGTTTTGCCGGATGCGGCATATTTAGCCGATGCGGCGGCCAGATGGAACTTTGCCTGGCACGGTTTTTTTTTGTCCGGCGAATAAAACCGCATCCAGCTGATGCGGCGCTTTTTCCAATGCATGCCTATGGACACCGGATGCGGCACGATGCGGCAAAACTGCATCCGGCCACCGCATGCGTTTTTTTGCACTGTGCATGCTCAGTAGCGTGCCGCAACCGGCAAAAAGCGGACGGGCCGCATGTAAAAACTTATGCAAAGGATGCGTTTTTTTCGCTGCATCCATTGCATAGGTTTTAGAGCCAGATTTAGCCGCAATACAAAGAACAGATGTGTGAAAGCAGCCTAAGCCATTTGAAGGGGAGCTTTCACCAGTTTGAGGGTGTTTAAACTGGCCACATCATGGAATAGTGGCTGCAAAGGTGAGTAAAACCTTATTTTTACATTTCTCCTCTCCGTTATAAAGTTTAGGCTGTAATTTTATGTTTAGTCCAAGAGGGTATTAGCTGAGATTATTCTCTGGGGGCGTGTAGTTATTCTCCTGCATGAGGTTGACCAATCAGAAGCAGGCAGCAACACACAGGGGTTTAAAGACACGCCCTCACAACAGCTTGGAGCAGGCTTTCTCTCATGTGAGACATGTAATGATAGTCTAGTCTCCTCACTGATCTCACTGCAGTTCTCCTGTGACAATGCTGTAATTTCTCATGTACTGCCCCGCCAGACTGACTGCCTTGAGATGCATGTCATATGTAACCTCATCCGGCGCTCTTCTACTCTTGGAATTTTGAAATCATGCACAGCTCAGGTGTGAGATCAGTGAAGAGAGCAACCTGTCGGTTATTACATGTTTCACATAAGAAACCAACTCTATATGGTGAGAAGCGTGTTCGATTTTATTTTTATTTTTTTTCCCCCTAGTATGTTGCTGCCTTTCTGATTGATCAACCCTATGCAGGGAAGAAGTATATGCCCCCAGTGAAGAATCTCTGATAACACCCTTTTGCATGTAGCATAAATTATAACCTAAACTTTACAAGCTACTATCTCCACAATGAGAGAGGACAAATCTAATATATAAAGCTGAATGTGTGTGTGTGTGTGTGTGTGTGTGTATGTGTATGTATGTATGTATGTATGTCCGGGATTGGCATCTTCACCGTCACAGCTACAGGCACAAAATTTTGCACACTCACACTTCTGGACCCCGAGAGCGTCATAGGCTATGTTTTGAGGGGAATTTTAACCCTGCGCTTTACAGTTATTCACCAAAAAACCTGCCTCCATTAAAGCGAATAGAGCTGGAAGCCACAGTGCAGCCAGAACTTCAGAAGAATGCGCAGCCACGCCCTTATATGGAATGTTGGCGTGTCACAATGCAGCGAGGGAAAGAGGCAGACACAGACAGGGAAAGAGGCAGACACAGACAGGGAAAGAGGCAGACACAGACAGGGAAAGAGGCAGACACAGACAGGGAAAGAGGCAGACACAGACAGGGAAAGAGGCAGACACAGACAGGGAAAGAGGCAGACACAGACAGGGAAAGAGGCAGACATTATAATTTTCTATCTATTTGGTGGTTTTTGTGTGCAGAATACATTTTTGTTAATACATTCTATTTCTTTATCGTTCCTATGGGAGACCCAGACCATGGGTGTATAGCTACTGCCCCCGGAGGACACACAAAGTTACTACACTCAAAACGTGTAGCTCCTCCCTCCTAGCATATACACCCCCTGCTAGCCAGTCCTAGCCAGTTTCATGCTTTGTGTCAGGAGGATCACACACACACATGCATCCTTTTTTGATTTTTCATTTTTCTAAAGATTTGGAAGAAAAGCGGGTCCACTGGACTCCCGGCATGTCCCTTCTCACCCCCCTGGCGGTGGTGCTGTTAAGGTTGACTTCACGGCAGGAGCCCTTCATGCCGCGCTCCTTCACCATCCCTTAGGGGCTCTGGCTTGAAGTTAGAGCCAACACGGTTCTCACTGCCTTGCAGGAGACCGGCCTCCATCCGCAGCCCTTTTGCAGGACCCTGCTGGACGGAGCACTGAACCCCCCACCCCACCCAGGGACTGGGCCCTGCGTCTCAAAGCTAAGTATAGAGACGTTATTCAGAGGGTCCTTCTGCAATGTGGGGCACTTTTATTGGGGGGGACAGTGATTTACTTTGATAATGCTGCTTTTTACTGTGTTTCCGTCCGGTTCCACGGTTTTTACTGAGAACCGCGCCGATGATGCCTGATTGTCGGCCGCATGCATAACTCTAGGCCCCAGCTTCAGCCGCGGCCTAGTTTCGTTTCGTTCCCCTGCATGTCAGTCATGCAGGGGGACACTGCAGCGCCGCCCGCCGGCCGCTCTGCACAGGGGAGGACCCTCCTTTTTGAGGAGATGATTCCCTCCCCTGTACATCTCCTTAGCCCTCCGATTCCCGCTCCTGGGTTAACCCCCCCCCACCCCCTCACTCTGGCGCCATTTTCTCAGCGTTCTTAGTACACTGGTCGGCGCTGGCTGCTCTGCAGTGCAGAGGGAGTGAATATCTGGCTGGGGGTCCAGGCTTGGAATCCGGAGGGCACTCATATAGCGGCCTGATAAGTCACAACCTCTGGTTGTGCACTTTTATACACTCTCAGGGCATTCTGAAGGAGTTAATTCTTTATTATAGAACCTCCTCCTCAGCAGCATGTCTCACACTAGGAGCAAAGCTCCAAGACTGTACACTACATGTTCTGCATGTAAGCTGATATTGCCTGAACCGGCACAGACCCACACTGTAATGGTTCTTATGTGGTGGTACCTCAGCCTGGAGTCTCCCCAGGCTGAACCCCTGTCTTGGGTATTCTAGACATTCTAGACAGAGCCCCCACCTCTGCAGCATGTCTCACAGAGCGAGGCTGCAGGCTGTTTTTATTGTCCACTGCAGGAGATGCGAATGAACCGAGCTCGTAACCACTGTGGCCCCTCAGCTTGGAGGCTCATTAATGGTCCCTCCAGCTGCTCCGGTTTCGGTGGCTGACCCCTGGGGGAATCCTATTTCCAGGGGTCGGCTGTCCCGGCATCTGCTGAGCATGCAGCCCCCTTCTCAGGGCGTTTTCTGCTTCAGCTCGCTCAGCAAAGCTCACAAGGGACTCTCCTTCTGGGCTCAGACCCCGTCCTCCTGACAGGGAGACGCAGGGTCCCCTGTCCTCCCCGTCCCGCAGCTCCGATTACGAGCTGACTCACTGGACGAGGAGGATGTCTCTACCAGGGGCTCGGACGCTACCTTATGTACATTGATCCGTCCGTAGGTGACGCAGATGCGAATGATTGGATTGCGTCCATTATACTTGTACTGGACATCCATCCGCCTGTATCAGGGGAGTATTCCCCGCTGGCAGAAAGGCATCAGTATACCTTTAATAGGACGAGGAGTGTGTTCTTTAACCACTCCAGTTTTCAGCCCGCTGCGTCCAAGCCCACAGCCTGTCCTGCAGACCCCACAGCGGGGTTCTGCTGCCTGTCTCCCCCCTCCCATCAGAGGTGGTCAAGGAGTGTACTCATTCGCCAAGGGTGGCCACTCCGGTGTCTAGACTTTCAGCCCGGATAGTTGTATCAGTGGCTGACGGCACCTCTATAAGGATCCCACGGTACATTAATTTTGTACTGGACCTCAATCAGCCGGAATTACCTTATCTAGGTGAACACAACGTGTGTTCCTTAACCACTCCAGTTTTCAGACCCCTGTCACCTGCCCAGGGTCCGCTCTGACAGTCGCTTCCCATGAAGCGTGATTCTGAGGACTGTGTTTCCCCTGTCCACCAATGGTGGTCAAGAAGTGGGCTCATTCACCTCAGGTGGCTCAGCCCGGACCGTTATGTCAGTGTCTGATGGCTCCTCACTTAAGGTTTTGCGGTCCGCCCGGTTGTCCTTTTGGCAAAGTCGGTATGGGGGCGGCAGGAGCTTCGTTCTCAGCTTTACAGCAGTGCGGTTTTTTTGTTCCTTCTCTGCTTCTCTGGAGGAGATGCATTCCCGCACAGGGACTCTATGCCCAAAACGGTTGCCTGAACTTCCAGACTTCAGTCTTTTCATCCTCTGCCAGGTCTGCCAGGCTGGACACCGCACGGCGGTGGTCTTGGCTACTTTCCTCGCTATCCGCAGGCCCCTGTGGCTTCGGAGGGACCAGTTTCCTCGGAACCAACTGGATGAAATTAAGGAAGCTCTTGGCGGGGAGTGTTCTTCCTTGCCACAAACCTAAACCAGGGAACCTGTCCAGGGCAGGAATCAGTCGAGGTTTCGTTCTTTTCGTTCCTCCATCTGATCGTCCTCTCGCTCGGCCTAGGTTCATAGAACCAAATGGCTCGAAGCTGCGTCTTCAGAAGACCGCAGGAGATGCTGCCACTGAGTCAGCTTCCTCCGAGCTATCTAGCCACGCCAACAACCTCCTTGGTCGGGGGCAGGCTCTCTCCACTTGGCGACGTAGGGTTCTAACACGTCTCCGTTCAGTGGGGGCGGGATTATATCTCCCATGGCTACAGGATGGAATTCTGTCCACCCGCCAAACAGATTTTTTCTGTCAACTCCTCCCGGCTCCAAGGCTGCCGTCTTCTCACAGGCCGTGGCATTTCTTGCAGGCCAATGGAGTAATTGTACCGGTTCCCGACTGGGAACGGTTCTGAGATTTTTGCTTAAATCTATTACTAGTCCCCGAAGAGGGCGGTGTCTTCCGACCTGGATCTTTAGCTTTTCAAGCATAGTCAGGTGTGGCGTTTTCACATGGCGTCTCGGTTTTGTTCCGTGTGTTTTTCACCGGATCAATCAAGAACCCAATGAGATTCCCTAGCAGCCATCGGCATCAGGGATACCTATCTGCAGGAGTCAATCGCAGTTTCACACCAGCGTTGACTACGTTTTGACAATCGGAGTGGTCCAATTTGTGGCTTTTCCCTTGGGGTTAGCCACGGCCCCTCGAGTATTCTCATTGGGGCAGCTGTGCTTCAGGTCCTGCACCCCTAGGGATTTGCAGTGATCTTTTGCCCTGGACGGCCTTCTCGAGACTCTGTCGGCACTTGTGAAGCTGCTCTTAGTCGATCAGTAGTCCCTCCGCTGGCGGTCGACGTCGTTCTATCAGACACCATATACAGGTGCTGGTCAGACGGTGGCGTCAATGGGAGCGATTCCTTGCCCAGTTCCTCCTGCGTCCTCTGAGACTGGATGTTTTCCGCTGTACAAGCGAACTCCCTCCTCCCACGGGGTGGTGGCTTCGCCACTGACCAGGGGCTCGTTTCAGTGGTGGCTTCGGCCACTCTGTCTCAGGGGCGCTCCTTTCTGGCCCCGTCCCGGGTGATCCTCACCAGGATGCTAGCCTATCCGCCTTGGGAGCAGTATATCTCCACCGTGGAGCGCAGGGCGCTTGGACTCTGTCCGAATCAGCCCTCTGGATCAATGTGCTGGAAATCAGAGCTGTATTTCTAGCTCTCTAAGCCTTCACCATCTGTTGGCGGCTAGGCACATTCGAGTCCAGTCGGACAACGTGACAGCGTTTTCCTACATCAGCTTCCAGGGCGGGACACTCAGCCGCCTGGCAATCTTGGCGGCTCAACATTCTTCAGTGGACAAGGGACTCCTAGTCCACCGTATCCGCAGCCCACATCCTAGATGTGAAAACTGCGAGGCAGACTATTTCAGCTGTCCAACCGTGGTCCACAATCCTCAGGTTTTGCGGTAGACACACTGGTTCATGTTTGATCCCAGCTTCGTCTCTTTACGTATTTCACCCTCTACCTCTTGTCCAGAGTCCTGCGCAAGATCAGTAAAGGGGGCCGTCGGGTCATTCTCATACTCCAGACTGACCCAGGCAGGCTTGGTACTCTGACCTGCTCCTTCTGTCCGTTGGGTTGCCATGGCATCTTCCGGACCGTTCAGACCTTTTCTCAAGAGGTCCGTTTTTTCCGTCAGAATTCTGGATTCTCAGATTGACGGCGTAGCTCTTGAGTCCTGGATCTTGGCGACTTCTGATATCCTTCCTGAAGTCATCTCCGCTATGACTCGAGCTCCAAAGTGTCCTTTGACCTTTTTGGCCTTGCCGACCCTCCTGTCCCTTCCACAGTCCGGTCTACAGCTAGGACTATCCCTCATTAAGGGACAGGTCTCGGCTCTGTCAGTATGTGCCAGCGGCGTATTGTCCGGCTGGCTCCGGTGCGCTCCTTTAAGGGCGCATCTCACATCATTCCGCCTTTCCGGCGGCCTATGGAGCCCTGGGACCTTAATCCGGTCCTCCCGGTTCCCGGAAACCCCCCTTTGCGCCTCTTAGGGAGGTTTCTTTGTTTCATCTTTCACAGAAAGTAGTCTTTCTAGTGGCTATATTTTCCCGCCAGAGAGTTCTGGCTGCACTCTCTCGGAGTCACTCCCTTTTTTTGGTCTTTTGCATCAAGACAAGGTGGTCTTCGTCCGACTCCGGATTTTTTTCCCTAAGGTGGTTACTGCTTCCACCTTATCCGGGGCAATTTTCCTGCCTTCCTTTTGTCCGGCTCCTGTTCATCGCTTGAGGAAGCGTTGCATATCCTGGATCTGGTGCGGGCGCTCCGGATCTATGTGTGTCGCACCGCCATTATTAGGCGGTGCACCTCTCTCTGGTGCTGACTGCTAGTCAGCGTAGCGGTCTCTCGGCATCTAAGCCGACCCTGGTTCGTTGGCTTAGGTCGGCCATTTCCGAGACCTACAAGTGTACTCAAGTGCCTTCCCCGCCGGGGATCAGAGCACATTTGATCAGACCTGTCGGCGCCTTTTTGGGCTTTCAGGCACCAGGTTACGGCTCAGTAGGTCTGTCAGACTGCAGCTCGAATTAGTCTGCATACTTTTTCGAAGCACTACCCACGGCATGCTCATGCTTTGGCAGACGCGGGCTTGGGCAGACGCATTTTTCCGGCGTCTGTCGCCCATTTGTGAAGTTAGGTTTGCCTGCTTCTCAGTTGTCTGTTTATTCCCACCCATGGACTGCTTTTGAACGTCCCATGGTCTGGGTCTCCCATAGGAACGATAAAGAAAAAGAGAATTTTGTTACTTACCGTAAATTCTTTTTCTTATAGTTCCGTAATGGGAGACCCAGCACCCTCCCTATTGCCTGTTGGCAGGTTTCTTGTTCCGTGTGTCTTCACCGGCTGTTATTGTTGTAGACAGAAGTTCCGGTTCTTCCGGATTTTACTCTGTCTCTTCTTGTGGGTGGATGTCCTCCTTCAGCTTTTGCACTAAACTGGCTAGGACTGGCTAGCAGGGGGTGTATATGCTAGGAGGGAGGAGCTACACGTTTTGAGTGTAGTAACTTTGTGTGTCCTCCGGGGGCAGTAGCTATACACCCATGGTCTGGGTCTCCCATGACGGAACTATAAGAAAAAGAATTTACGGTAAGTAACAAAATTCTCTTTTTTGTTAACAGCAGTTATTAACCCGGGCGAAGCCGGGTAGTACAGCTAGTTAACTAATAAAAGCCATGATTTATTCAGCTCTGCAGCTGCTATTCCATGATGTGGCCAGATAACATACTCAAACTGGTGAAAGCCCCTCTGTATCCCCCACTGGGGTGTCTGATCCCGCAGCCATTACACCACACTTGAAACATGAGGGCAGCCAGCGTCCTACTGAAGACCCCCAGCACTGTTTGATCCCATGAAGTTCAGGAGACTGCAGAGTCAAAAGCAAATTAAAAAAAAAATAAAGGGTTTAAAAAAATTCTTAAATAAGAATTTAAATCACCTCCTCCCTTTTCCCAACATAAAAACCAATAAGCATATAATGCATTGCTGTGTCCATAAAGTGATTGGTGTCCTGCAAAACTCCAAGTTTCATCCAGAAGAAAAAATACCCAAACTATCGCTCATTGAAGAAAAGCCACAAAGTTGTCCCCGTCAGGATGGGATCAATATTTCTCTTTCCATCCGCTCCGCTGGCTGAGGCTTGGTTTTTGCATTTGCTTAGTTACGTCATTGCAGGTATCCACCTCGCGTGAACTCCTCCGGGATCCGACACCAGGGCTTTTATGTCCTTTATATAACATCGGGGCTGGACTCCATGTTTTTGCTGACCCTGCGGTCACACACATTTGCTACCATGTGATGTCATTTTAATGGTAGATTTGTAAGAAACACCTTATCCCAGTTCTGCTCTGAGAATAAGGCCTGTAATCTCATGGTGGTAAGGGCACAAACCAGTTAGACCAGTTCATCTCGTGCTACTTATGGAAGTGCCTACAATAACAATGGCCTGGTGCAGGAGCAGATCCTCCTGTGCACTTTGCTCCGGTGGCTCTCCAGCTCTGTTGTCTCTTTATGAAGCCGAATAACGGGGTTGTCCAGTTTGGCGTCTCTGTAGATGATTACCAGATTAGACTCCATTCACGTTTGTAGAGTCCACCCGTATACATGGGGAAAATCCTCAGCACATACGTCAAATATAACCATAGGCCCCCATTTCACTCGCAGAGGCCAAAAGTGTATCATTTTGGTCTCTGTTGACTGGTTTATGTATAAGGCCAGGGCCACACGGGGGACTGATGCGATCCTCGCATGACACTCTGCTCACGCTGGCAGCACAGTGGGAGCCGAGTGTCACTGCGACGGAGGTCCAATCATGCGATCAGACCACAGCTGCGGGGGGCGGGCCGGCTCTGAGGAGGGGCGGGCCGGCTCTGAGGAGGGGCGGGCCGGCGCTGAGGAGGGTTGGGAGGGATTTATCTCCCTCTCTCCTCCTTTGCCGGCTATTGACATTCTCGCCCTGCACTCGTGGTACACTGGTGTACTGCGAGTGCAGTGCGATTTTTTTCTTGCCCCATAGACTTGAATGGGTGTGATAGGAACAAGGATCGTATTGCACCCGCAGCATGCTGTGATTGTTTGTTTTCTCAGTCCGATTAGGGCTGAGAAAATAATAGCACATGGGTGCTGACACATAGGCTAATATTGTTCTGAGTGGAATGTGATGTTTTATCGCATTCCACTCGCTCCGATTTTCATGCCGTGTGTCTTAGGCCTAGGGCCGCTTCTCTAATGTTGCACAGGTCTCTCTACAGGCTTTGTGTTTCCTACGATGGCCGAGTTTGGACATGTGACCACTGCAACAAGTCACTGGCCGCAGCGGTGACTAACCCTGTTATACACATAACATGTACAGCAAGAACTGTGAACTCTTCCTTTCTCCTCGGGGGGCGCAGTAGGGGATTTGAACACTTTGTGCTGGATTTCTCACACAGATAACAATTGATCTCTGGGGGTCCTAGCCCCCTGTGACCTTACCACCTTGAGTATTCTGTGGTTCATGGACCGGATCGCTCCCCATGCATCTTATGTGCCGGTAGATCACTCCTTGTATGCCATGATATGTTGAATACTTGCTGTGACGTTAATCTCGTTTTATGTTTTTCCTTACAGTCTGTCCGAGCTCTCATCTCTGACTTCAAAGACCTGTGTACTCCCATGTACAAAGCCGTCCATATATTTTTCACAGACAGTGAGTATGGATATTAGTGGGGTTCAGTATAGAAAAACCCATTGCATTGGATTTTGTATGAGATATTGCACAAAATGTTTAATTAAAAAATGATGTACCAATCATTACGAGCGTAAAATTGAAAGGAAATTACTCCTGATTGCCCATGACCGTCACCGCGGCCTCACCATAAGGGTCCCTTTGACAACTTGTGCCTGTCTTGTCCTCAGCTTGTCCTGAAAGTCTCTTCAATGAATTGGGGAAATCCAGAGTACCGAAAGTGATCAAGACGTTCAAGGAGATTAATTTGGCGTTCCTCCCATATGAGAGTCAGGTAAGTCGTATCACTCACTGTACCAAGAGGCGTGGTGCTGTTACTAACGCCCTATGCGTTAGTATAGGATTATAGTATAGTATAGTATAGTATTATAGTATTTATACTTTTAACATGCATTCCCTTTTTTTTTTTTTTTTAAAGCTTTGTTACCTATATTTTTGGGGGGTGGCGCTTTTGCAGCTACATATTTTTATTTTTATTTTTTTTCTGACAATTTGGACCCTATAGAGACGTCCACATCGGTAAATGGCAGGGGGGAAAAAGCCAAAACCAGAAGTTATGCGTTTAGATAGAAATTTCACTGGCCCCCAAACACTGTATGCTGCAATCCTCAGTAAGACCAGACTTAACCCCTTAACGACCGCGGGCAGTAAAATTACGTTCTAGCGGTCATAACGTTACTGCCCGCGGTCTGCCGGCGGCAGCATGCCGCGATCGGCGCACATCTCAGCTGATTTTCACAGCTGAGATGTGTGCCTGCTAGGCACGAGCAGAATCGTTATCTGCTCGTGTCGTTTAACCCCTTAAATGGCGCTGTCAATATGTAACAGCGTCATTATAAGCACGATCGCGGTAAACTTTTACTTACCGCCCGATACCGGAAGTCACATGACGCGATCACGTGACGTCTGGTAGTTGTCATGGTAGCACAGGGTCATGTCAGGACTCCTGTACTACACATGAATTGCTTTCACTTTCGCTGTGCCCGCGGCACAGTGAAAAACAAAGTGAGCGTATCTGCTGTTTACAGCTATGTAGCTGTGATCAGCAGATAGTACAGAGCGATCGGACTGCTGATCGCAATAGCCCCCTAGGAGGGACTAGTAAAATAAAAAAAAAGTTTTAAAAAATTAAAAAAAAAAACCCTAAAAGTTCAAATCACCCCCCATTCGCCCCATTGAAAATTAAAGGGTTAAAAAAAATAAATATACACACATTTGGTATCGCCGCGTTCAGAAACGCCCGATCTATCAAAATATAATATCAATTAATCTGATCAGTATACGGCGTAGCAGCAAAAAAAATCCAAACGCCAAAACGACGTTTTTTTGTCGCCACAACTTTTGCGCAAAATGCAATAAGAGGCGATCAAAACGTAGCATCTGTGCAAAAATGGTACCGTTAAAAACGTCAGCTCGAGACGCAAAAAAAAACCCGTCACTGAGCCATAGATCCCGAAAAATGAGAACGCTACGGGTCACTGAATATGGCATAAAACGAGCGCCACTTTTTTCGGACAAATTTCCGTTTGTTTTTTGGTTTTTTTTAATCCCTTATATAAAAGTAAACCTATACATGTTTGGTGTCTATGAACTCGCACTGACCTGAGGCATCATATCCACACATCAGTTTTACCATATAGTGAACACAGTGAATAAAATATCTCAAAAACAATAGTGCTATCGCACTTTTTTTGCAATTTTTCTGCATTTGGAATTTTTTTGCCATTTTCCAGTACACTATATGGTAAAACTGATAGTTTCAGTTAAAAGTACAGCTCGTTCCGCAAAAAATGAGCCCTCACATGACCATATTGACTGAAAAATAAAAGCGTCTCTCAGAAAAAGAATGGCGAAAAAAAAAACGGAAAGCGAAAAATCGGCCGGTCGTGAAGGGGTTAAAGGGGATTCACACGAACAAACGTCATTTTAATGTTGATTGTAATCAATAGATCTTAGAATAATAATTTCCACAATTGAATGTGTTAAAAAAATGTTCCTGTGCTGAGATAATCTTGTATATGTGTCCCTGCTGTGTGCTGTGTAATGGCCGTGTCTGACCATACAGGGACATGGTCTGATCATATCATATCTCCTGGGCCGGGGAGGAAGCAAAAGAGTATACAGATATTACAACTGATTCTTTCTTTGTCGCTCCATTGGGAGACCCAGACAATTGGGTGTATAGCTTCTGCCTCCGGAGGCCACACAAAGTATTACACTTTAAAAAGTGTAACCCCTCCCCTCTGCCTATACACCCTCCCTTGGATCACGGGCTCCTCAGTTTTATGCTTTGTGTGGAAGGAGGCACACATCCACTCATGCATTCTCATACATAGTTATGTCGGTTGGAAGAAAAGAGGGCCCCCACGGGGTCCCCGGCATGTTCCCTTCTCACCCCACTACGTCGGCGGTGTTGTTAAGGTTGAAGTACCCATTGCGGGTACGGAGGCTGGAGCCACATGCCGTCTCCTTCACCATCCCTTAAGCGGCTCTGGGAGAAGTGGGATCCTAAGCGGTCATCCATTTACTGGGACCGTGCTCCATCCGCAGCCCCTGTGGGAACCTGCCGGACCGGAGCCTCTTCAACCTCAGGGACCGGGCCCTGCAACTCAAAGGTACTCTGTGTCCCCATTGGGGACTGTGCAGGGAGCGCACCTTCTTCCCGGAAGCCGCGGCGGCTGCTGAATTCAGGAGGCCGGTGGACTTCCGTGCCTGCTTGTCGGGCGCGGTCTCAAATTTAGTCCCCGGCTTTATCGCGGCCTAGTGGCAAAAATCCCGCCCCCGGGCCTGCCTGTCAGGGGTAAGGGCGGGATTACCGACCTGACGTCGGATGTGAGGGCTGGAGCATCCTGCATGTTTCCTCCCCCCTCACTGATCACTGTGGGGACCCCAGATTCCCGCACTTTCCTGGCGCCGCCCACGGCTCCACTCCTCCCCTGAGAGCTCCGGCAGCCATTTTTTGGCATTCTGCCGGTGGAGGATTCTCAGTGAACAGCTCTGCAGCTCCAGGGGATCCAAGGCAGGGAATCGGGAGGACACACTCCGCTCGTTAGCGGTCGGTAAGCCACACCGGTCACCCGGTGCTGGTCCCCCTAGGGTGCCGGATTAGATACGTATATATCTATATCTATCTGTTCGGTGGGCTATATACCCCTTTACCATATACCCTCAGTGATCACTCTCCTAGGAGACAACAGCATGTCGTCCACAAGGAGCAAGTCTGCTAAGGCTACTTTCACACATCCGGTTTGAGCCCTGCGGCTCAATCCGGCTGTGAAAACTATGCAACGGATGCGGTGAAAACACCGCATCCTTTGCATAAGTTTTTACATGCGGCCGGTCCGGTTTTTTCCGGTTGCGGCATGCTACTGAGCATGCGCAGTGGAAAATACCGCATGCGGCGACCGGATGCGGTTTTTTCCGCATCGCGCCGCATCCGGCCTCCATAGGGATGCATTGAAAAATGCGCCGCAGCGGCCGGATGCGGCGCGATGCGGTGTTTTTTGCCGGAGCAAAAAACGTTGCAGGGTACGTTCGATCCGGCCGCCGCATCGGCTACATCTGCCGCATGCGGCAAAAACCGGACCGAACGCAAGCCCCTGCGGCACAATGCGGCACTAATGTAAGTCAATGCAAAAAAAAACCGCAATCGGCGTTGCAAAAGCCGGTTGCGGTTTTTCTGCAGAACGCCGTATTGTGCCGCAGAGCAAAAATCCGGATGTGTGAAAGTACCCTAAGGCACAGGGTTTTTTTGCGGCCTGTACCTCTTGTGGGGCTATGTTACCTGCGGGTTCCACCTACCCTCACTGTGAGCAATGCTCGACCCCTGTTTCGCTTGCTCAGCCGGAGCCTTGGACACTGGTGGGCCCCTCGGCTCATGTAGACCCCCCTGCTCCCCCTGACCAGGCTGCAGGGACAGAGTTCGCCTCTTTGGCTGAGAAACTCTCTGAATCACTTTCTCAATCCATTGCTCAGTCTATGGACAAATGGTCTTCTAAGCTGCTAGAGGCATTGCAGTCCAGACCGGACCTTTCACAGGCCCCGGCCCCTGTGGGCTCGTCTCCTCCAGGCCCCTCTCGGTCCGCGCCGAAGCGCGCTCATAGGTTGGCCCCTCGGTCTCAGGCGGAAGACTCCTGCCCCGACCGTAGTCCTGGACCGGCTAAGCGGCCTCGCTGGGACTCTTCCCCGACTTCCTCTCGCTGCTCGGGATCCCAGCTTGGGGACTCTCTGGAGGATGAGGCGGACGTCGCAGCTCAGGGCTCTGACCCTGACGTCGCCCTTAACCTTGATACACCTGAGGGGGACGCCTTAGTAAATGATCTTATCTCGTCCATCAACCAGGTGTTAGATCTCTCCCCCCCGCCTCCTCCTGTAGAGGAGTCGGCGTCTCAGCAGGAGAAACACCAGTTTCGGTTCCCTAAACGTACACGCAATACGTTTTTTGATCACTCTAACTTCAAGGACGCTGTCCAGAATCCCAGAGCGGTCCCGGACAAGCGCTTTACTAAGCGCCTCACTGACACGCGTTACCCCTTCCCCTCTGAAGTCGTTAAGGGTTGGGCTCACTGTCCCAAGGTGGATCCTCCAGTCTCAAGATTGGCGGCTAGATCCGTGGTGTCGGTTGCAGATGGCTCATCACTAAAGGATGCCACTGACATCCTACGCCATGAATGCCGTCCTGGACTCTGCTAGCCGTACAGCTGTAGCATCCGCTAACTCTGTGGCAGTCCGCAGGGCCATGTGGCTGCGCGAATGGAAGGCAGATTCGGCTTCCAAGAGGTTCTTAACCGGTTTGCCGTTTTCTGGCGACCGTTTGTTTGGCGAACGATTGGATGAGATTATTAAGGAATCCAAGGGAAAGGATTCCTCCTTACCCCAGGCCAAACCTAAGAGACCTCAACAGAGAAAGGTTCAATCGAGATTTCGGTCCTTTCGTCCCTCCGCCAAGTCCCAATCCTCTTCGTCCAACAGGCCAGAGAAGGGCCAGAGGAACTCCTATGTGTGGCGATCCAAGTCTCGCCCACAAAAGGCCGCAGGAGGCACTGCCTCTAAGACAGCTTCCTCATGACTCTCGGCCTCCCCTGACCGCATCCTCGGTCGGTGGCAGGCTCTCCCGCTTTGGCGACGCCTGGTGGCCACATGTTCAAGACCGATGGGTGAGAGACATTCTGTCTCATGGTTACAGGATAGAGTTCAGTTCTCGTCCTGCGGCTCGCTTCTTCAGAACCTCTCCGCCCCCCGCTCAGGCCAACGCACTTTTTCAGGCAGTAGCCGCTCTAAAGATGGAAGGAGTTGTGATCCCCGTTCCCCTTCAGGAACGTGGTCGCAGATTTTACTCCAACTTGTTCGTGGTGCCAAAAAAGGACTGGTCATTCCGTCCCGTTCTGGACCTCAAGCTACTCAACAGACATGTGAGAACCAGACGGTTCCGGATGGAATCTCTCCGCTCGGTCATCGCCTCAATGTCACAAGGAGACTTCCTAGCATCGATCGACATCAAGGATGCTTATCTCCATGTACCGATCGCACCCGAGCATCAACGTTTCCTGCGTTTCGCCATCGGGGACGAACACCTCCAGTTCGTGGCATTGCCTTTCGGCTTGGCGACAGCACCACGGGTTTTCACCAAAGTCATGGCATCCGTTGTGGCGGTCCTGCATTCTCAGGGCCACTCGGTGATTCCCTACTTGGACGATCTCCTAGTCAGGGCCCCGTCTCGGGTGGCGTGTCAACAAAGTCTATCTGTCGCTCTGGCGACTCTCCAGCGGTTCGGGTGGATCATCAACTTCCCGAAATCCAAGTTGACACCGACCCAATCACTGACGTACCTTGGGATGGAGTTTCATACCCAGCAAGTGTTAGTCAAGCTTCCAAGCGACAAACAGCTTTCTCTGCAGGCAGGGGTGCAATCCCTTCTTCGGAGTCAGTCTCACCCTTTAAGGCGCCTCATGCACTTCCTGGGGAAGATGGTGGCAGCTATAGAGTCAGTCCCGTTCGCGCAATTCCATCTTCGGCCACTCCAATGGGAGATTCTCCGCAAATGGGGCAGGAGTTCGGCTTCCCTCGACAGGAACGTCTCTCTTTCCCTTGCAGCCAAGACGTCACTTCAGTGGTGGCTCCTTCCCAACTCTCTGTCGCAGGGAAAATCCTTCCTACCCCCAACCTGGGCTGTGGTCACCACGGACGCGAGCCTGTCAGGGTGGGGAGCGGTTTTTCTCCACCACAGGGCTCAGGGAACCTGGACTCCGATAGAGTCATCCCTTCAGATCAATATTCTGGAGATAAGGGCAGTGTATCTAGCCCTATTGGCTTTTCATCGGTGGCTGGAGGGCAGGCAGATCCGTATCCAGTCGGACAACGCCTCTGCCGTCGCATACATCAACCACCAAGGCGGCACTCGCAGTCGTCAAGCCTTCCAGGAAGTCCGACGGATTCTGCAGTGGGTGGAAGCCACAGCTTCCACCATCTCCGCAGTTCACATCCCGGGCGTGGAAAACTGGGAAGCAGATTTTCTCAGTCGTCAGGGCATGGACGCGGGGGAATGGTCTCTGCACCCAGAAGTGTTTCGAGAGATCTGTCGCCGCTGGGGAACGCCGGACGTCGATCTCATGGCGTCACGGCACAACAACAAAGTCCCGGCATTCATGGCACGGTCTCAGGATCACAGAGCTCTGGCGGCGGACGCGTTAGTTCAGGATTGGTCGCAGTTTCGAATGCCTTATGTGTTTCCTCCTCTGGCAATGCTGCCCAGAGTGTTACGCAAGATCAGGTCCGACTGCCGTCGCGCCATTCTCGTCGCTCCAGACTGGCCGAGGCGGTCGTGGTACCCGGATCTGTGGCATCTCACGGTGGGTCAACCGTGGGTGCTTCCAGACCGCCCAGACTTGCTGTCACAAGGCCCGTTTTTCCATCTGAATTCTGTGGCCCTCAACCTGACTGTGTGGCCATTGAGTCCTGGCTCCTAGCGTCTTCAGGGTTATCTCAGGATGTCATTGCCACCATGAGACAGGCCAGGAAGCCTACGTCCGCCAAGATCTATTATAGGTCTTGGCAAATCTTCCTATCCTGGTGCGCTAATAACGGTTTTACTCCATGGCCGTTTGCCTTACCCACTTTTCTTTCATTCCTTCAATCCGGAATGGACAAGGGTTTGTCACTTGGCTCTCTCAAGGGCCAAGTATCTGCGCTCTCCGTGTTTTTTCAAAAGCGCCTAGCCAGGCTTCAGCAGGTCCGCACGTTCCTGCAGGGAGTTTGCCACATAGTCCCACCTTACAAGCGTCCGCTGGAACCCTGGGATCTTAACAGGGTGCTAACGGCTCTTCAGAAACCACCTTTCGAGCCATTGCGGGATGTCTCTCTCTCACGTCTTTCGCAGAAGGTGGCCTTCCTAGTGGCAGTCACATCACTTCGGAGAGTGTCTGAGCTAGCAGCGCTGTAATGCAAAGCCCCCTTCCTGGTGTTTCACCAGGATAAGGTGGTTCTGGGTCCGGTCCCGGAATTTCTCCCTAAGGTGGTATCCCCTTTTCATCTCAATCAGGATATCTCCTTGCCTTCATTTTGCCCTAATCCAATTCACCAGTGTGAAAAGGATTTGCACTCTTTGGATCTGGTGAGAGCACTCCGGCTCTACGTGTCTCGCACGGCGCCCCTGCGTCGTTCAGATGCGCTCTTTGTCCTTGTCGCTGGCCAGCGTAAGGGTTCGCAGGCTTCCAAGTCAACCTTGGCTCGGTGGATCAAGGAACCGATTCTCGAGCCCTACCGTTCTTCTGGGCTTCCGCTTCCTTCAGGGCTGAAAGCCCATTCTACCAGAGCCGTGGGTGCATCCTGGGCATTGCAGCACCGGGCTACGGCTCAGCAGGTGTGTCAGGCAGCTATTTGGTCTAGTCTGCACACTTTCATGAAACACTATCAAGTCCATACCTATGCTTCGGCAGACGCCAGTCTAGGTAGGCGAGTCCTTCAGGCGGCGGTTGCCCACCTGTAAGAGAGGGCCGTTTTCTGCTCTTTTTATCGAGGTATTCTTTTACCCACCCAGGGACTGCTCTTGGACGTCCCAATTGTCTGGGTCTCCCAATGGAGCGACAAAGAAGAACGGAATTTTGTTTACTTACCGTAAATTCCTTTTCTTCTAGCTCCTATTGGGAGACCCAGCACCCGCCCCTGTACCCTTCGGGCTGGTTGTTTTTTTGTGTACACATGTTGTTCAGGTTGAATTGTTCTTTTGGTTCATGGTTTGCAGTTCTCCGAACATCCTTCGGATTGCATTTACCCTAGACCAATTTATAAGTTTTCTCCTTCCTGCTTTTGCACCAAAACTGAGGAGCCCGTGATCCACGGGAGGGTGTATAGGCAGAGGGGAGGGGTTACACTTTTTAAAGTGTAATACTTTGTGTGGCCTCCGGAGGCAGAAGCTATACACCCAATTGTCTTGGTCTCCCAATAGGAGCTAGAAGAAAAGGAATTTACGGTAAGTAAACAAAATTCCCTTCTTTTGTGAGGTAAAACATCTCTTTGTAAAAAGTTTTATCTCACAGAATTATTTGCAGTCCTGTGCTGGAAGGTCTGTACACTCTTTTGCGTCCTCCCCGGCCCAGGAGCTGGGATATGATCAGACCATGTCACTGCATGGTCAGACACTACCATTACACAGTACACAGCAGGGGGGACATATATAAGATTATCTCAGCACGGGGACATTATTTTTGTAATAACATCCAATTGTGGAAATTATTATTATTCCAAGATCTATTAACCTCATAACGACGGCCGTACGACTTAAAGCGGCGGCAAAACAGGGTACTTATTCTGTTCCGCCGCTTTAAAGCGGCGGCCCGAAAAAACCCTGTAGCGCCCCCCAGCGACCGAAAATCTCGGGGGTTTCAGCTACCGGGGGTAGCTGAGACCCCCCAGATTATGAATCGGGGTGTTTTTTTTGGACCCCGACCATGTGATCGCCGGTATACACCGTATACCGACGAACACATGAAAAAAAAAGAAATGGCCGGTAAAACTGATTTCTTTTTCATCTGACATGATCAAACATGTCAGATGAGAAAGAAATCTAACCCCCTAGTGCCCCCAAAGCCCCCGGTACCGGAGAGTCCCCCCACCCCCACCCCTACCCCCACCGGACATCCAAAATGGCGCCGAAGCGCACAGAAAACTGCAGCCGCCGCCGGCTCTGCAGTCATTTCCCTCCGATCTGAAATGATCAAACATTTCAGATCGGAGGGAAATGTCCTCCCCCTGACCCCTCCTCCGGTCCACCGGAGCCCTCTGGTCACCGGAGCCACCTCCGGTTCTCCAGAGCCACCACCCCCCTCCCCCCTCCGGAGCGTGGAAGATGGCGGCGCACAGCGCGCGGCCGCCTTCATTCTGCTCTTTCTGCCGCATGTGACACGTCACATGCGGCAGAAAGGTGTCCCCAGGTCCCACTAGGTCACCCCCCGTCACCCCCCCCCCCACCCCCAAGCCCCCGGTTATACGTTACCGGTCTGCCGCTCCGGGCCCGCGATCGCCGCCTCCTTCTTCAATGCTGGCGGCGCATGCGCAGACAGCGGCTGTCAGCTGGATCCCTGCAAGCAGGGATCCTGCTGACGTCGCTGATGCACAGGCTCCACTGTGGACCGGGGGAGGGTGAGTGCAGTGATCTGCAGCCACACTCCTCACATGGAGAGGCTGCTGTTCCAGAAAATGGGGGGTACGTTCTGTGAGCGTGCCCCTCATATTCTGGAATGAGCCTACTGCAGGTCACTCTGCCCTAGGTTGGACCGGGGCAGAGTGAGTGCAGTATTCTCAGATTACTGCACCCACACTGCTCATGGAGAGCTTGCTCTTCCAGAAAATGGGGGATACGTTCCCTGAACGTGCCCCCCATATTCTAGAAGGTCCAGAGTCGCCGAGGGACCTCCAAAATGGATTACAGCGACCGAAATTTCTTTATTTTCAATAAATTGGTAAAAGAGGAATGTTTCGGGGAGTGTTTTTTCAAATAAATTTTTTTTTTGTCTTTTTTTTTTCTATTACTGACTGGGTTAGTGATGTCGGGTATCTGTTCAGATGCCGTGACATCACTAACCCCAGGGCTTGATGCCAGGTGACATTACAGCTGGTATCAACCCCATATATTACCCCGTCTGCCACCGCACCAGGGCGCGGGATGAGCTGGGGCGAAGCGCCAGGATTGGCGCATCTAATGGATGCGCCACTTCTGGGGCGGCTGCGGCCTGCTATTTTTAGGCTGGGAAGAGTCCAATAACCATGGCTCTTCCCACCCTGAGAATACCAGACCCCAGCTGTCCGCTTCACCTTGGCTGGTGATCTAATTTGGGGGGGACCCCACGTTTTTTTTTTTTTTAAAAAAACGCCTGGTGAGCCCTCCAAATTGATCACCAGACAAGGTGAAGCTGTCAGCTGTGGTTTGCAGGCTACAGCTGTCTGCTTTACCCTAGCTGGCTATCAAAAATAGGGGGGACCCCACGTCATTTATTTTAATTATTAATTTTTTGGGGGGCTAAATACAAGGCTAGGCACCCTTTAGTGCCACATGAAAGGCACTAAAGGGCGCCAGCTTAGAATATGCAGGGGAATGGGACGTTATATTTGTTTGACATCTATCCATTCATCCATTGTAGCATTTTACGCTGTGTGCCCACAATCAGGGTTTGCAGCGTTTTGGGCGCAGAGTGTTTTCCCTGTGTCCATGACGCTGCGTTGTGCAGTAGAAGCACAGTGGAAGGATTTTTAGAAATCCCATGCCCAATGTGCTTCTTTTCTCCGCAGCATAAACCGACCTGTGGCGCAGCTTCCCGAGCCTCAGCATGTCAATTTATGCTGCGGAGATGAGTGTTCTCTGCAGGTAGCATAGAGCTCCACAGCGGCCTGAACCCAAATCGTGGGCATGGGCAGCTGCGTTCTCCCGTGCACAACACTCACATCTCTGCAGGAGGCTGACACTGTGTACTAGACGCCGTGTCGCTGGATCATGGCCACAGAGCCTAACAGTGAGACATTTGTTGCTACAGCAACATTTTTGTGAAGTACCTGTGGATTCAAAATGCTTACTATACTCCTGAATAAAATCCAGTTTCCAAAATGGGGTCACTTGTGGGGGTTTTCTGATGTATAGGTACCCAAGGGGCCCTGCTAATGTGACATGGTGCGCGCAATTTATTTCAACTTTTCCAGAATTCAAATGGTGCTCCTTCCATTCCAAGCCCTCCCATTTATCCAAACAGAGGTTTTTGGCCACATGTGGGGTATCCCTGTGCTCATAAGACATTGGATAACAACCTGTGGGGTCCACGGTTTGTTGTTGTCTCTTGAAAAAGTGAGAAATTTGATGCTAAAGCAACAGTTTTGTGAAAAAAATGAAAATTTTCAATATGGCAACCTAAGCTTATCAAATTCTGTGAAGTACTCGTGGATTCAAACTGCTCACTATACACCTTGATAAAAGCCTTGAGGTGTCTTGTTTCCAGAATGAAGTCACTTGTGGGGGACCGCCACTGTTTAGGCACCTCAGGGGCTCTCCAAATGCAACCTGGCGTCCGCTATTGATTCCAGCCAATTTTGCAGTCAAATGGCACTCCTTCCCTTCCGAGCCCTGCCATGCGCCCAAACAGTTGATTTCCACCACATATAAGGTATCGCCAAACTCAGGAGAAATTGCACAATAAATGTTATGCTGAATTTTTTCCTTTTACTCTTGTAAAAAAAAAAGCTACCTGGTTGAAATAACAATTTTGTGGTAAAATTTTTTTTTTTTTTTTTCATGGCTCAACGTTATAAAATTCTGTGAAGCGCCTGGGGGTTCAGGGTACTCACCAAACATCTAGATAAATTCCTTGAGGGGCCTAGTTTCCAAAATGGGGCCACTTGTGCGGGGTTTCTGCTGTTTAGGTACCTTAGGGGACCTCCAAATGCGACATGGTGCCCGCAATCTTTTTCAGCCAAATTTCCTTTCTAAAATTCAAATATTGCTCCTTTCGTTCCAAGCCCTCCCATTTGTCCAAACAAAGGTTTCAGACCACATGTGAGGTATCACCGCACTCATAAAAAAGTGGTTAACAAACCTTGAGGTCAAATTTTTGGAATTACCTCTTGAAAAAGTGAGAAAATTGATGCTAAAGCAACATTTTTGAGAAAATTATTAAAATTTTCAATATGACAACGTAACGTTAACAAAATCTGTGAAGTACCTGTGGATCTAAAATGCTCACTATACCCCTAGATAGAAGCCTTGAGGGGTCTAGTTTCCAAAATGGTGTCACTTGTGAGGGATTTCTTCTGTTTAGGTACCTTAGCGGACCTGTAAATGCAACATGGTGCCCGCAATCTATTTCAGCCAAATTTGCTTTCCAAAATTCAAATATTGCTCCTTCTGTTCCGAGCCCTCCCATTTGTCCAAACAGAGGTTTCTGACCACATGTGGGGTATCGGCGCGCTCATAAGAAAGTGGGGAACAAGTTTTGAGGTCCATTTTGTTGTGTTATTTCTTCTAAAAGTGAATAAATTTGGGTTAGAGCAACATTTTTAGGTAAAATTTAATTTTTGCTTTTTTTCATTCCACATTGCTTTTGTTCATGTGAAGCACCTGAAGGGTTAATAAACTTCTTGAATGTGGTTTTGAGTACTTTGGGGGGTGCAGTTTTTAGAATGGTGTCACTTTTGGGTATTTTCTGTCATCTAGGCCTATTGAAGTCACTTCAAATGTGATGTGGTCCCTAAAAAACTGGTTTTGTAAATTTTGATGTAAAAATGAGAAATTGCTGATAAACTTTGAACCCCTCTAACTTCCTAACAAAAAAAAATTTTGTTTCCAAAATTGTGCTGATGTAAAGTAGACATGTGGGAAATGTTATTTATTAACTATTTTGTGTCACAGAAATCTCTGGTTTAACGGTATAAAAATTCAAAAGTTGAAAATTGCTAAATTTTCAAAATTTTTGCCAATATTCAATTTTTTTCATAAATAAACACAAAAAATATTGTCCTAAATTTGGTACTAACATGAAGTCCAATATGTGACGAAAAAACAATCTCAGAATCACCGGGATCCGTTGAAGCGTTCCAGAGTTATAACCTCATGAAGTGACACTGGTCAGAATTGCAAAATTTGGTCTGGTCATTAAGGTGAAAATTAGCTCCGTCACTAAAGGGTTAATTAAGATCAACTTTAAAATTAACTTGGTTAGTGGGAAAACGTCTTTAACAAGCTATGCGGAGAGGGGAGGTGAAAGTAATGGCGGCTAGTGACATTTGTCATCTGTCTTCCATTATAACTGTTATTCCGTGAATAGCACAATCATAGAATATGCGATGAGGGAAGACTGATGGGACCCCTACTAATGTCTAGAACTGGGGTCCTGTGTCCCCTATGTGAGATGAGCAGTAGTTTTAACAGTTACTGGACCAGAGTGTGAGCAAGAAGCGCATTACACCATGTTATCTCAAGAATAGCATAGATGTAGTCTGAACACGCGGAGAGAGTGACCACTAGCTGCCATAATGGATGGCTGGCGCAGACCCTAGACATGTAGACCAAGGCTGTATAATAAGAATAGATTCGCTAGGACTTGATTTTCTTTTTCGCTCCTAATTGGGAGACCCAGACAGTGGGTGTATAGCTACTGCCCTCTGGAGGCCGCACAAAGAACTACACTTAAAAGTGTAAGGCCCCTCCCCTTCTGGCTATACACCCTCCCGTAGGAGTACAGATTCCTCAGTTTTAGCTTTGTGCGCAAGGAGGTCAGACACGCACGCATAGCTCCATTGTTTTTAGTCAGCAGCAGCTGCTGACTATATCGGATGGAAGAAAAGAGGACACATATAGTGTCCCCAGCATGCTCCCTTCTCACCCCACTGTATGTCGGAGGTGTTTGTAAGGTTGAGGTACCCATTGCGGGTTCGGCGGCAGGAGCCCACATGCTGATTCCTTCCCCATCCCTTTTTACAGGGCTCTGGGTGAAGTGGGATTTACCGGTCTCCAGGCACTGAGACCGTGCTCCATCTACAGCCCCTGGAGAAGATGCTGGATGGAGCGGAGTACATCAGGGACATGGCCCTGCTTCCTCAAGGTACTCTGTGTCCCCGTGCATTTGGCGCTCACACCGCAGCTTGCTGGGTGTTGTAGTGCGCCGGGGGACATCAGCGCTACGGCGCTTGTGCCAGGCCTCATTCAGCTTCGCTGAAGCAGGCACACTAGTGGGAAACGGTCGCGCCGGCCGCTGGGACTGCGGCGCGGCTGGCACTTGTGGTGCGCCGGGGACTTCAGCGCGGCCCGCGCTTTTACGGCGGCCGCGCTGATAACTCGAGTCCCCGGCTTTTGCGGCCTGCTTCCGTTCGTTCCCGCCCCCGGACCTGCCAGTCAGGAGAGGGGCGGGACGCTGGCCACGTCTAGGAACGGTCATGCCGGCCGCTGGGACTGCGGCGCGGCTGACACTTGTGGTGCGCCGGGGACTTCAGCGCGGCCCGCGCTTTTACGGCGGCCGCGCTGATAACTCGAGTCCCCGGCTTTTGCGGCCTGCTTCCGTTCGTTCCCGCCCCCAGACCTGCCAGTCAGGAGAGGGGCGGGACGCTGGCCAGTGCATCAGCGCTGAGGGCTGGAGTCGTTTTTACATACTCCAGCCCTCACAATCGGCACAGAGGGGACACTGTTCCCGCACTTTTGTTTGGGAACTCCCACGGACCGCCCCTCTCCACAGACGCCGGCAGCCATTCCTGCTGACACGCTGAGCTGCAGAGGGGAGCCGGGGAGACCCAGACAGGGAATCTGCAGCCTCTTACCCGCTATTCAGCGGGCGGTAAGCCCCCTCTTGTGCCAGTATTATTCTTAGTATTTTGTTTCTACAAATACTTTGTATTGCATAGCGCTGGTCGCCCTTTGGCTATAGACTCTCTCACATTGCAGAGAGCCAGCAACATGTCGTCCGTAAAACGCAAGGGTGCCAAGGCACAGACATTATATGCTTCCTGCACCGCTTGTGGGACTTTTCTACCGGCAGGCTCCACGGACCCCCATTGTGTGCAGTGCTCGGCCCCTGCGGCGCTTGCACAGTCGGGACCTCTGCTGGACGTGACCCAGGGTGTACCACCTGTGAATGCTGTCCAGGTGACAGGAACTGAGTTTGCAGCTTTTGCTGACAGAATGTCTCTCACTATGTCACAAATTCTTGACACATTGCGAGCTAGGCCTGTACTTCAGGCCACGGACACTGTGCAATCATTGCCCCCTGGTCCCCCTCAGCTCCAAGCTCCGGGACGGGCATATACACCTCAGGGTGAAGACTCTGACTCGGACGATGGCCCCGGGCAGCCTAAGCGGGCTCGCTATGACGGGCCTTCACATTCATCTCAATGGTCAGGATCCCAGCGAGATGAATCTATGGGTGATGAGGCGGACGTAACTGATCAGGATTCTGATCCTGGGACCGCTCTCAATCTAGATACACCAGATGGTGACGCCATAGTTAATGATCTTATATTTAACATCAATAAGATGTTAAATATTTCCCCACCAGCTCCTCTTGTGGAGGAGTCAGCTTCGCAGCACGAGAGAATCCATTTCAGATACCCTAAGCGTACTTTAAGCACTTTTCTGGACCACGCTGACTTTAGAGACGCAATCCAGAAACCCCACGCTTATCCTGAAAGGCGTTTTCCTAAACGGCTTAAAGATACACGCTATCCTTTTCCCCCTGAGGTGGTCAAGGGTTGGACCCAGTGTCCAAAAGTGGATCCTCCAATTTCCAGGCTTGCAGCTAGATCCTTGGTTGCAGTTGAAGATGGAGCGGCACTTAAAGATGCCACTGACAGGCAGATGGAGCTCTGGCTGAAATCCATCTATGAAGCGATTGGAGCGTCATTAGCGCCTTCTTTTGCGGCCGTATGGGCACTCCAAGCTATCTCAGCCGGGCTTGCGCGAGTTGACTCCGTCACACGTGCATGTGCCCCGCAGGTAGCACCATTGACCTCGCAAATGGCGGCATTCGCGTCGTACGCGATTAATGCTGTTCTTGACGCTACAAGCCGCACGGCAGTGGCGTCAGCCAACTCCGTTGTTTTGCGTAGGGCCCTGTGGTTGAGACATTGGAAAGCAGATTCTCATTCCAAGAAGTGCTTAACCAATTTGCCTTTTTCTCGTGACCGATTGTTTGGAGAGCGTTTGGATGAAATCATCAAACACTCCAAGGGTAAGGACTCATCCTTACCGCAACACAGACAGAACAAACCCCAACAGAGGAAGGGTCAGTCTGGTTATCGGTCCTTTCGAGGACCGGGCAGGTCCCAATTCGCCTCGTCAAAAAAGACTCAAAAGGACCAGAGACGCTCAGATTCTTGGAGGTCTCAGTCACGCCCAAAAAGGACAGCCGGAGGAACCGTTGCCAAGACGGCGTCCTCCTGACTTGCGGTCTCCGATTCCCACACCCGCGGTCGGTGGGAGGCTTTCCCACTTTGGCGACATCTGGCTGTCACACGTCAAAGACCGTTGGGTGAGGGATATTCTGTCTCACGGGTACAGGATAGAGTTCAGTTCTCGTCCGCCAACTCGTTTCTTCAGAACTTCTCCACCACCAGACCGAGCCGATGCTCTGTTGCAGGCGGTGGCCGCTCTAAAGGCGGAAGGAGTGGTGACCTCCGTCCCGCTTCAGGAACAAGGTCACGGTTTTTACTCCAATCTGTTTGTGGTCCCAAAAAAGGACGGATCGTATCGGCCCGTCCTGGATCTAAAGTTGCTCAACAGACACGTAAAAGTCAGGAGGTTCCGGATGGAATCCCTACGCTCCGTCATAGCCTCAATGTCTCAAGGAGATTTTCTAGCATCAATAGATATCAAGGATGCGTATCTCCACGTGCCGATCGCACCAGAGCATCAGCGTTTCCTACGCTTCGTCATACACGACGAACACCTACAGTTCGTAGCGTTACCTTTCGGTCTGGCAACAGCCCCCCGGGTCTTCACCAAGGTCATGGCAGCAGTGGTAGCTGTTCTGCACTCGCAGGGTCACTCGGTCATCCCGTATCTAGACGACCTGCTTATAAAGGCACCCTCTCAAGAGGCATGCCAACACAGTCTGAAGGTGGCACTAGACACTCTCCAGAGTTTCGGGTGGATTATCAACTTTCCAAAGTCTCATCTAACCCCGACCCAATCTCTGACTTATCTTGGCATGGAGTTTCATACTCTATCAGCGATAGTGAAGCTTCCACTGGACAAGCAGTGCTCGCTACGGACTGGAGTGCAATCTCTCCTTCAGAGCCAGTCGCACTCACTGAGGCGCCTCATGCATTTCCTAGGAAAGATGGTAGCAGCAATGGAGGCAGTCCCGTTCGCGCAGTTTCATCTGCGCCCTCTACAATGGGACATTCTACGCCAATGGGACGGGAAATCGACGTCCCTCGACAGGACTGTCTCCCTCTCTCAGACTGCCAAGGACTCTCTCCGTTGGTGGCTTCTCCCCACCTCATTGTCACAGGGAAAGTCGTTCCTTCCCCCGTCCTGGGCAGTGGTCACGACGGATGCGAGCCTATCAGGGTGGGGAGCGGTGTATCTCCACCACAGGGCTCAGGGGATGTGGACTCTGGAAGAGTCCACCCTGCAGATCAATGTTCTGGAAATCAGAGCAATCTATCTTGCCCTGCGAGCCTTCCAACAATGGCTGGAAGGCAAGCAGATTCGGATTCAGTCGGACAATTCTACGGCGGTGGCTTACATCAACCACCAAGGGGGAACACGCAGTCGCCAAGCTTTTCAAGAAGTCCAACGGATTTTGACGTGGGTGGAAAGCAGAGCGTCCACCATATCCGCAGTTCACATCCCAGGCGTGGAAAACTGGGAAGCAGACTTTCTCAGTCGCCAGGGCATGGACGCAGGAGAATGGTCCCTTCACCCGGACGTGTTTCAGCAGATCTGTTGCCGCTGGGGGACGCCGGACGTCGATCTGATGGCGTCACGGCACAACAACAAGGTCCCAGTTTTCATGGCACGGTCTCACGATCACCGAGCACTGGCGGCAGACGCCTTGGTTCAGGATTGGTCGCAATTCCGACTCCCCTATGTGTTCCCACCTCTAGCATTGTTACCCAGAGTTCTCAGGAAAATCAGGTCCGACTGCCATCGAGCCATACTCGTCGCTCCAGATTGGCCAAGAAGGTCGTGGTACCCGGATCTGTGGCATCTCACGGTAGGCCAACCGTGGACACTACCAGACCGTCCAGATTTGCTGTCTCAAGGGCCGTTTTTCCATCTGAATTCTGCGGCCCTGAACCTGACTGTGTGGCCATTGAGTCCTGGATCCTAGCGGCCTCAGGTTTATCTCAGGAGGTTGTTGCCACAATGAGACAGGCTAGAAAACCATCCTCAGCTAAGATCTATCACAGAACGTGGAAGATATTCTTAGCGTGGTGCTTGGCTCAAGGGTTTTCTCCCTGGCCATTTGCATTGCCAATTTTTCTTTCCTTCCTGCAGTCTGGGTTGGAAAAAGGTTTGTCGCTTAGCTCTCTTAAGGGTCAAGTCTCCGCGCTATCCGTATTCTTTCAGAAGCGCTTGGCACAGCTTTCTAAAGTACGCACGTTTCTCCAAGGAGTTTGTCATATCTTTCCTCCTTACAGACGGCCATTGGAACCCTGGGATCTGAACAAGGTTCTCATTGCTCTCCAGAAGCCGCCTTTCGAGCCTTTGAAAGAGGTTCCCCTTTCTCGGCTTTCACAAAAGGTAGTTTTTCTTGTGGCGGTCACGTCTCTTCGAAGAGTGTCCGAGCTAGCGGCGTTATCTTGCAAATCTCCCTTCCTGGTGTTTCACCAAGACAAGGTAGTACTGCGTCCAATTCCAGAGTTTTCTCCCAAGGTGGTTTCTTCCTTTCATCTCAATCAGGATATCACCTTACCATCTTTGTGTCCGCATCCAGTTCACCAATTTGAAAAGGGTTTACATCTGTTGGACCTGGTGAGAGCACTCAGGATTTACATTTCTCGCACGGCGGCTCTACGCCGTTCGGATGCGCTCTTTGTCCTAGTCGCTGGTCAGCATAAGGGATCGCAAGCTTCCAAATCCACCCTGGCGCGGTGGATCAAGGAACCAATTCTTCACACATACCGTTCTGCTGGGCTTCCGATTCCATCTGGACTGAAGGCCCATTCTACCAGAGCCGTGGGTGCGTCCTGGGCATTACGGCATCAGGCTACGGCTCAGCAAGTGTGCCAGGCGGCTACCTGGTCGAGTCTGCACACGTTTACCAAACACTATCAAGTGCATACCTACGCTTCGGCAGATGCCAGCCTAGGTAGACAGGTCCTTCAGGCGGCGGTGGCCCACCTGTAGGAAGAGGCTGTCTGACAGCCCGTTCATGTGGTATCTTTTTACCCACCCAGGGACTGCTTTTGGACGTCCCACTGTCTGGGTCTCCCAATTAGGAGCGAAAAAGAAGAAGGGAATTTTGTTTACTTACCGTAAATTCCTTTTCTTCTAGCTCCAATTGGGAGACCCAGCACCCGCCCTATTTGTTCTTAGGGTTTCGTTTTTTCGGGTGCACATGTTGTTCATGTTGTTTCTTAAGTTCTCCGATCGTGTTATCGGATTGAATTTGTTTTTGAAACTGTTATTGGCTTTCCTCCTTCTTGCTTTGGTACTAAAACTGAGGAATCTGTACTCCTACGGGAGGGTGTATAGCCAGAAGGGGAGGGGCCTTACACTTTTAAGTGTAGTTCTTTGTGCGGCCTCCAGAGGGCAGTAGCTATACACCCACTGTCTGGGTCTCCCAATTGGAGCTAGAAGAAAAGGAATTTACGGTAAGTAAACAAAATTCCCTTCTTTATTCATCGAAATCTCTACTGTTCAGGGTTTAGGAGTCCAGTGATTGGTCCTAATCATGGATTGTCGTTATATTCATACTCGGTGACTGATGTCCTTCTGTGTAGGACCGTCCACTGGACTCCTAACCCTTGATTGACAGTGCACCTCTGCTGCATTCAAGACAGGACTGCAGAGCCCCATTCTTGAGCTTGAGAACGGAGAGCCCCATTCTTGAGCTTGAGAACGGAGAGCCCCATTCTTGAGCTTGAGAACGGAGAGCCCCATTCTTGAGCTTGAGAACGGAGAGCCCCATTCTTGAGCTTGAGAACGGAGAGCCCCATTCTTGAGCTTGAGAACGGAGAGCCCCATTCTTGAGCTTGAGAACGGAGAGCCCCATTCTTGAGCTTGAGAACGGAGAGCCCCATTCTTGAGCTTGAGAACGGAGAGCCCCATTCTTGAGCTTGAGAACGGAGAGCCCCATTCTTGAGCTTGAGAACGGAGAGCCCCATTCTTGGCCTGCTGGGGGAGGGTCCCAGAGGGTCCGACCCCTAATAATCAGCAAGTTGTAGATTATTGTATAGCTAGGTTGGTAAATTTGTCAGTTTAAGAATAAACATTTATGGAGGAATAAAGTGATATAATGAAGTTGTCCATTTTACATCCGGTGCAGCACACGTCACCCGGTTCTGTTCCCCTAGGTCTACTGCTTAGATGCAAAAGACTCCTTCCACACACTCTTCAGCAAAGTAGAAAAGGACGTTCGCAACAGATGTCTGGAGACGCTGGCCGAACAGATCGCCACTTTATGTGAGACGTTAAAGGAGTACCCAGCCGTCAGATACCGCAGGTAAGTACCCGATAACGGTGATAATCCTTTATCTAATAAAGGATTTTTAGAAATATTCTTTCTAAAGATCTCTGTATGTATGCTACTAGATACAGGAACTGTTAGACTGAATTAGCAATATGCTCGTGGTTCTGGGTGCATATTGCACCCGACTGGTTCCCTTTAACTAGTTAGATCACAGTATCAAATGCTTGACAGCTCAATTTAACACATACTAGTGGGGAGCGTGCCATTCCCCGCTGCCATCGGCAGCCCTGTGCGATCAAATCAAAGACATGGCTATAAGTGCCAATGCAATGACCTGAAAGAGAGAATTTACATGCACCTGGTAACAATGCATCCCCAGCAAATAACACATATGTTCTCAACAAATGAGAGCAGGCAGGAGACCAGTGCATCACTGACACACTACTCATGAAAAATTAGGGATTTTTGGCTATCAGGTGAAATTTCAGGATGATCCTAAAACGCCCTCTAACCTTCTCAGGTGACCTTAATGTGACCTCTAACCTTTTGGATGCTCATGTCCAACTGTTCAATGTTTCAGGACTTTTTGCACAATTTGCTGTTCTCTAGCAAGGAGCTTAATGGCAAAATTGACAACAGGGGTTTGTGTAAATCGGTTTTTATTAACTAATTCTATTACAAGTCCAGATATGATATAATGTACACAAATTTGTATAAAACACGAAGATTTTCATAGATACATGTATCTAGAAATTATTTTCATATGATAAAGCTCATCTTTTCCTGTTATTATTATTCACACCAACTAAATGTGTCATTCTAGGGAAAGATAAGTCATCTGCTTATATAATGACTAACTGTAGTACCTGGGCGTTGCCCGGGATAGTAACTGTCTCTGTCTGTCTGTCTCTGTCTGTCTCTTTCCTTGTCTGTCTCTATCTCTGTGTCTGTCTCTGTGTGTGTGTGTGTGTGTGTCTGTCTGTTTCTCTCTTTGCCCGGGCTGTCTCTTTGCCCGGGCTGTCTCTTTGCCCGGGCTGTCTCTTTGCCCGGGCTGTCTCCTTTGCCCGGGCTGTCTCCTTTGCCCGGGCTGTCTCCTTTGCCCGGGCTGTCTCCTTTGCCCGGGCTGTCTCCTTTGCCCGGGCTGTCTCCTTTGCCCGGGCTGTCTCCTTTGCCCGGGCTGTCTCCTTTGCCCGGGCTGTCTCCTTTGCCCGGGCTGTCTCCTTTGCCCGGGCTGTCTCCTTTGCCCGGGCTGTCTCTCTGTCTCCCCACCGACATCTTATTACCTCACATATAAGCATCTTATACTATGAATGTCTTTTGTTCCTATAGCAACCACTCACAGCTCCTACTAATAACTTGTAGTTCCAGGCTCCATTTACTTTAATGAAGGCATGTTTTTTGGAGAGTAACTGTAAAGCGCAGGGTTAAATTTTCCTGTCAAAACATTGTCTACGACGTTCCCTGGGTCACATGAGGTGTCAGTGCAAAATTTCGTGATTGTAAATATGACGGTGCGGATACACTTTTCTTTTCACTTTTTCCCCATTATGTAGATAGGGGCAAAATGGATTGGTAAATTGGAACGCGCTGGGTTAAAATTTCGCCTCACAACATAGCCTATGACGCTGTCGGGGTCCAGACGTGTGAGTGTGCAAAATATTGTGGCTGTAGCTGTGACGGTGCAGATGCCAATCCTGGACACACACACACACACACACACACACACACACACACACACACACACACACCTTTATATATTAGACTAGCTGTACTACCCGGCTTCGCCCAGGTTAATAACTGTTGTTAACAAAATAGAATGTATTAACAAAAATGTATTGTGCACACAAAAACCACAAAACAAATAGATAGAAATGTAATTATTAAAAGGCAAAAACTAAGCTAATAGAAGCATTTCACAACATATATTTCAACACCACAGATATTCCACACAGATTTAACTAAATTGGCCAAGTAATGTGCTCCGTCTGTCTCTTTCCCCGTCTGTCTCTTTCCCCGTCTGTCTCTTTCCCCGTCTGTCTCTTTCCCCGTCTGTCTCTTTCCCCGTCTGTCTCTTTCCCCGTCTGTCTCTTTCCCCGTCTGTCTCTTTCCCCGTCTGTCTCTTTCCCCGTCTGTCTCTTTCCCCGTCTGTCTCTTTCCCCGTCTGTCTCTTTCCCCGTCTGTCTCTTTCCCCGTCTGTCTCTTTCCCCGTCTGTCTCTTTCCCCGTCTGTCTCTTTCCCCGTCTGTCTCTTTCCCCGTCTGTCTCTTTCCCCGTCTGTCTCTTTCCCCGTCTGTCTCTTTCCCCGTCTGTCTCTTTCCCCGTCTGTCTCTTTCCCCGTCTGTCTCTTTCCCCGTCTGTCTCTTTCCCCGTCTGTCTCTTTCCCCGTCTGTCTCTTTCCCCGTCTGTCTCTTTCCCCGTCTGTCTCTTTCCCCGTCTGTCTCTTTCCCCGTCCGTCTCTTTCCCCGTCCGTCTCTTTCCCCGTCCGTCTCTTTCCCCGTCCGTCTCTTTCCCCGTCCGTCTCTTTCCCCGTCCGTCTCTTTCCCCGTCCGTCTCTTTCCCCGTCCGTCTCTTTCCCCGTCCGTCTCTTTCCCCGTCCGTCTCTTTCCCCGTCCGTCTCTTTCCCCGTCCGTCTCTTTCCCCGTCCGTCTCTTTCCCCGTCCGTCTCTTTCCCCGTCCGTCTCTTTCCCCGTCCGTCTCTTTCCCCGTCCGTCTCTTTCCCCGTCCGTCTCTTTCCCCGTCCGTCTCTTTCCCCGTCCGTCTCTTTCCCCGTCCGTCTCTTTCCCCGTCCGTCTCTTTCCCCGTCCGTCTCTTTCCCCGTCCGTCTCTTTCCCCGTCCGTCTCTTTCCCCGTCCGTCTCTTTCCCCGTCCGTCTCTTTCCCCGTCCGTCTCTTTCCCCGTCCGTCTCTTTCCCCGTCCGTCTCTTTCCCCGTCCGTCTCTTTCCCCGTCCGTCTCTTTCCCCGTCCGTCTCTTTCCCCGTCCGTCTCTTTCCCCGTCCGTCTCTTTCCCCGTCCGTCTCTTTCCCCGTCCGTCTCTTTCCCCGTCCGTCTCTTTCCCCGTCCGTCTCTTTCCCCGTCCGTCTCTTTCCCCGTCCGTCTCTTTCCCCGTCCGTCTCTTTCCCCGTCCGTCTCTTTCCCCGTCCGTCTCTTTCCCCGTCCGTCTCTTTCCCCGTCCGTCTCTTTCCCCGTCCGTCTCTTTCCCCGTCCGTCTCTTTCCCCGTCCGTCTCTTTCCCCGTCCGTCTCTTTCCCCGTCCGTCTCTTTCCCCGTCCGTCTCTTTCCCCGTCCGTCTCTTTCCCCGTCCGTCTCTTTCCCCGTCCGTCTCTTTCCCCGTCCGTCTCTTTCCCCGTCCGTCTCTTTCCCCGTCCGTCTCTTTCCCCGTCCGTCTCTTTCCCCGTCCGTCTCTTTCCCCGTCCGTCTCTTTCCCCGTCCGTCTCTTTCCCCGTCCGTCTCTTTCCCCGTCCGTCTCTTTCCCCGTCCGTCTCTTTCCCCGTCCGTCTCTTTCCCCGTCCGTCTCTTTCCCCGTCCGTCTCTTTCCCCGTCCGTCTCTTTCCCCGTCCGTCTCTTTCCCCGTCCGTCTCTTTCCCCGTCCGTCTCTTTCCCCGTCCGTCTCTTTCCCCGTCCGTCTCTTTCCCCGTCCGTCTCTTTCCCCGTCCGTCTCTTTCCCCGTCCGTCTCTTTCCCCGTCCGTCTCTTTCCCCGTCCGTCTCTTTCCCCGTCCGTCTCTTTCCCCGTCCGTCTCTTTCCCCGTCCGTCTCTTTCCCCGTCCGTCTCTTTCCCCGTCCGTCTCTTTCCCCGTCCGTCTCTTTCCCCGTCCGTCTCTTTCCCCGTCCGTCTCTTTCCCCGTCCGTCTCTTTCCCCGTCCGTCTCTTTCCCCGTCCGTCTCTTTCCCCGTCCGTCTCTTTCCCCGTCCGTCTCTTTCCCCGTCCGTCTCTTTCCCCGTCCGTCTCTTTCCCCGTCCGTCTCTTTCCCCGTCCGTCTCTTTCCCCGTCCGTCTCTTTCCCCGTCCGTCTCTTTCCCCGTCCGTCTCTTTCCCCGTCCGTCTCTTTCCCCGTCCGTCTCTTTCCCCGTCCGTCTCTTTCCCCGTCCGTCTCTTTCCCCGTCCGTCTCTTTCCCCGTCCGTCTCTTTCCCCGTCCGTCTCTTTCCCCGTCCGTCTCTTTCCCCGTCCGTCTCTTTCCCCGTCCGTCTCTTTCCCCGTCCGTCTCTTTCCCCGTCCGTCTCTTTCCCCGTCCGTCTCTTTCCCCGTCCGTCTCTTTCCCCGTCCGTCTCTTTCCCCGTCCGTCTCTTTCCCCGTCCGTCTCTTTCCCCGTCCGTCTCTTTCCCCGTCCGTCTCTTTCCCCGTCCGTCTCTTTCCCCGTCCGTCTCTTTCCCCGTCCGTCTCTTTCCCCGTCCGTCTCTTTCCCCGTCCGTCTCTTTCCCCGTCCGTCTCTTTCCCCGCCCGTCTCTTTCCCCGCCCGTCTCTTTCCCCGCCCGTCTCTTTCCCCGCCCGTCTCTTTCCCCGCCCGTCTCTTTCCCCGCCCGTCTCTTTCCCCGCCCGTCTGTCTGTCTCTATCCGTCTCCCCACCGACATCTTATTACCTCACATATAAGCTTCTTATACTATGAATGTCTTTTGTTCCTATAGCAACCACTCACAGCTCCTACTAATAACCTGTAGTTCCAGGCTGCATTTACTTTAATGGAGGCATGTTTTTTGGAGAGTAACTGTAAAGCGCGGGGTTAAATTTTCCTGTCAAAACATTGTCTACGACGTTCCCTGGGTCACATGAGGTGTCTGTGCAAAATTTACTGATTGTAAATGCGACGGTGCGGATACACTTTTTTCGTTTCACTTTTTCCCCATTATCTAGATAGGGGCAAAATTGATTGGTAAATTGGAATGCGTGGGTTTAAAATTTCACCTCACAACATAGCCTATGATGCTCTCGGGTCCAGACGTGTGAGTGTGCAAAATATTGTGGCTGTAGCTGCGACGGTGCAGATGCCAATCCTACACACACGCACACACACATTCACCTTTATATATTAGATTAACAAAGTAATGGGCTAAGATAAGTTAGAAAGGAAAAGACAAAGACAACAAAAATAGAAATTGAGACGGGAAAGACAGATGAGGTATCACATCTGGGGTCTAGTAACCACACAAATGATATTCATATCATCTAAATAATCACGAATCTACATATAAATCTATGTATCCTGAAGCCAAGAGGCCAAATTCGAGGTTTCTCTGAACAACCCTCCCCACCAGATCTGTCATCTGTCCTATCCGTTCCTCCATCCTAAGAGTTTCGTTTAGCTCTGCAACAAACTCTGCTTGTGGAGGTGTTTTCGTCTCGCAATAGGTGTTTCATCCAACAATCGCCCAATAATTTTCTGGATTTAATTAGAATTGGTATATAAACAGTCCTCATCATGCTGTCCAAGATGACACCTAACAATTGATCAGCAGTACCGCGCCGCCATTGTGAGGCTTCAAGCAGGATATTTTCAGACAGAAGTGGCCACTGAGCTTAATATCAGAGTGTCATCAGTAGGTTGCAACAGGGATACAGAGAGACTGGAAGAGTCACAGAAAGGTAGAGAAGTGGACGTCCTTTGGCCACATCTTGCACTGATGACCACTTCATTGTGCACAATGCATTTCAGAACCAGACAATGAATGCCACACAACTCTGGGCACATTTAAGGAAGGTGAGAGGTACCCAGAGTCACGTCAGACCGTTCAAAACCATTTACATCAGCATGGTCTGCATGCTAGATAACCTACAAGGTACCTGACCACACCACCAAGCACAGGCGTCATCTGTGTACCTAACCCCACCACCAGGCACAGACTGCATCTATGAGGACCAGTGGGCCTTCTTGCTGGTCGCTGATAAGTCGATTCACACTGAGCAGAAATGATGGCCGGCAACTATGTTGGAGACGTGAATGAGAGTGCTATGCATCAGCCACTGTTTTCACCAAACGAGCCTTTGGTGGTGGTGTTAGTGTAGGCCGGTGTGCCTAATTAGTACAGAACGGCCCTACACTGTGTGAATGGTACAGTGACAGCACCTACTACTGGAATAACATCATTAATCCAGTCATTGTGCCTCTGCATGAACACCACCGGCATAATTCATCTTCATGGAGGACAATGCTCCAGCTCATCAAGGTCACAACATTAGTGATTGGCTGCTGGAGACTGGGGGACCTCACATGGAGCGGTTACACTTTTTCCAGACCTGAATCCCATAGAAAAACTGTGGGATCAGCGGAGTCGCCGTGTAGAGGCCGTAACCCTGTACTCCAGAACCTCAATCACCTGAGGGCCGGCCTGCAAGAAGAGTGGGATGCCGCCTCCGCAGACAATAAGGGCTGGTTCACACTAAGCGACAGCGACAACGAGGTCGCTGTTACGTCACCATTTTCTGTGACGTAACAGCGACCTTGTAAGTCGCTGTTATGATCGCTGCTTAGCTGTCAAACACAGCAGCCGAAGCAGCGATCATAACCGCGAGAGCAGGGAGACGCGCACACTGCTTAGCGCTGGCTCCCTGCTCTCCTAGCTACAGTACACATCGGGTTAATTAACCCGTTGCGTACTGCAGCTACATGTGCAGAGAGCCGGAGCCGGCAGCACAGGCAGCGTGAGAGCTGCGGAGGCTGGTAACTAAGGTAAATATCGGGTAACCACCTTGGTTACCCGATATTTACCCTGGTTACAGCTTACCGCAGCTGCCAGATACCGGCTCCTGCTCCCTACTCGCTTCATTTCGTCGCTCTCTCGCTGTCACACACAGCGATCCGTGTGTCACAGCGGGAGAGCGCCTTTGAAGAAAACGAACCAGGGCTGTGTGTAACGAGCAGCGATCTCACAGCAGGGGCCAGATCGCTGCTCAGTGTCACACACAGCGAGATCGCTAATGAGGTCACTGCTGCGTCACAAAAACCGTGCCGTAGCAGCGATTTCGGTAGCGATCTCGCTATGTGTGAAGCACCCCTAACTCCACTTGTTATCAGCAGGAGACGCCGTTGTCAGCTAAAATTGATGCTCAAGGCCACATGAAAAGTTGAGACACTGACATTTTTTGGGGGTGGGGGTATACCACCACTGTTGTTGGCGTTTTCAATAAATTGTTGAAGATGAGGAAATCACCATTACTGCTTCTACTACCACTTAAATGCCCGACTGTCATCATAAGATATCACTGTAGCGGGGACTTTTTTTCTTTTTTTACTTTTTCCATAAATTTCACCGGAAAGCCAAATATCCCCATGTGAGTACTCTAGTTCAAAAGCAGATTCAAACAAAATGAGTCCTAAATAGAATAAATAAGACAAAGATGTACTTACTTAGTGAATATCTAAGGTTAAGCCCTAAGGGGAGGGGGTTAACAGACTTTTTTTTTTTTTTTTTTTATTCCCATTAAATTGTTGCAGTTAGGGTCTATTTTTTAATACTAGACAACCCCTTTAATTTAGTTGCAGTAATGGTCATGTACTCCTTGATTTCTTTTATTGCAGTGGCTATGAGGACAACACCACCCTCGCTCACATGGTGCAAGACAGGCTGAATGCGTTCAAAGCAGACAACCCCAGCATGGGGGAGGTAAGATGTCCATCCCGCTCTTCTTGGTCAGTATCCTCTGCTCTGAGGAACACACATCCATGTGTTCTGTTCTCCTGGATCACATCTATCCTGCCTGTGAAGGACCATGGAGATGGTTCTTCTGGATCACATCTATTCTGCCTGTGAAGGACCATGGAGATGGTTCTTCTGGATCACATCTATCCTGCCTGTGAAGGACCATGGAGATGGTTCTTCTGGATCACATCTATCCTGCCTGTGAAGGACCATGGAGATGGTTCTTCTGGATCACATCTATCCTGCCTGTGAAGGACCATGGAGATGGTTCTACTGGATCACATCTATCCTGCCTGTGAAGGACCATGGAGATGGTTCTTCTGGATCACATCTATCCTGCCTGTGAAGAACCATGGAGATGGTTCTACTGAATCACATCTATCCTGCCTGTGAAGAACCATGGAGATGGTTCTACTGAATCACATCTATCCTGCATGTGAAGGACCATGGAGATGGTTCTTCTGGATCACATCTATCCTGCCTGTGAAGGACCATGGAGATGGTTCTTCTGGATCACATCTATCCTGCCTGTGAAGGACCATGGAGATGGTTCTCCTGGATCACATCTATCCTGCCTGTGAAGGACCATGGAGATGGTTCTTCTGGATCATATCTATTCTGCCTGTGAAGGACCATGGAGATGGTTCTTCTGGATCACATCTATCCTGCCTGTGAAGGACCATGGAGATGGTTCTTCTGGATCACATCTATCCTGCCTGTGAAGGACCATGGAGATGGTTCTCCTGGATCACATCTATCCTGCCTGTGAAGGACCATGGAGATGGTTCTTCTGGATCATATCTATTCTGCCTGTGAAGGACCATGGAGATGGTTCTTCTGGATCACATCTATCCTGCCTGTGAAGGACCATGGAGATGGTTCTTCTGGATCACATCTATTCTGCCTGTGAAGGACCATGGAGATGGTTCTTCTGGATCACATCTATCCTGCCTGTGAAGGACCATGGAGATGGTTCTTCTGGATCACATCTATCCTGCATGTGAAGGACCATGGAGATGGTTCTTCTGGATCACATCTATCCTGCCTGTGAAGGACCATGGAGATGGTTCTTCTGGATCACATCTATCCTGCCTGTGAAGGACCATGGAGATGGTTCTCCTGGATCACATCTATCCTGCCTGTGAAGGACCATGGAGATGGTTCTCCTGGATCACATCTATCCTGCCTCTGATGGGCTTTGGAGATGGCACATGTTGGTATCGCTCTCATTGATGAAGCACATACAGTGCTGTCCATGACCTCCATGCTGCTTGATCCTGTCCCACAAGCCTTTCCTGGACTGTACAGCCCATGTCTCTCCTTTTGTGATTGCTGCATCCCCTCCCTCCTTTTCACCCATGTCTTTCCCATCCCAGGGCCCAGACAAGTCCCACTCCCAGCTCCTGATTGTGGATCGTGGCTACGACCCCGTGTCTCCTCTCCTGCATGAGCTCACCTTTCAGGCCATGGCTTACGACCTCCTAGATATTCAGCAGGACATATACCAGTAGGTGCAACGCGTCAGCCGTTATCCATGTGTGATCACGAGGAAGGATTCCCGTCAGCTTCTCTCATTATTACTTCTATTATTATTACTATTATTTTATTTTATTGTAACACCAGAAGGCGGGTTTTCTGTCCAGTTATCGATGCGCACAATAATTTTCCTTCCTGGCATAGTAGACATGTCGGCACTCCTGACTTCAACTTCCCGTAAAATAGCAAATCTAATGCCTTTTGTGTAAGCCTTGAGTGGTGTCATTCCTCTGTTTTTCCTATTGGGAGTATAAATTGAACCTGGTGTTTAACATTCAGTAAGTGCGTCACACATATAATCTGTCAAAGATCAGCACTAATTGATCTGTGTCAATTTGTGGAGGAAATACTAATATCCAGACATTAAAGCACAGCAATCGCCAGGATTTTCCTATATAACCTAAAGCCATAGACTGGCGCTATCATGCTGATTCTATACATACTTTTAGTTGTTAGATCGGATGTATAGATTTTGAAACACAGGCAAGTAAAGTTTGTAAAATGAGCAGCTGTTTGATTGGCAGCAGCTGCCGGTCAACTGATAGCTGCGGTGGGTATGCATGGTAATTCCCGCCCCCCTGCCTGTCCATCCTCCCCTGGTATTTATGCTAAATCTATTATAGAATCTAGTGATGTGTCTGTCGCGAACAATCCGACACGAAGATCCGGCTCCCTGCTGTGACCGACAGGAGCCGGATCACCAAAGTGAGCCACTAAAATCGCTAAACTGCTCTTTTCGCCGCTGAAAGCCCGCCCACCCGTGGCTAAAACCCCGCCCACTCCGCAATCTAATGGGTCCCTTGAAAGTGGGCGGGGTTTAGCTGCGGGTGGGCGTGGTTTCAGCGGTATCACTATAATCTTAAATATGTGTTCACCTGGGGTGAACACATATTTAATAAGGAGCCGAGAACGATCCGAATGAGCCGGCTCTTTTTGGTGAGCGGAGCCATGGGAACTGGATCACCAAAAAGAGCCGGACTGCCCATCACTAATAGAATCGTTTTACTAACGGACTAGGACGACCTGTGCTGATGTCATACCCATGTGACAACAAGGGGCGGGGCCTCACCCAACATAGCTGATACCAGGAAGCAAAATTATTTTTCTGTTGGCTGAGGCCCTGCCCCTTGTGGTCACATGGGTATGACATCAGCACAGGTCCTTCCAGTCAGTTAGTAAAACAATTTTAGAATAGAATTAACATAAATAACAGGGGGTGGACGGACAAGCAGGGGGCGGGAATAACTATGACTACCCACTCCAGCTAGCAGCTGACCGGCAGCTGCTGCCAATCAAAAAAACTGCTCATTTTACAAAGTTTACTTGCTTGTGTTTCAAAACCTAAATATCCAAGCTGACCACTACAGGTATGTATAGAATCAGCCTTATAGTGCCAGTATAGCACTGGCTTTAGGCTATATAGCAAAATCCTGCTGATTGGTGCGCTTTAATTTAATGTCAGGGGTTTATGAAAAGTGCTCCAGAATTTTTTTTAAACAAAAGCCAGAAGTTGAATCAGAAATATGCTTGAATGGTTTTTTTTCTTCTCGTCGATTGATAGGATAGGTAATATGCTAGTTACTGGCAGTCCACTGCTCACCTGAATGAATGGAGCGGAGATCGAGCATGCACATCACTGCACTATTCATTCTCAATCATCTCCAGCAGTCCCATAGACAGTGAATGGAGGTGCGAACGCTCAACCTCCGCACCTTTCAGACAGGGCTCTGCAGAGCCACATTTTCCGGACTGGATGAGGTCCCAGGGGTTGGACCCCAGTGATCACTTATCCTGTAGATAAAGTATCACCTAAATACTCAGTATAACCCCTTTTTTAAGGCCGTTTTACGCAGAGCAATGATTGCCTAAGGTGAAAGCACTTATTTATGTTGGTCCTATTTTAGCAGCAAGACTCTTCATATCCTTGTTTATATACCTTTTTTTTTTTTTTTTAATTCTTCCTCACAGCTATGAGACCACCGGTATTGGAGACTCCCGTGAGAAGCAGGTCCTTCTAGATGAGGATGATGATCTGTGGATTGGGCTCCGCCATATGCACATTGCCGATGTGTCTAAGTAAGGCACCACAGCTGATTCAGCATCTGCATTATACAATCTTACAGACTTTTCTCTAAAGTGTCCTTGTCTATTGCAGGAAAGTGACAGAATTATTGAAGACTTTCTGTGAGAGTAAAAGAATGACGACAGACAAGGTATTATTATTATGAGGATGATGATGATATAGATATATTTATTATTGACCATTAGAGGGCGCCGAGATAATACTGGAAGTAATGCTTTGAATTAAAGGGTGTGTTTATACATTTGCAATCTGCATTTTCAGTTGAAATCTAGTTTACTTAATGTAAATTTTATTTATTTTACTCTCTTAAATAGCCCCATTAATTCCACTGCTCTCTACAGACCTAATCATCACTGTCCCCACTGGGGCTCACAATATAAATTCCCGATCAATATGTCAGTTGAGTGTCGGAGGAGGCCGGAGAACCTGGAGGAATCCCACACAAACATGGGGAGAACATACAAACTGCTTTACCGATTTATGTATGGCCCGCATCCATGAAGCAAAGTCAGATGGTCTTGCCAATTTTTGATGGAGCCAGTTAACAGTCTGATATTTATGGATGCCTCATGACTTTCTGCTTAAATATGTGGAGGGCAGATCAGTCTGGCACATTTGCCCAACCCTTACATACATACATATATATATGTATGTATGTATGCATGCATGCATAAATATTTGGACCGTGAATGAAGTTTTGCCATCTGGGTTTACAGTGCTGACTTTCAGCTTTAATTTGAGGGTGTTCACAGCCTTATTGGAGTAGGGTTTTAGTAATTAGTGCTCCTTAACATGAAGCCGCCCCTTTTCAAGGGATCAAAAGTAATTAGTCAATTAGCTCAAAACCTCTTTAATGGGCTGCATTGGCTTTTCTCTCATCATCCGTTAAGCAGGTAAAAGGTCTGGAGCTGATGCCAGGTATGGCATTTCCATTTGGAAGATATTGCTGTGAACCCACAATAGGTGTTCAAAGGAGCTCTCAATTGAAGAGAAATAGACAATCATTAGGCTTAAAAAAAAAAATAAAATCCAGGGAGTGGAAATTCTTGGAATGGCCAAATCAAGAGTTTGGTACATTCTGCAAAAATAAGAGTGCAGTGGGGAGCTCAAAAAGTCCTGGATGTCTACTAAAGGACGACAACAATGGTGGATGATTGCAGAATCCTTTTCATGGTGAAGATAAACCTCAACAATACATCCACCCACGTGAAAACTGCTCAATATCTAAGAAATTGGGCAGGTTAAACTTTGCGAAGGACGTATGACTCAAGCCGCATACAAGATTATCCTGGAAAAAACGTTTCTTCCTTCTGCTCAGGCAATGTTCCTCAACTCTGAGGACTGTTTATTCCAGCATGACCATGCGCCATGCCACACAGCTAGGTCAATCAATGTGTGGATGAAGGACCACCACATCAAAACCCTGTCATGGCCAGCCCAATCTCCAGACCTGAACCTCATTGAAAACCTCTGGAATGTAATCAAGAGGAAGATGGATAATCACAGGCCATCAAACAAAAAAGTACTGCTTCAGTGTTTGCACCAGGAATGGCATAAGGTCACCCAAAAACAGTGTGTAAGTCTGGTGGAAAGCAGCCAAGACGCATGAAAGCTGGGATTAACAATCATGGTTATTCCACAAAATATTGATTTCTGACTCTTCCTGAGATAAAACATTATTTATATTGTTGTTTCTAAATGATTATGTACTTGTTTTGTTTGCATTATTTGAGGTCTGAATTCTCATTTTCAGAAAATAAATACAAAATTTATTGCTGGAAATTCGGAGACGTTGTCAGTAGTTTATAGAATAAAAGAACAATTTACATTTCTTTATCGTTCCTATGGGAGACCCAGACATTGGGTGTATAGCTTCTGCCTCCGGAGTAGACACAAAGTACTACACTAAAAAGTGTAGCTCCTCCCTCTGAGCCTATACACCCCCTGGAGAACCAGATCTAGCCAGTTCATTGCTTTGTGTCAGGAGGCATACATCCACACATGCATTCTCATCTGATTTTTCATTTTTGGAAAGATTTTGAAGAAAAGCGGGTCCAAGCCTGGACCCCCGGCATGTCCCTTCTCACCCCACTGTGTCGGCGGTGCTGTTAAGGTTGATTCCAAGGCTGGAGCCTTACATGCCGCGCTCCTTCACCATCCCTCGGGCTCTGGCTTGAAGTGGGAGCCAGCACGGTTCTCCATGCTTTGCAGGAGACCGGTCTCCATCCGCAGCCCTTCAGGATCCTGCTGGACGGAGCACTCATCCCCAGGGACATGGTCCTGCGTCTCAGCAAGCTAAGTACCTGAGACGTTTATATTCTGGGGGTCCCTGTACTTTATTATGGTGGGAGAGTGTGCTGAGTGAGTTTTCTGACATTTCCGGCCGGTTCTCTGGCTGTCGCCTGAGAACCGCGCCGAGGGTGCCTGCGCGCCGGCCGCACCGCTCAAATTTAGGCCCCGGCTTCGCCGGAGGCCTACTTTCGGTTTCACTGCCCTCGCATGTCATTCATGCAGAGGGGCAGCGTGGCTCCGCCCAGCAGCCGTTCTGCACAGGGGAGAGACACTCCTCACTGAGTACATGTCTCCTCCCCTGTAAGTCTCTTTGGCCCTCCAGATCCCGCTCTCAGGGTTGGCCCCGCCTCCTCTCCTCGCTCCAGCGCCATTTTCTCAGCGTTTTCTCTGCAATCAGCACTGGCTGCAGCATCCCTGCTGAGGTGCTTGGGGGTCCGGGCTTCGGGATCTGGAGGGCACACAACACCGCTCCAGCGGTCTGGTAAGCCACAACCTCTGGTTGTGGGCCTCTGTATATACTCTCTGGGGGTCACTCTGGCAGAGCCCCCACTTCAGCAGCATGTCTCACACAAGGAGCAAGGCTCCAAAGCTATATTCAGTATGCACTGCATGTAAGCTCGTGCTGCCTGAACCGAGCACATATCCACATTGTGATGCCTGCTCTAACCTGACAATGCCTCAGCCTGGAATCGCCCCCCCAGTGGTCTCTCCGGCTGCTCCGGCTCCTGTGGCTGAACCCCCGGCTTGGGTAGAATCCTTCTCTAGGTCAATCTCCCAGTCTTTTGCCGACTCCATGGGACAGCTGTCCCGGACTTTGCTGAACATGCATCAGCCCCCTTCACAGGGTGCCTCTGCTGCTAGGGCTCTCTCAGCGGAGCTCACAGAGGATTCTTCATCTGGTCACAGACCCCGTCCTCCTAAAAGGAGACGCAGGGCTCCCTCTCCTTCCTCGTCCCGCGGCTCTGTTTCAGAAGCTGACTCGCCGGACGAGGAGGATGCCTTTACTGGGGGCTCGGAGGCTACCTCCATGTGCCCCATTGATCTGTCCGAAAGTGACTCAGATGTTAGTGATTTGATTGCGTCCATTAATTCTGTACTGGACCTCAATCCGCCAGTATCAGAGGAGCAACCCTCTCTGGCAGAAAAGCACCAGTTTACCTTGCCTAAGAGGACAAGGAGTGTGTTCTTTAACCACTCCAGTTTTCAGGCCACTGTGACAAAGCCTAGGGCCTGTCCTGACAAACGCTTCCCAAAGCGTGGTTCTGATGACCGTTTTCCCTTTCCACCTGAGGTGGTCAAGGAGTGGGCTCATTCACCAAAGGTAGACCCCCCGGTGTCTAGACTGTCAGCCCGGACCGTTGTATCAGTGGCTGATGGCACCTCTCTTAAGGATTCCACTGACCGCCAGGTTGACCTTCTGGCCAAATCTGTATATGAGGCGGCAGGGGCCTCGTTCTCCCCATCTTTTGCAGCAGTGTGGGCTCTCAAAGCCATCTCTGCTTCTCTAGAGGAGATGCATTCCCTCACCAGGGAATCTATGCCCGAAATGGTTGCCTTAACTTCCCAAGCTTCAGCTTTTTCATCCTATGCCATGTCTGCCATGCTGGAGGCTTCTCACCGCACTGCGGTGGCTTCGGCTAATTCCCTCGCTATCCGCAGGATCTTGTGGCTTCGAGAGTGGAAGGCAGATGCTTCTGCAAAGAAGTGCCTTGCTGGGCTCCCTTTTGCTGGGTCCAGGCTATTCGGTGAACAACTGGATGAAATTATTAAGGAAGCTACTGGCGGGAAGAGTACTTCCATGCCACAAACCAAAACCAGGAAACCTGCCCAGGGTAGGAATCAGTCGAGGTTTCGTTCCTTTCGTTCCTCCAACTGGTCGTCCTCTAAGCCCTCGGCCTCGTCCACTAACTCAGCCAAGGACCAGAAATCCAACTGGCGCCCAAAAGCGCGTCCACAGAAGACCGCAGGAGCTGCTGCCACTAAGGCAGCCTCCTCTTGACTATCTGGCCGCGCCAGCAACGTCCTTGGTCGGTGGCAGGCTCTCCCACTTTGGCGACGTGTGGTTCCAACACGTCTCCGATCAGTGGGTGCGGGATATAATCTCCCACGGCTACAGGATAGAATACTCTTCCAGCCCGCCAAACAGATTTTTTCTGTCCACTCCCCCCTGCTCCAAGGCCGCCGCCTTCTTGCAGGCCGTGGCATCCTTGCAGGCCAATGGAGTAATTGTACCGGTTCCCGCCCGGGAACGGTTCAGAGGTTTCTACTCAAACCTCTTCCTAGTCCCCAAAAAGGACGGTTCCTTCCGGCCCATCCTGGATCTCAAGCTTCTCAACAAGCATGTTCAGGTGCGGCATTTTCGCATGGAGTCTCTGCGATCAGTCATTGCCTCAATGACCCAAGGGGATTTCCTGGCATCCATCGACATCAGAGATGCCTATCTGCATGTGCCAATTGCAGTTTCACACCAGCGTTGGCTACGTTTTGCAATCGGAGAGGAACATTTCCAATTCGTGGCTCTCCCCTTCGGGTTAGCCACGGCCCCTCGGGTATTCACCAAGGTCATGGCAGCAGTGGTTGCGGTTCGGCACCTCCAGGGGTTGGCAGTGATTCCTTACCTGGACGACCTTCTAGTCAAGGCTTCATCCAGCGCAGACTGTCAGCAGAGTGTCTCGCTCACTCTCGCCACTCTAGCCCAATTCGGGTGGCTTGTCAATCTGCCCAAATCCACTCTGACTCCGACCCAGAGGCTCACGTACCTAGGGATGCAGTTCGAGACTCTGCCGGCACTTGTGAAGCTGCCCTTAGTCAAACAGCAGTCCCTCCAACTGGCGGTGCGCTCTCTGCTGAGGCCCCGCCGTCATTCCATCAGGCACCTAATGCAGGTGCTGGGTCAGATGGTGGCGTCAATGGAGGCTGTTCCCTTTGCCCAGTTCCATCTGCGTCCTCTGCAGCTGGATATTCTCCGCTGTTGGGACAAGAGGACTTCCTCCTTGCACAGGCTAGTGGCTCTGTCGCCACAGACCAGGAGCTCTCTTCAGTGGTGGCTCCTTCCTGGCCCCGTCCTGGGTGATCCTCACCACGGATGCCAGTCTATCCGGCTAGGGAGCGGTATGTCTCCACCAC